>NC_056729.1:866489160-866836660 GCF_019279795.1 Protopterus annectens
GCTTAGGCAGATTTTTATTTAGAGCCTCCGAGTATGTTTTTGTGTGTTTAACCTGTGGAGTTAACGTTATGTGAAGTATGTATGACCTGTGGAGTTAACGTTATGTGAAGTATGTATGACCTGTGGAGTTAACGTTATGTGAAGTATGTATGACCTGTGGAGTTAACGTTATATGAAGTATGTATGACCTGTAGAGTTAACGTTATGTGAAGTATGTATGACCTGTGGAATTGATGTTATGTGAAGTAGGTATGACCTGTGGAGTCAACATTATATTAAGTATGTATGACCTGTGGAGTTAACGTTATATGAAGTATGTATGAGCTGTGGAGTCAACATTATGTGAAGTATGTATGACCTGTGGAGTTAACGTTATGTGACGTATGTATGACCTGTGGAGTTAACGTTATGTGAAGAATGTATGACCTGTGGAGTTAATGTTATGTGAAGTATATTGTTGATGAGGTTGATATTCGAACAAGATTTAAACAAAAATCTGCAAAAGCAGATGTGAATTTTTGTGAAGTGTTAATTAAGGATTAGAGAATACTTTTAAGCACTGGTTTGCCAATTACAGCTGATTAAGTAGAGGAGAATGAAGAGATGTAGGTATATGTTTAGGAGAGGGAAGGGTGGCTAGAGAACAGAGGAATGAAGAGAATACCCATTGACTGGAAGTGCAAACCAATCATTCTTCTTGTGAACATTAAAGAGGAAACAAGAGCAGCTCTGCAATAAAAGTAGATAAAAAACACTTAAAACAAATTGCTCACTAGTACATTTAAAAATTACATTTATTGTTCTTATAAGGAACTCTTATTATAAGAAGAGTTATATAGGGAAGTTGTAAAGAACATATATACTCATATAAACTGCTGTTTTTCAGGAGAGTATTAAATCTAATTTCTAAGATGTGTAACTACTTACAATAAGATGGAATAGGTCAGTTCAACAGACATCCAAAGTATAGGTGTAACACTTGGCAAATAAGCAGTAATGTAATATTACAGAAATTGAGAGAAAGGAAAACATATGTAGGGATAACTATCTGCATTTGAAGCCCAATGGGTTCTTAATGGTCGCAGTGCCAAAGACACAAATAGTTAAACCATCTGAGTCCACATATGCCACAAAGCTATGGCCCAGAGAGGCAATATGGGGAGGGAGGGGCTGAGCTAGGTTACAGTGGCAGTGGCAAAGTATGCTGACTCTTCCCTACATGGTGGAGTCCAGGTCACAAACTATGAGATATAGGGGAGGCGATGCAACAACAACCTTTAATTTTCTAGCATAATTCACCATACTAAATTCCTGACATGAAACAAGCAATGCGACTGCAAAGTGTTAAAGAGCAAGTCGACTTGAAGGAAGGATATTTCACTGGGAACTTATTTAATCTAGTGCACACAGACTACTAGCCTCAATACATCTTTACACTTTGTTCAGTGCCACGAGTTAAGCCTTTAACAAATGTCAATAGCTAAAAATATAAATATGTCTAGTCTGAGACACTTAGAATATGTTCAGCTAATCCCTTTCAAGAAATGTAAATATAATTTAACAGAAATTTCTGTACAATTAACTGCAAGGTTTTTGTTGCCTATTCACCAGGATATCTGAAAATAAAAATGAAATTCAGCTTGTAAAGGCAAAACACTTTACTTTTCTATGAGACAAAAAGCAGCTATTAAAATAACAGATGATAGAAGATCTCCATGTAATTATATATAGTTAGCTGTCTACCTGTTGATAGACCATGCTGGACAAATAGCACTTAATAGTGTGGGAATGTCTTGCACCTAAAAAGTGTATATCAGAAAAGAAACAAAGAGACAGTGGGAAGTCCTAGCAGAGACAACTGCAAAGGAGGAAACTCCTTCAAAAAAGGAATGCAGGAATGGTAGCAAAAAATGGAGTATGAATAGGTTTATGAACTAGCACTGACTCCAAATGTTTCATAGGGAAATGACAGTATAGATAGAAAGAACATATCTATTCATAAATTATTAATATAAACTTAAATAAGTAAACAAAAGTCACAGATACACTATCAGTGATTTGCAAAATAAACTAGTCAGTCTGCATATATGCATTAAACTGTGAGTCTATGCAAGTCTGTGGTGAAAGTAAGTAAAAAAAAAAAGTCTTAACAGAAAATAATGTATTATAAACTTCAAAATTACAGCAATTATCCTTAGAAATATTACTTACTATATTTAAGGTATAAAGGCATTTGTACTCATAAGAATCAATTTATCCTGTGCTTATGGAGTAGAAGGATAAAGGCATGCCTATGTTTCAGGTAACCTGCGATTGCTTACCAGTCCAGATGCTTGATGGATTAGGCAGGGAGTGCCTCACCTGGGGGAGTACAGTTTATAGGTTCCAAGGTTCATAGATGAATACTAGACTAGTTGCCCCAAAGGGCCATTTCAAGCCTAGCCAATGACACAAGATAAGAATCAAATCCTGTACCTTGTGTCTATGAGGTGAAGACCTTAACCATTAAGCTAACCCCACCCAGTGGTGGGAGGTACCTTAAAGTGGGCACAGCAGTGTCTGAGTCACCACAGAGGTGCGATGATATTCCAGCCAAACCAGTGAATATCCTTCCGTGAGACATGAATGGGCGAGCACAAGGTTGTTGGAATGTAGGCATGTGCAGAAAAACACTTCTCTGCAGCAGTGTGATATGCTTCTGGACACCATGATCTTCTCACCAGCCTAAATGTGGTTTGGGGAAGTCTGTCGGAGGCTGATCAGGTTGGGTAGACTTGGTGAATGTAGACAAGCCCCTGGGAGTAGCTGATGGTAAGCTATAGGACCCCCCCCTCAAAAAAAAGTAATGTGTCTATTGAGCATTTAAAAGCTAATGTCCAAGACAAAGAAAACTACAGTTAAGCAGACTTTCCTTTAATTACACTATGATCTTGTATAAACATAGCACCTGAGAAAGGAAAAGTGAAATAACACTAGAGAAAAAAGAAAATTATAGGCAAGGAAAAGAAAAACAATATTGAGAAAGGAGAAAAGAGAAAACTAGACTGAAAAAATGCTTGCAGATTCTTTTTTTAAACATTTACTACTTTTATCTAGCATTTAGACCATTTCTTTTTTGGTAGGTGATTCAGTAGTAAAAGCTATGAGGGTGGTTACTTAAGTAATGCACTAGAAGTAAAAGGCTTAACATGGTGAGTACATCTAAATGCAAGCATTGTACCTGCATCAAATATATATTGACTATCCAAAATATTTTCAAATTTCACTCAAGATAAACAGCAACTACATATTTGATGGTGAGAGCTGTACTGTTTATCTTTGAAGAACTATGAAAGTGTATATACACCTTAAATTTCTTGGTTATGTAAAGGCTATGACTTTTATGTTGTATATTATGAGCAGTTTTGATTAAGTCCATCAATAATAAATTAGTATCCAAGTCTTCTGTCTCGTGGTTCTTTCCATTTTTCATTCTTTTTTTTTCATCATTGGCTGGGTGTTCCATTTTTTTTTAAGCATTCCTTATGTTTAGTTATTGCACCCTGGTTATCTGTAGCCATGACAGTTAATGCAACTGGATCCATCGCGTTAGACTATTTACTGCTCATTGATTTTACTAGTTAGAAAGACCAAATTAGCCTACAGGGTAAATATATTTAATTTAAATTTGCCACTTGTTACTGGTTAGGTTATTGATTGCACATATTTCTATCAATTTTAATTCATTATTTTCAGCGCTTATGAATACTACAGTAATTACAGCTCATATTCATGTATCCTTTAGCCATATCCCATAATATCAGTGTTTTGTGGTATGGTTAATTATTGCACTGTCTTATACGAAGAGTAAGTTTTTAACCTCTCCTGTTTTGCTATGCTCCTTCATCCGCACTGGCCAATACTGCATCTCCTTCAGATATTGTCCCTTCTGTAACCAGCCTGATAGCACTAGGTATTTTGAGGCAGTATAGTAACTGTTTCATGCCTTCTGATAGTTTTGTAGATAAGGCAGTCCCTACTCACACCAAATATAATGAGAAATTTAAAAACAAAGCCCTATGGTGGAATATTCATATAACTCAGTTATATAACAATAAAGAAATTACTTAAGGCTTATAAGATATCTCATTCTACCTGTCTTAAAGGCACACCTAAGCAAACTATTAAACATTTTGAACTGATGAAGATTAAGCTGTTTTTGTATTCTGATCCCAGGAGTGGACAATAGCTAACCAGCTATCCTTCTCCAGTTAACCACATTTCCAGATGGATGAATGTTCCCAAAGGTTTTGCATTTGGGGCTAAGTGGTGAAAGCTGGTAAACTGAAAACAGGCTAGACTGTCAACTATTCCATTGACATGTTCTGATATACGAGTGTTAGAAAAAGCTAAATTAATTTCTAAATTCAACAAAACTAGTAAGCTAATGACTAAGTGCACCCGTTTTGATTTAGAAGAGTGCTTGTTTAGGGCATAAACTACTGCAAGGTTGTCCAAGCAAAAGAAAATTCTATTATTTTGTAAATGGCCATTCGAGACCAAAGTAGCCACCCAAATAAGGAAAATCTCTAGGAAGGTAATAGGAAGGTAATGCACATATTTTTACAACTTAGTTTCTCAGACTGTCTTCATCAACCCAGAATGCAATTGCTAATAATCAGGAGCTTCATTGCTATTCATACTGCATTACACTGCTTTTTCAGAATAGTTATGTAATTGTATATTAATCATTAGCTACTTTTGATTGTATTGTATTAACTAGTGCTTTTCTTCCTAATTATTATTGTAATATATTCTTGTATTATATTAAGAAGTGCTTTCTTTCCTCATTCTTATTGAAATGTATTTCTTGTTTTATTTCACTATTATTCATATGGTTTGTGTTTATTCTGCTTGGAGCTTTTCTCCCTAGGCCTTCGCTGAAAATGGGTATCTGTCCAATTGGAATTTCCAGGTAAACAAATGTAAAATAAATAAAAATAAATAAATAATATCTTACTTTCTTTAGTCGGACCAAGACTTAGGCCATTCATCAGTGAACCAACTAGCTGAGAAATGCTCACCCATGCCAATTCTTCCTGCTGCATCTGTGAATAGCTGCAAGTTTCTAGATGAAACCCACTATGATTGCTAAAGTGATACTCCATTAAGCTAGCTCAAAAAGTATTCCATAGATGAAGATCTTCCTTAACTCTGTGTATTAGGCATACATGATGGTGTCTGGGTTTGTTCCCCTTCAATAAATTAGAGATAGATCAGAGAAAATTCCTGCTAGGAGCAATGGCCCTGCAGGCGAAGTTCATCAACCCATGGAACTGCATCATTTCTTCATGCAAGGTTTGTGAGCTCCCCTAGAAATTCATAACTGAGTCTATGAATTCATCCATTTTGCTCTCAGGGAGCTTAGGAGAATAGTTGAAACATCAACTAATAGCCCTAGGAACATCAAAGCTTGACTAGGCTCTTTTGACTTATCTTTGGCCAAAGGTGTCTCCAAAATAGAGAAAACATTGATGAATATTTTCATCCCTAAGGCAGCCTTGTTCTTACCTTCCCAGACTATCAGAAAATCATTTGTTGTCAGCACCATGCCAGTGAACACCCCATGGGCATTGCCTTATCAAAGAAGAAATTACCAGAAACTGAAAACCTAAGAGGGGCCAGTCCTCTGACCTAATGCAAAGGAGGTGAAAAGGCAACTGGATGTCCAGTTTACACAGACAGGGACCTTAGTCACTTGCTTCAGAGAAGCAAAGGGCACTTTGGCTTGATCCTTATCAGTGAAATCTTTTACTGACCAACCCACTGGTTAAGGAAGGAGGTGAATCAAATGATATACCGAGCCAACAGATATTGTCAGTATACTGGCCGACAGATTCAGTGCCAACATTAACCCCCTCTGCCCCCAAAGGACCAATCACAATGCCAGTAGATTGCCAGTATTACTGCTGCACAGGTTAAAACAGCACTGTCCAAGGCCAAGAATACAGCTTCTATGGGACCTAACAATATCCCTGGTTGTGTTCTACATGAACTACAGAGTGAACTGGCACCTCACCTGTGTGCCCCATTCAATCACAGCCTCACCTCAGGCTTTGTCCCCGACAAATGGCGCACTGCTACATTCATCCCTCTCCACAAAGGAGGAGCGACCACAGACCCTGGGAACTATCAGTACCCCATTAGCCTGATGAGTCTGATATGCAAAGTTATAGAATGCATCATCATGGACCTAATAAACAAGGATATAGGGAATCTCCAAACTCTGGATCCCACACAGTTTGGTTTTGTGAAGGGTAGATCATGCCTGCTCAACTTGGTCGACTTCTTTGAGTCTGTCACCAGAGCTGTGGATGAAGGCAAGGTGGTTCATACAGCCTACCTTGATCTGGCCAAGGCTTTTGATACCATTTCCCACTAAATAATCATAGAAAAACTCACTAAGCTTGGCATAAACCCCTATATCACTAGGTGGGTTGCAAACTGGCTCACAGAAAGAACCCACAGTGTGAAAGTAGCTGACTCCAAGTCAGACTGTCGATTAGTCACGAGTGGAGTCCCACAAGGTTTGGTCCTGGGTCGTCTCTTGTTAGGTATCTACTTCTCTGAAGTCCAGGCCAACACAAAGGGACTCTGGCTGACAAAGTTCACAAATGATTGCAAGTTGGGAGCTATTATTAACTCCCCAAGTGATGATGACATCCTACAGAAAGGCATCAATGAGACCAACGACTGGTGTCAGAACCATGGCCTTAAGCTCAATGCCAAAAAATGTGTCATCATGCCCTTTGGGAAAAACCCAGTTCCCATGAATTACCACATTGATGGTAGTCCACTGAACACAGAAGGCTTTATAAGAGATCTGGGAACACAGGTTGACGGCAACCTCTCTTTTGACCACCACATTGCCACTGTGGTCAGAAAGTCCTTCCATGTGGCTCATCTCATTACTAAGGGTTTTGCATCCAGGAAGAAAGAGGTCATTGTCTCCCTCTACTCTTCCCTCATTAGGCCAGTCATAGAGTACAATGCCCCATTTGGCATGTACCTCACTAGACACCTGCAACAACTGGAGAGGCTGCAAAAGTACCTCACAAAGAGGATCCTAGGCCATAAACACTTGTCCTATACGGACAGACTCAAAAAAACTCCAACTATTCTCTGTCTCATATCGCCTACTTAGAGGCGATCTCTGCTTGACTTACAAAGCCATGTCTGACCCAGCTCTGTTAGAAATGCTGCATCTAAAGAAATCCCAATCCCTCTGCACAACACGCTCCAGAGACCTCAACATCATTACCACAATTAACAGAACATGCTGGAGGGATAGGTTCATAATCCAGAAACTGCCCATGCAATGGAACAGACATCCCATACATGTAAAGCAGAGCACCTCACTGACCCTCTTCAAGAGAAATCTTGATGAGTGGATGGGAAACAGAAATTCTCCCTGGGGATAACACCAGTGTCTCTACTTGACAGAGACACTGGGAACTAAGGTCAGGTGGCACTATGCCAGGGTAATCCTATGGCTAAGCTTGTAAAGGCTCCAGGGCCATTAGCATAGTACACACCTATGAACCTATGATATTCTCCTACTTTCTATTTAGGCACCAATCCTATTGGAGAAATTTAGAAGTGATGCCATAGTGGATAGCCAAAGGGTCCAATGACTTTGTCTGCTAAAATTTCCTTCTCAATCAATGTACAGGGTATGTCTTCATGTCCTTTGACAGAAGACAGATTTTTCACTGCTCTCGAATTTGGTGGGACCAATGAACCAATTTCAAATTCTGTATAGAATCCTTTGATGATAAAGGAGGCTGACTTTTTTCTGGGTAATCTGATAGTAGTTGCACTAACTTATCTATTTTGACTGGGCAAAACTGTCTCCTCGCTGTGTCCATATCCAAGGAAATTGTGGTCCCTCTGTACTCAGCCCTCATTATACCAGTTATTGAGTACAATGTGCCATTTGGCATGTACTTGACTAAGCACTTACAGCAGCTTGACTGACCTCAGAGGATCCTCACATAGAAAATACATGGTGTAAACAACTTGTCCTATGTGGATAGACTAAAAGCCCTGTCCCTTTACTTTGTCTCCTACTTGTTCTTAAGTGGTGACCCATCCCTAACCTACATGTCACTCACAAATCCAGCCCTAATGGAGCTTCTACACATCTGCAAGTCAAACAGCATGAGAGTCATCTGATCTAGAGATCTAAACTTAGCTGTGACTCAAACAAAACATGCTGGAGAGACAGATATGTGTCTCAGAGACGGTCTCTTCTTTGGAACAGGCTTCTTATTCATGTTACGCAGAGCCCCTCCCTGGCTTTGTTCAAATGCAATTTGGACCAGTTCACACCTGGGTAGTGCCTATGTCCCTTATGGATAGGGGAAATCTGCAAGATACTCCAGGCATAGGCACAACTCCTTGCCGTCCTGTTGTCCCTAGAGGCCATACATTGGGTAAAATTGGGTTATATTGGCTAGGTTTGTAAAGGTTCTTAAGTTGTTAGTCTCATAATCTCCTATGAAACCTATGAACTTACAAACCAGTGGCTATGAAAAGGCTGCTTACCCCTGATGGGGATGTCATGTGGCAAATTTGATCTACTCTCCTGAAGGGGAGCCATATTGCTAAAAGTGGGGCAGCCTGTCTTTCACCAGCATTTCACTGTTGGGTGAGCCTTTCCATGTGAGGGGCATAACTGTGTTGGCTAATAATACCTTCCATTGTTGAACTCAATAAACAGTAACAGTTCTTTAGGTATCAGCCTATATACCCATCAACATGCACTGTAGCACACACCTTTCTATTCTAGTAATTTACTAAATCTAATGACTCATATTAAAAAATGTATCCATATCTTTCATGTGTGCCTCTTCCTTATTATATGCTTTCAAGGGGTTTCTTGTGTCAAGAGATTGAGAGGCATGGTAGACATCCTAATATGCAAGCTACTTAAGCTCATGGAAATGACAAAACTATAAATGAGTCAGTGTACTACTCTCAGACAAGCAAGCAAAGACAACAAATCCCTGAAGAAATGGAGATGGCAGTCTCAACATTTCCACAAAATATAGATGGTCATCCAAACAAATGGCCAAACAGAAAACTCCATCAGCATTGTTGCAGCACAACAAGCCAACAGTAAAAAAAAAAAAGCAAATCCTGATCATGACTCTAACCTGAATGGCCTCTGACAGCCAACTCCGCAATCCGTGATGACCATACTTGCCTGATCTTATGATCTTGTGAACTGCTACCGAAACTATACCCCTGCATCAGAGAAGCTGCCTATAAAAGGAGGGGATTTTTACCTCTGCCCTCCTACTCAGCTGAAGGACAATCAGTTTTACAGGTAACCCACCAATTTGGAGTTGTTTGTTTGAGAGATTCATGCCAAACAATAACCATGGGTGCAAAAAATCAGAATGTATTCACTGGTGAGAGTACTCAGGTCAGATGAAGGTGATCCGGTTTTACAACGGAGTTAAAAGCAAAGTGACGATAATAACCAGTAGGTGTAGTTTTCTTAGATTTCAGCACAGTATTTGATCTAGTCATGCATAGAAAGACAATGAATAGAACTGAAAACTGCTGTGGTAAGGTCAAAAATGGCAAACTGAATAAAGACTTTATTAAGATGAGTAATGCAGAGTGTGGCAGAAGGGGGAGATTCTCTCAGAGGATGGAAATGAGCATCAGTGTACTGTAGAGGTTTTTACTAAGGCCATGTTTAGCTAATGTATCTTAGTCTGAAATCAGGAGGGGAATAACAAAACAACATCAGTCTCCTTTGTGATGACACAAGTTAGGGCACTTATACAAGAAGTGGTTACCAGTCAAAATGAGACCAGGGAACCAGGTAGAGAAATGGCAAATGAGTTTAATCAACTACAGGTGAAAGGTGCTTCATTCTGAAGAAACACTTTGGGAGGGATGAGAAGTAGCAGGGGCGATGTAAGCAATAAGACATAATGATATGTGTATTGTACATTTACCTCCATACTCCCAGGGATGATGCATCACAGTGGCAGGAGTCCAAATAGCAAGCTCCTTGCAGTTTCTTGAGAGTGCAGTAAGGTTTGTAAAATGCATGCAACTGATATATTTATTGCACTTATAGAATGGACAGCTGTATGTTCATGCAAATTAAGAACTGTATACCTTTATAAGTAAATTATATTGTCAATATTGTGGTTAGATGTAAAATTATTCTTCCTTTAAAGGTTAGATATGAATTTAAAATCTTAGCATACATTGAGGAACAGCAAAGTAATTGGAAAAAAATACAGGAATTTAAAGTATTAACTTTTGTAAGATAATTCTTCCATGAAAGGTTAGACATAAATTTAAAGTGTTAACATATACCAAGGGACATCAAACTGATTGTGAAAAAAATGCTTTAGGTCATTTTACAAGTCAGTAGCAATGTACACATCTTCATAGCTCATACCTCAGTGTATGCTGCAAATGGTCATGTAGATCTCTTATTATTGGAGACTGAGTCTAGGAATATACTTGTCATTTTCCAAGTAACTGTCCAATTTTTTCTTAAATACTACTAATAAAGTGGTGTACTTTATATTAAAAGGTATTTTGCTCCATAGCTTTGGAACCATTTCTGTTATATACCAATGCCTTTATTTCTACATATTATGAAACTTGGACTTCTGTCTTTTATACCTGAATATTGAAAAGTCAATTTAAGGTTTAATTCATTTCTTAGAGTAGAATCATTTACTTACTGCTTTGTAAGCTAAACACAACTTACTTCTTACATATCTGTATAAAAGTTTGTGCAAGTTAAGATACTTTGGCCTGTCTGCATAACTAAAAACTTTGACTCGCTTATTCTATTTGTATATAATCTTAGTACTCCCTTTAATATTTTTATTTCTGCTTTAGACAGTGGGCATATACTCAGATTGTGCTCAGTGATAGGTCATACTGGTGAAATATATTAGGCTTGAGAATAATTGGATCTGTTGACACAATAGTGTTATAAATTAGACCTATCTGTCATAAAGCTTTTGCTTTTATTTACAGTACATGTTTTTCACAGATAAATGTTTAACAAATTATAGTACCTAGGTCTCTTATCTGTTTTACAATTTCCAGATGTTTGTCTCCTAGTTTTATATCCTAGACAGCATCATATCTAGCTCCATAGACTATTTATTTACTTTTGGTAGTGTTGAGCCTTAATCCTAAACTACTGGCCCATTTCTGCAAGCCAATTAAGTAGTTATGTAATTCTTCAATAGTATTTTATTTCTATCCCATCTTAAAGTCATCACCATATTTCCATATCCATACATTTGGAGGCATAAACAGTTGAGAACACCATATTAAAGAGAACTCAGCCCAATACAGAGCCCTAGAGTACCACCTTGTCAAAACATATCCAAGTAAATTTCATTCCCTGAACTACAAAACTTCCCTCTCTGTTGTTTAGTTAGTATTTAATCCAATTAATAGTGTATGAATTTATGGCTAGGCTGTTTAGACTTAGGCTGGTATTCCTATTCTGGCACTTTGCAAATGACTTACAGTTATCTGTGAATAGTGGTGCTACACAGATATGCAAATACAATGTATTTCGGCTTTTCCTGGTTAGGGGCCACAACAGCGGATCACTGGTCCACAGATTGATTGGCAGTGGTGTTTTTATGGTGTTGAGTTACCAGCCTGGCACCCAACCTTCACAAAAGGCACACACATACACACATGCACCTACCTACATGTCTTTAAAACTCACTCGACTACAGGGAGTACATGTAGACGCCGCACAGAAGGGACTCCAGCTGAGAACTGAACTGGAGAACCTTTTGTTGTGAGGCAACAGCACTAACCTCTGCACCACTGCAGCCTACACAGATATGCAAATAAGTTCTTCTACATAGAGATAGTATGCACCCAGGTTATATCTTCTCCAATATTCTTAAAGGGCAGGGGATTAGAGTTTCCAGGTTGAACCCATGTTTAAGTGATTTTGATAAAGAATTAGGTGACCTAAGTGCTAGATTTCATGATAGGAATTATAGACCGATAGAAATAGAGAGAGCTTTTACTCAAGTTAGAAGCTATAGACAATATAGGGCATGCCCAATATTCTCGGAGACAGGGTAACAAGTTTATAGAATTAATCCTGATGAAACTTTAGCTAATAACGATAACAATAAGAATCCGCAGAGGCTCCCCCTTTATTATACACAGGATGTGCACACTATCAAAGATATTACTATTAAGCATTGGAATTTATTAACTCTGGATCCTGAAGTTAAGAAATATGCAGGGGAACAACCATGTTTTGTCTACAAAAATAAGAAAAACCTACATGGGTTATTATGTTGCACAAATCATAGACAGAATGGAGAAAATTTGAGCTTTGAAGGTACTCGGCCTTGCAATAAATGCAACTATTGTTGTTATATTAATAATATTAATGTATTTATATACCCCACTACTGGACAGGTGTTTCCTATCAAAGTTAATGCTAGTTGTGACACGAGACATGTAGTGTATATTGCCAGCTGTGTATCTTGACATTCATTCTATATAGGCAAGACTGATAGGATGTTAAAAGAAAGGATAAGAGAACATATATATCAAATCCATATTAAGTCTGAAGTGAATGCATTATCTAAGCATATCTTACAGAATGATAGTATTCATACATTTTTATTCTCAGTGTTACATATAAATACACCTAACGTTAGAGGTGGTGATGTGAGGAATTACACCGAAGAAGCTGAAACCAAGTGGATTATAAAAACACAAGCTCATATTCCTCCAGGTTTCAATAATATGGTTCCCCTGAGACCCGCTCTTAAAAACAGGAGACATAGAAATTAGGTGTAATCCTTGTAATAAATAAATATTGTGAGTTTTTATGAAAAATATACATATATTTTTATTGTTTTATTTTTGTATGTGCGTATATATATATATATATATATATATATATATATATATATATATATATATATATATCTATATATATATATAGTTGAGTTTTTATCGCTATATGATATGTATTTGCCTACCTATAAATAGCTATTTGATGTTTATACCTTTAAGTAGCTCTCCATCAATTGAATAATTGTTTTAATTATTACATTTGAATTTTTTATATAAGCCTCCTTTTAGAATCAGTTGTTATAGGTTTGATAAAGCTTTTCAGCGAAAGCGCTTGCCAACTGCATACACCAATAAAGTTGCTGTTTTGTATCCAGAATTGAGAGTGGACTTGTACATCTTTGGATTTGATACCTTAAGGAATCAAGGTCTGAAAAGACGTGGAATGTTATAAGTCTTGTATGTCTATTTACTGCCTGGTGTGACTGTGAATCAGTTTTGACTTTTTACTTTATAATCTGGCTTTTTTTCTGTTCGCTGTCCTTTACCAACTGGTGGTATTTTTATTTATTATATTTATTTGGCATAACAAATTATAGTACCTAGGTCTCTTATCTGTTTTACAATTTCCAGATGTTTGTCTCCTAGTTTTATATCCTAGACAGCATCATATCTAGCTCCATAGACTATTTATTTACTTTTGGTAGTGTTGAGCCTTAATCCTAAACTATTGGCCCATTTCTGCAAACCAATTAAGTAGTTATGTAATTCTTCAATAATATTTTTTTTCTACCTCATCTTAAAGTCATCAGCATATTTACATATCCATACATTTGGAGGCATGAACAGTTGAGAACACCATATTAAAGAGAACTCAGCCCAATACAGAGCCCTAGAGTACCACCTTGTCAAAACATATTCAAGTAAATTTCATTCCCTGAACTACAAAACTTCCCTCTCTGTTGTTTAGTTAGTATTTAATCCAATTAATAGTGTATGAATTTATGGCTAGGCTGTTTAGACTTAGGCTGGTATTCCTATTCTGGCACTTTGCAAATGACTTACAGTTATCTGTGAATAGTGGTGCTACACAGATATGCAAATACAATGTATTTCGGCTTTTCCTGGTTAGGGGCCACCACAGCAGATCACTGGTCCACAGATTGATTGGCAGTGGTGTTTTTATGGTGTTGAGTTACCAGCCTGGCACCCAACCTTCACAGAAGGCACACACATACACACATGCACCTACCTACATGTCTTTAAAACTCACTCGACTACAGGGAGTACATGTAGATGCCGCACAGAAGGGACTCCAGCTGAGAACTGAACTGGAGAACCTCTTGTTGTGAGGCAACAGCACTAACCTCTGCACCACCGCAGCCTACACAGATATGCAAATAAGTTTAGTGAAAGTCATTTGCGATGAATACACAGAAACAAAGTATTTTTTGAAAACATGCCCATTTCTTGCAAAAGAGTAAGTTGTATAAATTTCTGCATTATAAAGGTGAGTTACTGTGCAAATGTTTGAGGGTTTGTGTACATTTTTTTTGCATATTATGGCCAATAGTTGTTGAGTGCAGTCTCACAAACCATTTAAGGAAAGCTGAGGACTGAGCAGCATTTAAAAGTTATCTTTTGAAAAGAAAAGGGGTTTATAATGTTTTATATAGAAGTATCCTTTTGTGGATGGTTTAATTAAAGAATAGAGAAGGGGAGATAAGAAACATTGAAAAAGGGTAGACAAAACAAAGAGGGGAGCATACAAGGGAAACATCAAGAGAATTTGTGCTGGAGGAGGTGGAGAGGATAGGCATTATGTTTTTGTTAGGGGATAGACCCCCTATTTTTTCAAATATTTTTTATATCTGAGGGTAGTGTGGGTGGAAAATCGGTAAGTGGATGTACAAGAAAGAAAAAGGGAAGAAGGGCTGAAGGAGTGCCAGCTGGATTCCCCAGTCAATAGATCCTCAAATACATTCACTTTCAGATGATGTTGCAGTGGAGGACCCCAATGATGATGGGGTATTGGTTTGTGTTGATGCAGGGGTCAGTTGTTTTTCTATATGCTAAAGCGATGATTGAAATAGCTGAATTTTCCTGTCCACTACCTCCACCAGTAGATCCTCTACCAAGCCCTAATGCCCCCTTTCTGTGAGGCTTGCCAGGCTGTCACAGGCTGCAGTGCCTGCAGGACTGGTGCCTTCACTTGACCCTGTAGGATCATCCCTGGACCAGCAGAGGGTAATTTGTTCTTAGCCTGGGATGTAATTGCCCACCCTGTCCCTGAGGGATTTGAACTTGTAAAAAAAGAGAGAAACAAATAAATACAAGAGAAAGAAAGAAAATCATAAAGAAAATGAGAAAAACAGAGAATAAAAAGGGCAGGGAGAGACAAAACCATAGCAGTAACATTTTTATTGAAGCAAAACTTGTGCACAGGAAGTGATATGAGAAGAATGATAAATATGAGTAGTGCTAATGCATACTTCAGATGAATTCAAATGGCAACGGCTTGTGACTTCTATGTACATGCAATACATTCAATACAGTACTAAAATACCATTTGTAATTATTCAAAGTAATATGTTTAAAAGCAGTGACATTAGCAAGAACTGTAATGATCTCAATTGCATTTCGTCATCTGCAAAGCTATAAAAATAATTTTCTTTTTTTTACCAAAACAGGAAACAGTTGTAAAAACGGTACCTCAGTTGCACACACATATTTCTTTTTTATTTTCACACTAATATAATAATTTTATATTCTTTTTTTGTATACTTCTTTTACATGTTACAAACACGTAAGACATAATTAGACTTCAGTTATACTTGCTAGAAGAGTCCTGTCTAATCTTCTCTGTTATTGCTGGTGGAGATATTGTATTTCTTCCTTGGCTATTATTAAAAGCGGAAAGTCAATTCCTGTTTAACTGTTTTTGCACTTGATTATATATATATATATATATATATATATATATATATATATATAAATATATACGTGTGTGTGTGTGTGTGTGTGTGTGTGTGTGTGTGTGTGTGTGTGTCGCTATCGCAGCAATAACTCATTTTTTCTTTCTTTTTTATTTTCTGTTACATCGGCATAGCTCTATGAATTACTACAATACTATGCTGATATTCCCTATCATGTAAGAGGAAAATAAATATAAAATGTATGTGTGGAATGTTGTTTTCAAAATACATGTAAAACTATATTCAGGTATAACTAATTTACAAACACAGAAATTAAAAAATTCATGGAAGTCTGCATTTCCTTTTCTGTACAAATGTATCTGATTTGACAGGTAATGCTGAAGTAAGACAGCATTACTCAGTAACATTTGTGATGGCCATTTACTTGGCACAGCAACCACTTCCCCCCTTCTCAGCCTCCACGCTAACTGGGGTGTGGTGTCTGAGAATTCAGCCATGTTGTACATGCAATTAGAAATACTTTTGAGCAAACAACTCAACTGTTAAGCAACTGTTTTAGTCGTATTTCTATGGCCTGCACAAAACCTGCATAGTGTAATGTAATTATTATGTCATTTTATGCAACAGTACTTATTTTTAAATGTGTAATTGTAATTTCATTATCTATAAATCCAGTCACAAATACTTCTATCTGTAACCCAGTACATGATTTACCATATTACATGCACAGATTATTATTTTAGCAAGCTTATGTAACATTTGTATCCATTCTTAAAATTTAACACATTACTGATATGCATTTCCATTAAAAAGAAGAGTGTATGATTACAAGCATTGTTATGATTTCCTCTGCATGTCATAATAGTATTACACGTAATATTTTCAGGTACACATATCATTCTTTGTAAATACCTGCAGCTATGCCAACATGTTAAACTGTTTTTTTTTTTTTATATTGTTAATATGACTCATTGAAGAAATCATTTTTTTTACTTACTAGCTGCAACCTGATCTCTCTACTCAGCCAGCCAGTTAGTGTTATGCCTCTGCAAATCACCGTAACAATGGCAGCACTGAGAGCCAGAGAGAGTTATACCGGTCAAGGCTGACAGGTGTCCACCCAACTCCTGCCAGATATTGATTTTATTTCCAAATACCGTGTCTTGTGCATGGCTCAGTCTTACCTGATACAAATCATTGGAAGATAAATCATAATCACTGTCTCCTTATCAGACCAGCAAGGAGTGCAAGTTTTTGCCTTCACAGGAACTACCATTTTTCAAAGTGCCAGAAAACGAATGAGGAAAGTATAGTGAGGGATGTATTAATCAGGGTTAGAAACACTCCCTGTGGGGGGTGTCATCACCTTAGCCTAACTTGTTTTACCAGCATGGTCATTACAACAGCTACTGATATTAATGACAATGTTGGTTTAACCAATACTGCTTTAACACATATGTTTTTCTTAAAGGAAAACAGTTACCTTTCCCTCTTGTGCTTGATTAAAATGGAAATATATGGCTAATATTTTTTTATTGATAATGTTTATTGGTAAATATTATTTATTTTGTATTCTAACATCAGTATGTGTCCCATAGTACTGCAGATTTCTTTTTTTGGGGGGGCTAAATATCACTATGTGGGTTAATTTTAAGTTTTAGGAAGTCGGGATTTGCTTGAGGTGTTAGAGTGTTACACAAGGTTGGATGGACAAGGATCACACTTCTTTCTTATCCTTACAAATCTGACATTTAGATGACTGTGCTTTTTTTAAGTACCTGCAGCAACCTTGGGATAGCTGAAGAGTGCTGTGGACTTTGGAACAATCTGCGGTGCTTTCATGTACTCTAAAATGTGCTTGAATTACTCTGGATATGCATTCATAATAGTCAGAATGCTGAAATTCTCTGATACAGTTTAGGACATGTTTCTGTACTACTAATACTACTACAATAATTCATAGAGATAAATGTAAATCAGCCTAATTTGCATAAACTGATTGTAAATGGCGCTGAAGTTTCACCAATAAGTTGAGCAATGCCATATCAATTTGCCAGTAACTGAGATAGGTGACATGCACAAAATACAGAAAGGAAATATTTTTAAAAATATTATTATTTGTTAAGAAACACTTTAAAATATTATTTTGTTATTGATTTAAGAGTAATTTTTAATGAACTTACTTGTATGATGTGCATGTTATGATACCAATGACATTGGTAGATTTCTATCATTTTGAAGTTGGATTTCATGACAACAGCAGTGGAAATGATTACTGATGACAGAAAACTATCACTACTCTGGTATGATTTATTGATTGCGTATATGTGAGTATACATGTAATAATTTAATACAGAGATTTTGCTGTGCTAAGAATATCAACTGGCATGTATGATGAGTCTGATTTTTTTGGCATGACAGTTCAATACGAGGCTGTTGTCCCTTCAGTCTACCAAAGCCTACCATTGCTTTAAGGTACGCTGAACATCACCTAAATGATCCTCACATAACTAAGGGTATAAAGGTGACGTTCAGGTGTACTATCCTCAGAAGTGATTGCCCCAGTAGGAACAGCAGTCCAAGGAAAACCAAAGAAAACCTGCACATCCAGAAAGGAAAAAAGACTAGGGGGATGGAGGGAGGCAGTGAGTGAATATTGCAGTGGTGAAGGCAAGGACATCTCCTGCTATAGTAAGATTTTACACAAATGTACTATGTCCTTGCCTTCACCACTGCAGTATTCATAACTTATGGATAAGACTAAAGCTATTAGAAAATCTGATCAGTTGTTTGCTTCCTATGGCAGGGGGTAGGGCAAGGATGTTTTTTGTGACAAAACTGATTTCACTCATGACCTCAATAAGCTGTGGTTTATATTGCAATTTTACATGGCTATATTTAAATTTATATGATGTAATTATATATTTGTGTTAAGTAACAGATTTATTTAATGTGGATGACAGGAAGACTTATCCAGTATTTTGTACTGTAAAACTGATTACGTCCAAACGTTATTGTCACACTTTCCTACTGTGGCCTTTTTTTTTACATGTAGTACTGACAGAAAATAAGGGATCAAAACATAGGAAAGGATAACTTCAGCCAAGAGGAAAATCTTTTCCAAATGGCAGCACTTAGGACATATGGGAAACTTCTTTTTGGTAAAGGGGGCCCAGACAGCTGAAGAAGAACAAGGCCTTGAGTCAAGAAGTTGTTGAAGTCAATGCAGTGGGAGGCAAAAACTGAGCATTGGCACAGTACAGGAAATGGACAAATGGTAGATTAGAATGTTCTAGAAGCAAGGACAGGAAAAATGCAATTTTACATATCACTAATGGGGTGGAGGGGCTCCAAATAGTATTCAATTAGATTCAGATGAGGAACACTTACTGTCCATCCATGGGTGGTTATGACGCTGAATATAGTGGAGGACGTTTTGGCTGTGGCCTTGTTTTTTACATGTAGTACTGATAGAAAATAAGGGATCAAAACAGAGAAAGGATAATTTCAGTCATGAGGATGAGTAACCCCCAGGTTACTCATCCTTTCATACATTCAGACCCCAAGCCGTGGGCAGCAAAGCAAAAGGAGGTGGAGTTGGAATATACATAAAAGACACACACACATCCAGGCTGGTCAAACAGTATGACACACAGGAGACACTCCAGGTGCAGTTAACAATTGACAAAAACCCTATTCAAATCATATCTAGCTATAGTTCCCCAACTTTGACTCAAGATGCCCACTCCACCTATCTGGACCTCTTGGAATCTATCAAGATTCAACTTTTACCCTGATCCTGAGTGACTTTAACTATCCAACCATAGATTGGAAGAAATGCTCATGCCAAAACACAAATGCCCAGAGATTCCCTGATTTCGTCACTGCAAATGACTTGGACCAGTTGGCCGACACCCCTGCAAGAGGTGAAAATATCTTGGACATGTTATTAACCAACATGAGTAACCATTGCAGCATCCCTACAGTGTCATTATCCCTGGTAAGATCTGACCACAAAGCGGGCACTTTCAAAGTCACCATCTCCTCCGACCCCCCTCAGCTGGGGTCAAGCAAAAAAACTTCTCCAAAACTAATTAAAACCTCCTGAGGGAAGGTATAAACAGCTGCACAGCCCCCTATCCCTCCATAGGATCTGGCACATATGTCCAAACCTACCCCAAAGTACTATATGGGCATTTATATAGCTGCATGGAATCAGGAATACCCAATAGGATGAAATCCTCCTCCTCAAGGAAGAGTAAACCTGTCTGGTGGACATCTGCAATAAATAAACTGTATAATAAGGGGAAAAAATGTTGTCCAGGACCAAGAAGGAGCAGGTGCCTAATTGGAAGCAATCTGCCCTTAGCCTGAGCAAGCAAATAAGAGCACTAATGACATTCTCCAAAGCAAACTTCGAGTCCAAACTAGCCAAATCTACTAAAGACAGTCATAAAGCCTTCTTTACATATGTCTGCAATCTCAAAGGAGGCATCCAGATCTGCTCAGAACTGATGGTCAAGGAGACCACATACACAAATGACATAGATATAGCCAACCTGCTGGCAGACAGGTTCAGTGAAAACTTCACCCCTCTGTCCCCCATCAGTAAATCAGGACATCCCCAGCACCTGTCCCCCTCCCCTTATCTCTAGGGGGAAAGTCATCACTGTCCTCTCAAAGGCCAAAAATAAAGCCTCCATGGGACCCAATAACATCCCAGGCTGCATCCTACATAAACTCAGGCAGAAACTTACAGCACCATTAGGCACCCTATTCAACCAAAGTCTGAGTATCGGCTTTATCCCAGCTGAGTGGAGGACAGCCACTGTCATCCCTTTTGCACAAATGTGGGAGCATCCACTGATCCAGGAAATTATAGACCCATCAGCCTAACTAGCCTGATCTGCAAGGCCATGGAGAGGATTATCATGGACCTCATTAACAAGGATATTGGCAATCTCCAAACACTTGATCTCCCACAGTTTGGTTTCATCAAGGGGGGGTCATGCCTGTTAAATTTGGTTGACTTCTTTGAGACAGTCACCAAAGCCATGGACTAGGAGAAGACAGTGCACACCACCTAGCTTGACCTGTCCAAAGCCTTTGATACTATTCCTCACTCAGGCATAATAGATAAACTCTCTCAACTAGGCATCAATCCATATGTTATCAGTTGGGTAGCAAAATGTCTCACTAATATAACCCACCTAATTAAAATAGGGGAAGCCACCTCAAGCGGTAGACCCGTAATGAGTGGTGTACCCCAAGGATTGGTCTTGAGGCCTCTGTTGTTTGGGATATACTTTTATGAGGTGCAACCCAAAACCAGAGGGCTATGGCTGACCAAGTTTGCAGATGACTGCAAGCTGTATGCTGTCATCAATTCCCCTAGTGATGTGGACATCCTCCAAGAGGGTCTCCCCCAAACAAATGACTGGTGATAGAAATATGGCCTCAAACTGAATGCCAAAAAATGCATCAGCATCCCGTTTGGAGAGAGTGACGTCCCCACAAATTATCACATTAATAATAAGGTCATAAGCATGCAATCAGTTGAGAGGGACGTGGGCACCCAGTTTGATAGCAAACTGACTTTTGACCACCATATTGCTTCCTCATTAGTAAGGGTAAAGGTGGTCATAACATCCCTGTATTCTTCCCTTATAAGACCCATTATTGAGTACAATGCCCCTTTCAGCATGTATTTCACAAAGCGCATGCAGCAGTTAGAGAGACCACAGAGGTTTCTCACCAGCAGAATCCAGGGCCTCAAACATCTACTCTACACAGATAGGCTAGAGGTGACCTTTGTCTGGCATACAAAGCAATCTCAGACCCGGTCTTGATGGGACTGCTGTGTATCCGCAAGTCAAGCTCCACTCGAGTAACCCGCATGTGCGACCTCAACCTGGTCTGTGACATCAATAGGGCTTGCTGGTGGGACAGACTTGTGTCCCAGAGACTCCCCCTTTTGTGGAATTGACTCCCACTCCACATCAAGCAGAGTACCTCATTAACCCTTTTTAAGCGCAATCTGGATAACTTGATGGGGAACTGAAAATGCACCCCTGGGATTCCACCTGCGTCTCTGCTGGACAAGTAGGCATTGGGTGCTGACTTGTTTGAACATGGGCTAAATTATTGGCGAGGTATGTAAGGGCCTCAGGGCCCATAGCCTAGTAACTTTCTATGATCCTATGATCCTAAGAGGAACAATTAGAGGTGGTCTGGACACTGCTCCATCTTTCCAATGTCTGCAGAAGCAGCAAAACTCATGTGCTCATGAAGGTTGGATTAAAATGAATGAAACATATTTACATAGAGAGATTAGAATGCTGACAAGGAACAATGTATTTAAACACATCACAATTAATTATTATTAGGTGAAGCTGGTACATCACTAAAGAATAGAACTGAAGGCAATGTGCATGGTAAGTGTCCCACTCACCCCTTTGTAAGCATGCTTCACTCTCTGCTGTTTCATTATTATTATTTATGTTTCCAAATATTTTATAGGGTCAGCATCAGAAACAAACAATTCAACTGTGCCAATAAATTTCGATGATGTCAGCAACACAATGGGTGTTGCTGCTGCTGATGATAACAGTTATACTAATGAGGTAGCCTGAGGGAAGTGTCCGGCAGTCCCCAAGTAGGATCTCTCACCCCACAACATGTTAGTAGCTCTGCAGAAAGTAACAGTGCAACACAAGGTCAAGCATAAGCTGACATGTCACTCACACTTGTATACAAAGAACAACCCTGCACCTGTACACCAGCATCACCAAACTCAGAGGAACATTTTGGAGATGATGGCAAGCATTTAGTGGTAACAGTGTCCACAGTGACACCTTTACAAAGGGGAGCCAGGTGCAGGAATTTCTTACAGCTACACCAAGAAACACGTAGAACATTGGCTGCCCAACAGAAAATCTGCTGTGACATTGTATGGGCTCACAGCACTGCCACAGAGAGTCAGCTGGAAATGGTTAGCATCCTCCATGGTATGCATGATGATTTTCAGCACTACTTTGAAATGGCAGAGAATAGGAATAATGTCATGATCACACCAATACATAGTATGGTGGCACACCAAGCAGTCATGGCGACCTCCATTCAGGCACTCGTTAGGACATACCAGAGTCAAGTTGGAGTCAGTTTTCCATGGGACAGAGGGCAGGATGCTGTCCAGACACATTGGGGAAAATCACATGATACCACCATTGCTTCTCAGGACAGCAGTGCCACTAGTCAAAGTGAACAAGCAGAACAAAATTTACACAGGCCAGGTCAGCATTCATCTACACCTGGCAGAACCTCACATTCAAGGTCACAATCACAGTCACGCAGCACTGTCAGGTCAGTGACAACCAGATCACCTGCATCAAGTAGGTAACAATATCAGAACAACTCAACTTACAGTTGACATGCTAGTCACTCCTCTAAATTAGTTGCACCATCACCTAGCCTATCAGTAGTAGGTGTGTATGGTTCATTTGATCTTGAACTATTGTGAATCAGCTTCAACATCACAGCTGTCTGTTTAACTGGAATGGGGGGTTTGGGGAGGGGGACACTTTTGAAAATCTATGCATTTCATCCTTGTAAAACTAGTACGTAGACTATCAATGAATGTTATACAAAAAGCAATTTTACATGGATTACCATTCATACAGGTGGCAAGTACCTAAAACATCAAACTAGTAATGAACAAAAAGTTTCAGGAGAAATATATCATAAGCAAATGGCACGTTAAAATAAGTATCCTACCATATAAACTTACACAATGCCATTTCACCGTCTCCACTGCACAAATGAGGATAGTTTCTGAAGTCAGCATTTATTGTGTATGACAGCATAAAATTAATCTAATGTGCAGTCCAACAAAATTACCCAAGAAGAAATGGCATATATAAATAAAGCATTATAAATAATTTTCCTTACATTTGCAATGTATTTACTCAGCAAGTATTATACTGTTGTGAATATTCCTTATCTTTGTTTAATTAATTAATCATAAAAGCAGAAGTTATTCATGAAAGCAGACAAAAATGTGAATTATTTTCTGCTTGGTGCCTTTCAACATCACAGAAAGGAATCAGTGAGCACTCAGGCATGGCAATAACGTGTATTATTTTCTAATGATAAAAAAATATTTTAAAATGAGAATGTCAGATGAACACTGACAGCAGACCAAGCACCACACATCATAGCCATACATATCACTGCATGCATCAGTTATACTCTATGCGCTTTTTACAATAAGGAAACACTAACCTGGATGTCATGGTCTATAGTTGTGGACTAGATGCTGCCTCTTTGCCTGCACAGCCACATGCCACACAGAAACTTGCTGCAAGTGATCCCTTACTACTTCTGCCTGCTAGTCATCATTAGCCATAGTGGGACAGGAACTGGAAGCTGTAGTTACAGTATGGGTCGATTTACCACCTCATGCTATCCCAAACAAAATCAAGACTCACTCATCCTGCGTGCAGTAGCTGAGTCATACTGAAGGGCATTCACAGACTCATCTAGGCACCTGGAATGGCCCTCCTGGAGGCCAAAAGCCTTCTCGATGACACTACAGGTCTGGGTCACAGATGTATTATGGGTCTCCTCTGCAGCTCCCATTGGATTTCTCATTGGTGTCATGAGCCATGGCTCCAGCGGATATCCAGCATCATGCTCGACAAGCCACGCTGCTTCACTAGAGACAGCTTGCAACTGTCACCCTTAGGCTTTCGAATACTGGCCAGGGCTCTTGCCACCCCCATAGTGCCTTTTTTAGGCAAAGCTCAAAAGACAACCCCACCACCGTAAACAGCACAAGTAAAAAAAAACGGAGGGTAATGCTACTCAATGCCAGAAGTCTAAACCTCAAAATGCACGCACTCGAGGCACTCCTCAGTATGGAGAAAACCAATATATGTGCAGTAACAGAAGCCTGGTTTAAGGCTCCAGAGAGCATCCTGGCACTACCAGGCTACAACTCATACAATACATTTTGGCCACAAAACATGGACTGAAATACAAATGGCGGGGGAGTATCCATATTCATCAAGGATACTCACACCTCCAGGTTAGTGGAACAGCACAATGCTTCAGAGATCATCCACGTGCAGCTAACAAGGGGCAAAACTGCTATTCAAATTATAGCTTGCTACAGATTACCCACCATGTCCCAGGACCCCCACTCCGCATTCCTGGAAACACTGGGAAACATAAAGGTCCTACCCAACACCCTATTATTGGGTGATTTCAATTACCCAAACATTAACTGGGAGAACTATAAACTCCCTTGCCCAACATTTCCTAGAATTTATAAACTCAAACACCCTGGATCAACTAGTCAACACCCCCACCAGAAGTGACAACATATTGGATCTGGTCATCACCAACATGGGCGACCAGTGTTCCACACCAGAGGTCCACCCCTCGCTGGTTAGATCTGACCATAAACTAATCACTCTGGATATCCACATTCCGCCACCACCCCCAGTCAAAGAAACCACTGTGAAAAACTTTTCAAAAGCAAACTTCACGTTACTTAAGACCGAGGTAGGAAGTTTCAAAGCCCCCATGTTAAAGGATAATGCTATCCAAGCTGCAAAATCCTTTACTAATGCACTCTACGGGCACCTACAAGAACGCATGGATCATGCTATCCCAAACTAAACCAAGACTCACTCTTCCAAGAAAAGGAAACCAGTCTGGTGGACCCCTGCCATAAACAAGCTATACAATAGGAGGAGGAAACTAGTACAGAAAATAGTAAAATCCCAAGAAGGGAAGACATCCTTGATCAGTATCAGTAAGAAACTACGTTCCCTCATAAAATCATCCAAGGCTAGCTTCGAAAGAAAAATTGCCCTGGACTCCAAAGATAACCACAAGGCATTCTTTAGCTATGTCAAGAATCTAAGTGGCAATTCTCAGATCTGCTCTGAGTTAGTGCAGAATGGCACAAAATACACTGAACCGACCGATATAGCCAACATCCTGGCAGACAGGTTCAGTGCAAACTTCACCCCCCTCTCACCTTCAAAAGGGCCCGTAACTATACCAGAAGAATGTAGTGCCCCTGAAATCACAGACAGGTTAAAACAGCCCATTCCAAAGCCAAAAACACAGCATCAATGGGACCGGATGGTGTCCCAGACTGCGTCCTACACAAGCTCAAAGATGAATTAACCCCTCACCTAAACACACTGTTTAAACTCAGCCACTCCACAGGTTACATGCCCACAGAGTGGCGCACAGCAATGGTTATTCCACTCCACAAAGGTGGAGCCACAATGGACCCTAGGAACTATTGCCCTATAAGCCTGACTTGCTTGGTCTGCAAAGCTATGGGGTGCATCATCATTGATCTCATTAACAGAGGCATTGGAAACCTCCAAACACTGGACCCTACCCAGTTTGGCTTTGTTAAGGAAAGATCATGCCTCCTTAATCTGGTGGACTTCTTTGAGACAGCTACCAAGGCTATAGATGAGGGAAAGGTGGTCCACACAGCCTACCTAGACCTTACAAAGGCCTTCAACGCCATTTCCCACTCAGTTATTATAGACAATCTCACCAGCCTTAACATAAACCCCTACATCACGAGATGGGTTGCCAAATGGCTCATGGACAGAACCCACATGGTAAGAGTTGCGGGAGCTAGGTCTGACTCTAAACCGGTTACAAGTGGCGTTCCCCAGGCTCTGTCCTAGGACCCCTCCTGTTCGGCATATACTTCTCAGCGGTACAGACAAGCACAGGAGGACTATGGCTGACCAAGTTCGCAGACGACTGCAAACTAGGGGCTATAATCGACTCTCCAGATGACACAGACATCCTCCAAAAGGGTCTCACTGAGACAGATACCTGGTGTCAAAACCATGGCCTCAAGCTAAATGCCAAAATGTGCATAGTCATCCCCTTTGGAAAAAACAAGGTACCCAGAAACTACCACATAAGTGGTAGCCCCCTAAATATGGAAGACGTAATAAGGGATCTGGGGACCCAAGTAGATAGTAACCTTTCCTTTGATAATCACATTGCCAAAGTGGTTAGAAAATCTTTCTATGTGGCCCACCTAATCACAAAAGGGTTTGCATCAAGATTGAAAGAGGTCATTGTGCCCCTCTATGCATCACTCATCAGACAGTACAATGCCCCATTTGGGATGTACCTTACAAGACACCTGCAACAACTGGGAAGACCACAGAAGTACCTCACCAAGAGGATCACTGGCCTCAAGCAGATGCCCTATACAGCTCAACTGAAGAAACTCCAGCTGTACTCGGTTGCATACCACCTACTCAGAGGTGATCTCTGCCTGACATACAAGGTCATGTCCAACCCAGAATTGATGGACATGCTCCAGCTAAAGAAAACCATATCCCTTCGAGCCATACGCTCCAGGGATATAAACCTCACCACAACAATAAATAAGACGTGCTGGAGGGATAGATTCCTGTCCCAGAGACTTCCCATGCTCTGGAACAAGATTCCAATCTACATTAGACAGAGCTCCTCGCTAACCCTCTTCAACAGAAATCTAGATGAGTGGATGGGAAACAGAAAGTTTACCCCAGGGATCACTTCAATGGCTCTGCTGGACAGAGGTACAGGGAACTAATCTAAGGGGGCGGCGAAAGCCAACACATTCCAGCTAGGCTTATAAATGCCTTCGGGCAGATAGCCTAGTACCTACCTATGAACCAGAGTTTTTACCAAAAGGGATGACAATGCACCTTTTGGCACTGAGCTTGAGGCCATGGCTTTGATACCAAGCATCTGTCTCAGTGAGGCCCTTTTGTAGGATGTCCACATTGTTAGGAGTTTTGATTATGGCTCCTAGTTTGCAGTCATCTGTGAACTTTGTTAGCCAAAGACCTTCTGTGTTAGCCTGTACTTCAGAGAAATAGATACCAAACAGGAGAGGACCTAGTACTGAACCCTGTGGTACTCCACTTGCCACTGGTCTGAAATTGGATTTAGAGTCTGCTACTTTCACAGTGTGGGTTCTGTCAGTGAGCCATTTGACAACCTATCTTGTGACATAGGGATTTATACCTAGTTTAGTAAGTTTATCTATAATTCCAGAGTGTGGAATGGTGTCAAAAGTCTTGGCAAGATCTAGATAGGCTGTGTGAACCACCTTAACCTCATCTACGGCTTGTGTGACTGCTTCAAAGAAGTTTGTCAGGTTTAGGAGACATGATCTGCCTTTTACAAACCTGAACTGGGTAGGGTCCAGAGTTTAGAGATTACCAGTGTCATTGTTTATAAGTTCCATGATGATACGTTCCATAGCCTTGCAGACCAGGCTTGTCAGGCTAATGAGGCGGTAGTTCCCGGGGTCCGTGGATGCGCCCCCTTTGTGGAGTGGGATAACCGTTGTTGTGCGCCATTCAGTGGGCACAAAGCCAGAGGTGAGGCTATGATTGAACATGGTACTTAGGTGGGGTGCCAGTTCATTCTGTAGTTCATGTAGAACGCAGCCTGGGATGTTTCAGGGCCCATGGATGCTGTATTCTTGGCTTTGGGGAGTGTGATTTTTTACCTGTGCAGCCATGATTACAGGAACTTTGAATTCTTCTGGTATACAGATGGGCCCTTTAGGGGATGAGAGAGGGGTAAAGTTAGCACTGAACCTATCTGCCAGGATGTTGGCAATATTAGTTGGTTCTGTATATTTAGTGTCATTGTGCTGTAACTCAGAGCAGATCTGAGTGTTGCCATTGAGATTCTTGACATAGCTATAGAATGCTTTGTGGTTGTCTGTAGAGTCAGTGGCGATTTTGTTTTCGTAACTAGCTTTGGAGGACTTTATGAGGGATCTCAGCTTCTTACTGAGGCTGACCACGGAGTTCCTCCCATCATGGGAGTTCCTCCATTCAGGAACTGCTGCAGTGCTGTAAGATTCCCGCAGCAAGTGGAGTGAGGGCTATACATACATTTGTATCCACAGGGATAGGTAGTTGATGCAATTCCTCCGGTGTCCCTATAGAAGTCAGCCATGGCCACTAAGGATATCTTGATCATCAAAATTATAATGAATAATCCCTTGTTTGTATTTTTGCCTTCTTGGCTGGTGAGTGATGCAGGGTGCAAGCAGTTTTGACCCAGCCAAGACAAGCAAGTCAGCCCTATAAATAGTAAAGCTTGCTGCAAATGATAGCTTTTTTGCCATTTGCAACTCAGATAATTTTGGAGAGGCTTCTCTTTATATCGAACACATGTGACCAGTGTGGGAAAGCATGAATATCTGACTATGAATCGCAAATGATGTAAAACATACTCCGTATGAAGATTGACATCAGTTCTCATATATAGCTCATTATTTGCATCTTTGTATAAGCATATTCAAGGTCATTGTGCATTTGCATACATGGCTTCTATGAATCACAGCTCAGCTACGCTTGCCCACAAACATCATGGATTGCTGTAACACATTCGCATAACTGACTATAAATACCAGCCTTATTATATTATGATCAGGTAATTAGGTATCAAATGTCTTACTGACATAAAGAGACCTCATTAGAAATTGTTTCCCTTGATCTAATAATCTGGATACTCTTTTATAAAACTTTACTTGACAGATCATAGAGGCTCTTCCTTTTATAAATCAAAATTGTGTAAGATTCAGTGAAGGCCCACAGATACCATCCATCTCCAAGTGAGTAAGTAAACATCTCTTTCAGTGAAGGCCCACAGATACCATCCATCTCCAAGTGAGTAAGTAAACATCTCTTTCAGTGAAGGCCCACAGATACCATCCATCTCCAAGTGAGTAAGTAAACATCTCTCTCTTATGCACTGGAACAATAAGTGATTATTTCCAGTCCTTATGTACTACTCATAGTTGTAGCTTGTTACTAAACAAACATGTTAATTGCTCAATTACACTGTTAGAGATCAAACATATAAATCTACCCGAGAAGTTGTCTGGTCACACCAAACACATTTTTCTAACTTTATCTACTGCCTTAGGGACATGCAGCTTTGAGATATTATGACATGGTACTGATCCAATAGGTAAGGAGAAAATATTATTAGTTGTATAATACAATGTAGACTGTTCAGTAAAATATTCATTGAGTGCATTTGCTATTTCAAAGTTTGCAAAAGTAATCTGTTAGTATGAATAGGCCCTGCCATTGTCTGTACATTCCCACCTGGAACCAGGATCCAGGAAAATTAGTCAATCATCAAGAACTGATATTTCTGATATTTCTGTCCTTCTCTTGTTGTGATCGGATGTCTAAGGTATAATAATTCCCAAGAGGGCCATTATCTCATTGGAGGAGAACATTAAAGGCATCACATTATCTTGATATTTAACTGTAAAAGATATTTTACATCCTTTCTGTTTTAAATGTGTTGAAAAGGACCCCAGTGTCAACAATACCTTATATGCTTGGCCTAATAAAGTGAACAGCAGGGGAGAAATAAAAGATGAAAGGACACTGGTAAGGGGGATTGGGAGATCAGACTTATATCGGAGAATCCTGTTCTGTTATAGAACTAAAAATAAAAATGAAAAATACTACAATAGTGAAATGGCCTTGAAAATAACCTGAATAAGACAAGGGTCTAAACTGATATGAAATCCGATAATCTAAGATAGAGCATTTTTGAACTAAACCATGCACTTAATAGTAACCATTTGAAATGTCAGGACAAGCTAGACAGAGTCCCGAAATGCATACTTAATTCCAGAAAGAATGGGCTCACATATATAAGTCTGACATGCTAGTTCTCTGAATATTCCCTTTTCTTCAAGCTTTGGTGGTCTCAGAGATGGAATATATAACTTTGGGGGTAGGGGTGCTTCCCCCCAAAAAAATTATAAAGGAGAAGAACAAATTTTGAAATTTGTTCTTTTGTGTTTTTGGTTTAGCTTGTCAGCACTCAGCATTTTGATTGCTGACATTTCTATAAGGAACCCTTTTTAATAGACAAAAAGTTGTAAACATGAATAAGTTGGCTCTGGTAAGGGCCACCAATGTGGAAGATCAAATGCTTTCTTCCCTCATCTGAAGGATTTCATCAGACTGTATGAGCAAGTGTTTTGTTTCTACTTGCCATTAATTATCATTTTAAGGGTATTTATTTCAAGATGGTGGCACTCTGTGAGGTGGCGGCTGCTCCAGCTGGAGGAAGGCATGTGCAATATCTGTGTAAATATCTATCTAATACATCATCAGAAACTACAAAAGCAATGAAAACAAGAAGGAAAATGGACACAGGGTTATTCTATGGCAGAAATAACCTGCTAGATCTTCAGTTTATGGGCTCAGTGTGCAACTGTTTTACTTTGCTGCCTTCTCTAGGGCCTGTGAGGCCTAACAAACTCAGAGAGATAGGAATCTTGTCTAATCTAGACTCAGGGTGCTGTGTATGATCAAATTCAACATACATCACACCAGAAAGGAAGAGACAATGGAAGACATGCAAAAGATCTAGGAAAAAATGAACTAGAGCTGGTATCAATGTCAGGCTGAATAGAAACCTTTACAGTCCCTCACTTTCATCTATCATGCTAGCAAATGTTCGATCCACGGAAAACAAAATGGACTACCTAAGACTGGACCTAAACATCTATAGAGAGGTAAGAGACTGTTGTATGTTCATCTTTACAGAAACCTGGCTATTATTATTTAGAGCAGACAGAAGCCAGGCCCTTAGTGACAAATCCGGGCAAGGTGGAATTTGCATTTACAAAATCAGCAACTGGTACTCAAACTGTGAGAAAGTCTCAAGGCACTGCTCTTAGAATATGGAGTTCATGACAGTAAAATGTAGACCATTTTACTTGCCGAGGGAGTTCTTAGCTATTATCATCTCAGCTGTATATATTCCTCCAAGTGCAAACACAAATGAAACACTGGTCAAAATTTACCAGTCAATCAGCGAAATGCAGAACAAAACCCTGATTGTGTCTATATCTTAGCTGGAAACTTTAACCAGGCTAATCTGAAAACAGTTCTAACACACTACTACCAGCATATAGACTTTGCTACCAGAGGTATCAACATACTAGATAAAGTATACAGCAATGTCTAACAGGCATACAGGGCAAAGCCCCACCTGCACCTTGGTAATTCGGATCATCTAGCCATTATGCTGACTCCAGCCTACAGACCGCTACTAATCAGAGAGAAACCATCCAAGAACTAGACAAAAGTCTGGCCAGAAGGAGCAATCTCTGCACTTCAGGATTACTTTGAATGCACAGACTGGAAAACATTCAAAGAAGCCGTCATTCAGATCAGCACACCAAGCTGAAAGAATACACTGAGACAGTAGTAAGATTCATATCAAAGTGTGTAGATGACATGACAGTGACAGAGAACATCATCACATGTACCAAACAGAAACCCTCGCTCACAAGTGAAGTGTATGAGATCCTAAGGGCATGCAACACAGCCTTCAAATGGGAACAAGGAAGCCCTCAGGTCAGCCAGAGCAAACCAGAACAAGGGAATAAAAAACGCAAAAAGGGCATATGGTCAGAAGATCCAGAGTCACTTCAAAGACCTCAGCAACTCAAGGCGAATGTCACAAGGCATACAATCCATCACAGATTACAGGCCCACGTCAGCACAGTGTGATGACAATATTGCCTTCCTCAACAAACTAAATACCTTCTTCAACAGGTTTGAGGAAAGAAATAGCACAACTTTGACGAAGGCCCCTATCAGTCAAGGGGATGAAATACTACGTCTCAACCCTACTGACGTTAGAAGAAATCTGTGCAGAGTTAACCCAAGGAAGGTGGCTGGACCTGACAACATCCTGGGAAGGGTGCTTAGAGAATGCTCTGACCAGCTGGCACATTCTTACAGATATCTGCAACCTCTTACTAAGTCAGGCTATCATAAACAAATACCTTAAAGTTACAACTAAAACAGCTATCCCAAAGAAGTCGAAGACCTAAATGACTATTGCCCCATAGTACTCAATTCAGTAGTAATTAAGTGCTTTGACCATATATCATCCAGTCTTCCTACATCCTTAAATCCATTCCAGATTGCGTATCGACCAAATCGCTCCACAGAAAACGCTTTCTCAATGGCGCTTCAAGTACCCATGACACACCTGGAAAACAAGAATTGTTACATGCAGATGTTGTTCATAGACTTTAGCCTTCAACACAGTGATCCCCAAAATCTGATAAAGGAACTTGATAAGCTGGGAATAAACACACCTCTATGCAATTGGATACTGGACCTCAAACAGTATGCATTGGAAATAGCACCTCTGAGAGCATCACTATGACTATGGGGGTTCCTCAGGGCTGTGTACTGAGTCCTCCATTCTTCACCTTGTTGAATCATGACTGCACAGCCAAGTTCAACTCAAACCACATCATCAAGTTTGCAGACAACACAACTGTCATAGGTCTGGTCAGCAACGATGATGAATCAGCCTATAGAGAGGAAGTTAGTCAACTTATCGTCTGGTGCCACAACAACAATCTCTCACTAAATGTGAACAAGACCAAAGAGATCACTGTTGACTTCATAAGAAGGCATTAAACTCACTCCCCACTAACAATCTACAATGACATAGTAGAGAGAGTGGAAAGCACAAAATTCTGGGGGTAGATATCACAGATGACCTAATATGGAGCATTAATACTACTGCCATTGTAAAGAAAGTACAGCAGCATCTTCTGAGAAAGATGAGAAAGGCAAACCTCTCCTCTCCAATCCTTACTACCTTTTACAGAGGTACCATAGAGAGTGTCCTAACCAACAGTCTTGCAAACTGGTATGGTAACTGTTCAACCTCAGACAAAAAGGCCCTTCATTGAAACCATGCTGCCTGCCATCCAAGAAATACAGCTGTCACAATGTCTCAGTTGGGCTAACAAGATTATCAGAGATATTACCCATTCTGCCCCTGGACTGTTCACCTATTTATCTTCTAGTAAATGCTACCGCAGTATGAGATGCAAAACAACCAGATACAAGAGCTGTTTTCCACAGGCCATCAGAATACCAAACCCATACTAAACTCAACACTATGCTGAACTCTGAACTCTGATAAGGCTGTTGGAATTTCCAACACTAGTATCACATCTTTAATGTGCAATAATGATTGCAACAATCCTAAATATGAAATAATGATTACAGCAATCCTCAATATGCAATAATGATTGCCATGAAAAGCCCCCTTTCTGTGCAATTTTAAGTATAGTTAGTTAAGAGTTTAAGACAAATAATGTGCCATGTAAGTAGTAGCTGTTGTAATACAGATTGTCTATATGTGAAAATGCCCCCACTTTGAGAAGGAGTAACAACATTTCGTTCATTGATGCACAAGTTGTATAATCTGAATGACAACAAAGTTTACTTTGACTTTGATTTGACTTGTATATGTGGTAAAGGGAATTGTTAATACTCTGTAAAAGCTGTCTGTTGTAAATTCTCTGTGCAAAGCCAGAAGACTATCTAGAAGGTTTATTTTCTTCACTGGGAACAACTGTAACCCCGACTTGACTTGGTTGTTCATATGTGTTTCCATTATCAGTCTGTGAATATTGTTTCTTATGAATGTTGTCGAAGTGGAATTCCTGACAATGTCAGTACACAAGTGAAAGTCACCTTTAGTTTTGTAGACCCACATGTCTAAAATATTCAATATGTTAGATTTGAATGAACTGTAAATCTCAACAAGTTAGTTCGGCTGTTAACATGAGTAATCAATTTGTCCAGTTTACATGGCTGTCTTTGTAGACAAAATAAAAAATATCAACAGTGAACCATAAATAAAAAAAATATTTTTGGGGGAGAACTGCTTTCCTTGTTCTAAGTACCACATTAGCAAAGCTGGGCACTATTAAATCTTTCTCATGATATCCCTGCTGGTTTGGCTTAAGGTGCCTGCTTTCATATGAGAAAGGTATTGTCCATTACAATGGTTAACTGTACTTTTGCTGTTTGAATGGGAGTGGTCACTTTCTTCTTGCTTATGTGAAGAATGTATCAATTATAGAAATGTCATAGTAATGGTACTACTATCTACAATGTGTAAGGCTTCAACATGTATTTGGCATGTACCTCACTAGACACCTGCAACAACTGGAGAGGCCACAAAAGTACCTCACAAAGAGGATCCTAGGCCTTAAACACTTGTCCTATATGGACAGACTCAAAAAAACTCAACTATTCTCTGTCTCATATCGCCTCCTTAGAGGCAATCTCTGCTTGACTTACAAAGCCATGTCTGACCCAGCTCTGTTAGAAATGCTATATCTAAAGAAATACCAATCCCTCCACACCACATGCTCCAGAGACCTCAACCTCATTACCACAAACAACAGAACGTGCTGGAGGGACAGGTTAATAACTCAGAGACTCACCATGCTATGGAATAGACTTCCCATACATGTCAAACAGAGCACCTCACTGGCCCTCTTCAAGAGAAATCTTGATGAGTAGATGGGAAATAGAAAATTCACCCTGGGGATCATTCCAGTGGCTCTACTTGACAGAGCCACTGGGAACTAAGGTCGGCTTGATGCCAGGGTAATCCTATGGGCTAGGCTTATAAAAGCTCCAGGGCCATTAGCCTAGTACACACCTATGAACCTATTGCTTCTAATAACCACTCTTCCTAAATGGAAGAGAGAGGGAGGGTCTGATTATTTTGATGAAGTCTAAAGAATCAAGCATACACGTTTTTTTCTATAGCTAGGGATATGAGTACATTCTCCAGGTAAAAAGCAACAAGTTATGTTAAAGAGCCTCTACTGGCTACTACCTGGTAAAATGAAAGATTTTATTCATCTTTGCAGTGCTGTGGGACCCAAAACATCAAAGGAATCTGGGATTTTGAACATGCAGAAAACGCAACCTGCCATGAATTAGATCATTTTCTATGAAGACATCCAGAGTTTTTGTAACTGTTTTGTGTGTTTCAAATGTTTATTCAGGTGGGGGGGTTGATTAAAAATTCTAGTTATTGAGGAAATAAGAAATCTTGATAACATAATCTGTGAAATTACGAATTACCAAGTATCTTCTTTTGGCAGCTTTCATGATTCTGAGCATGTGACTACCGCAGTGTTTCCCTAAATTCTTTAAAGCTGAGATTTCAGGTACAGGAAAACTGTAAATTCTGTCTTTGGAAGGTTACTTAAGGAAATTACTAATTTCTCATTTGCAAGTTTTCTCAGAAGAGGTTAATGTGGGGTGAGACACTTGGTTTCATTTAAGGTTTGGGGTGTTTGTTATTGCATTTTTCTGAAATCAGGTTTTTAAGTTTAAGTTCCTCACAGAGAGTTTCAAATCATATGCAAAGGGAATAAATCTGCTCTGCAGTGGGTCACAAAATTAAAATACTTTCCAAAACCATTATCTATTTCCTAGTTAAATTGTGACCGCGGAGATTAAACATTACAATTTCCTGTAGTTTTTTTCCTGTTTCAGATAATTTGTGGTGAGGTACTTGGATTTAACAACATGTTTCCTTGATTTTAGCACTCTTATGTAGTCCTGGCAGTTGTGATATACCTTGTTGAGCCATGGGTTCTTTATTATACTTGAATTGTTGGTGCTGAATGGTGCTCCTTTCTTGAAAAAGGGACTGACTTTCTTTCCTCTAATTTGTAAATTTTCATAATTCAGCTTGTAGAATTGATGGATGTTATAGAAGGCCTTATGCAGGTGTCTGGTAGTTGTAGGTTCCTGTGGAGATGGAATAGCCATGTCTTTCAGAGTTATCTGTGTAATTTTCAGTGTACTCTGAGAGTAGGTGCCTGGCTTGCATTTGCATTTTGATATTTTCCTTTTGTTTCAGATGTCTTTGGAGGTTTCAACCTTTTAGGAGTTACCCTTAAAAGTGATATAATATTTTTTTTTTCAAAAAGTGAAGCCATTGCTTGCCTACTTGTTGCTTCATCACAGGAGTCGGAAACTCCTGTGGCATTTTTTAGTATGCTCTGGTGATAGGGATATTAGTCTTGTATATACAGATAAAACAGAGTAGCATAATGTAGAGGATCTCATCAAATACATTGTCAGGATGAATAAGATAGTTTCTTTAAAAAGAGAGAAAACCCTTGCTGTCGCTTTAGCTGAGAATATTATTTATGAACAGAGATAAACTTTACTGTGTCAGCAAGAGCAGATTTGCCTAATGAAGCAATTAATGATGTGTAAAAAGAGGGATAAGGTAATCCCATGCAGAGTTTCATTTGCTCTTCTTGGATGCAGTTTGATGTCCTGACCTGTAGCTTCAGAAGAGAGTCAGCAGAGTGAATAAAGATCTATTATACAATGACTGTCAATTAATATTCAAAATCAAGCATGCTGATTGGCCAGCCCAAGCAGCGTGCCCATTGTAAATCCGAGAATATGCTAATGGAAAAAGGTCTGGGTGCCTGGACTTTTTCCCATTAGTATATCTCGTATTTTTTTTTACGTTTCCTTCTTTTATTGCACAAAAAAACAAAATGGAAGACCTGAAATGAATGAGGGAGATGGTGCAGACAAAAATAAGAGGATATCAGGTATGTTCTGCAAAACTAAAGAAACTTACCTGATTATCCTTTTATTTTGTCTGTCCTGGCTCTCCCGAACATAAAAAGTCTCACGATTTCTTTTTTTATTTTCAATTAAAAAAAAAAAGCAACAGAGATCTTCGTTTCTTCGTTGCTACCTCTGCACAGCACTGATGTACTGCGTAAGTGTGGGAACACACATCACATACCCATGCACAGCACATCAGAAAAAGCCCCAGGATACCAGAAAAACATGGAAGGTCAGCACAGAGGCATCATACAAGACATTATTTAAGAGAAGTAAGTATTTTTTTTCTTAAATAATGTCATTGTATAATAGCAATAACCAACTTTGTTGTTGTGGTATATTGAAATTTACCCACAGTTGGCTTTATTTAATCACTCAGGCTTCGCCACCAACCATGGGTAAATCTTCAGTATACCACACCGATGTTGGTTATTGCTTAAGAAGAAGATACCTATAGGAAGCTGGAGATTGTTCACATTGCAAGAATCCAGAAGACAAAGCTATTGAGAAGCTCAGAGAAAAAAGGTTGTATCCCTGCTGTATGGTGCTGTATGCAACTGCATCGAGGGTACATGCAGTGAAGTTTTGTTAAACTATTAGACCATTTTGAGAATAATCTGCATTATTATTTATTTATTTATTTATTGGCATTTGATTACAAGGAAAGTCCAATTGCATAGGTGCCCACTTTCAGCAGAGGTCCAGGAAGAAAAGCTCCAAAGTATTAGAAAAAATATTTTAAGGACAATATTTTCACAGTCTTCAAAAACAAAACAAACCATCTACAGTTTAAATAATTAGATCAAATTACACATAATGTGAACACATTGGTTAAGTATAGATATAACTTATATGACAATGATTTAATATTTAAATACATTTTAGTCCTTTTATAGAGAAATTAAAGATAAGTTATCACAAAACAAACTGGAATTTGCAATTTTGCAATTTCAAGTCAGAAAAAAAGGTCATGGTATATTTAGAAAGAGAGTCAGGGGGAGAGAAACTGACTGAAGTAAGGAAGTGAGTGAAGAAGGGAGAATAAAGAGGTGTAAAGTATGAAGAGTGTTATAAAAAATATTATGTCATGTTTCTTCTTCACAAAATGCATATTAACTTGTAGTTTCTTCACAAATGAGTCAAATAATATGGTTATAAGTTTATGTCAAAGGCAAACTGAAAAACAGATGCATGATTATGTAAGTTTCATATCAGTAGTAGCTTTATATTCCAAGTGCTTTACACCTGCACTTTTTCTATTAGCAATCTATACTGTACTGACAGATAACTGAAGGCAAAGTAAGTACTAAGGGAGTTAAGGGATGTTCTCTTATGTTATGCTGAAAAGTCTAGTTTCAGAAAGTTAATGAATTGTGCCAGGTATCTGTGAAACCAGATTAATTAATAGTACGCTCTGGCCTTCTCAGGCTAGGGGATGAGTCTTTGCAAGGATGTCTGTGAGACACTGCATTCTGGCACTGAATGTTACAAGGCAGAAAGATAAATTTTAGAACAGGTGGTCTATGTTGTAAAATGCATATATGTGAAGTATTCACATGCAGCTCTAAATCGGGGAATATGAGGGATGAGGGAATTTTCAAATACATTGATTTGTTAAAGGCAATGTAACATCAAAATTCTGCATGCATGCAACTGATAAGAAAAAATATATGTAATGTTTGTTTTTCTTGTTCTTTGAGACTGATCTGAAAATGTTGACAGGCAGTCTCCCGGCGCTGTTTATGGAATAAACAAGTACTTTGCATATCCTGAAGCATCATTTTTACTGAGTAAATAGGAAAAACTCTTTATTTAATTTGTACTATAACATTTGGTGCTGTGACTCATATTCGGAACTTTGGTATTGCTGCGGGGGCAGTGAGGAATGAATTACAAGAGCCCAGAACAATACCTTACTATTCAGGCTGTGCAAACATGCTGGATTAGGTGCGGAAAATTGATTTGTGGGAAAAATGTTTTTTTTTTTCCTTCTTAGATAACAGTAGTTAGAAGAACAAAATGAGTGAATAACGTTTTTACTTCTATGAATTTATAGCATTGCGTCAAGAAACAGATAGCATAATTCAAAAAGTTCACCTATTGCAGCTAAGTAACACATTTCTGTAAACTGTATTTTCTGTTAATTCCATTTGGAACATGGGCTGGTGCCCCCTTAACCTCTCCTATCATTAAAACTAACCAAATCCCCTTACAAATAATACTAATGGAAAATTAGAGTTTGCCAATTTGCCTGTCTGAGTGATCAAGTACATGTGCCCAAAGTAATAACACTTCATGCTAAAGGTTATGGAGTTAACATGATTATCCTATTCTCAAAACAATTTATGTTAGAGTGGGAATAGTAAAACTAAGCTCAACATTTTAATTTGATTTCCCATTCTATTCAATATTAAATATATTCATGTTCCTTTTTTCCCCATTGCCTTCCAGACATCAGATCACCATAGCTCTGTTATTCCTACATATAAGTCATGTAAATATCCAGCAACAGCTTCAGATTGTCCTAGTGGTTATTGTAGCTTTACATAAATGGGACTCCTGCATTCAGTACCATGCCCGTTGCAGACTCGCATGCATGTGTCTGTTTCCTAGCTGCAGCATGTTTCTGGTCCTACATGGATCTATGTTAGAACTTTGAATTACCATAAAATTGACATTTATAACATTGATTCAAAAACACCAAAATGGCCTTGATCTTAGTCAATGACACCTCCATGTGGTATCACAGTGTGGTGCTTTATACCGAAGCAGAGTCTGAGCAGACAACAAAAGTATCCATTGGAGATACCCCACATAACTAGAGCTCTTTCTTTGCACTTGTAAGTCCTCTTGCTCCCTCAGTCACAGTCCAACTTATAAAAGCCATCTAGCACTCTTCAAGAAAAATCTTGATGATTGGATGGGAAATAGGAAATTCACCCCAGGATCACCTCTGTGGCTCTGCTCGACAGTGGCACAGGAAAATAATTTTCTTGAGTGGCAAATGCCAGGGTACCTTTTTGGCTGGGCTTGTATAGGCCCCAGGGCCGATAGCCTAGTACCTACCTACCTACCTATTTGTGGTACACAGGATCATTACTGATTTGTCCTCTGCATGGCCATTTGTACAAGGTATGCAATTCGTTTTTTTAAGTGTTCTTATTCATACACCTCACTTTCACATACACTTCTGGTGCTTGGTCATGCTTACACAGGATATTGTGTTTTGAAGTATGCATAGGTGAGTCTTTATCGAGCACCAAAACTGTAAATCTGCTGCCTCCTAGCATTGGAGGATCTACTAACTCTGATAGTGATGGTGGGATGAGTTGGCGTCAGGGAATACAGAGAGAGTGTGTGTGTGTGTGTGTGTGTGTGTGTGTGTGTGTGTGTGTGTGTGTGTGTGTGTGTGTGTGTGTGTGTGTGTGTGTGTGTGTGTGTGTGTGTGTGTGTTGGCCTCAGAGAATGTGACCACTGCATTCCTTACATAGACCATAGACACAACACCTCTGTTTGCAGACACCAAAGAGACATACACCACACAGGGAGAATAGGTTGTGGACACTTGCAGTCAGTGAAGTGTGGTACCCAAGTCAGAATCTGTTTCTAGCACACAAGGGTGGAGGGGTACACAGAGGGTTGGGTACTGGTGCTTGATGAAGGCATGGTTACTGCCCACCCCAAAGGTTGTTGAATTAGTAACTCAGCATATGTGCAGGGCCATCATGGAGGTAGAGGCTAGTACTACCACAGCCAAGAAAAAGTTAATATTGGTCATGCAGAGTATGTCAGATGACCTATGGGACTGCATTTCCCATGCAGTATGTGTAATAGTTTTGATACACTCAGTCACATACTGGAACATGTCAAGTGTACTGTTTATTTTAATAGCTCTTCACTCTCACACATTTACCTGTGAAATACATACACATATGTGCTTCCTCACCATCAAATGCAAATGAAAATTATTGTGCCCAGCCTTTTTTACACTGTTACTTGAGTTGCCTGTGTCTGATGCACATCATGGCCAGCCTATGTATGGGTAAACATCCATCTGTTTTACTATAGTGTACCTGTTTTATTCTGGTATGCTAAGCTTACAAGCTATGTGCAGTTTGCTGCCTCTTTGCCTGTGCTATGGCATATACTGTGCCTAGCTCTATCTGACATGATCACCCCCCTGTTGATGGATCCTGCACTGCCTCCTCATCTGCCTCAGCCTTCACTGCTTGGTGTGCCTGGGATTGCTCCCCCTGCAAGTGCTCATCCTGCTGTAACTGCCTCCTTAGTACATTAGTTAGCAAAGCTCTCACTGAAAACATTTTTGTATATGTGCCAGGGTCATACAACAGGGCATTGCCAGAAGACTCCAGGTAGCAAAAGTGTGCCTTCAACACATGATCAATACTGGTCCGGTTTTGTGATTGAACATGCTTGCATGTCTGGTCTGCTTGCATCTCTGGTCTGTATTGTTTTGTGAATTTCTGATGACTGTCACCAGGCAAGGTTCCAAGACATATCCAGCATCATCAGCAAGATGCCTCTGAGGGAAGTCACACCTTGTAAAATGTTGGTACAGGTCACAGGTATGCAATATGTGTGAGCTGTGATAACTACCTAGATGTCCTGCAGATGCATTCCAGATGAGACCCTGTGCATTACACACCACCTGGCAGTTGATGGAGTGATATCCTTTGTAGTCGATGTAGCTCCTGCCTAGTTCACCAGGTGTGGCCTTTATTTCAATGTGGGTACAGTCTATAGCCTGCAGTACCTCAGGGAAATGGACTATATCATAGAATTCCTACATGGTGTTCCTGCTTTCCTATGTGGTACATAAGGACCACATATACTCCTTCACATGCTAAAGCATGGCATTGAGAAAAGCAAAATCCTGTGATACCCCCATTATGTCCCTAGTAGGTTGTTAAAAGATCTCTGTAGCTAATATATGTAAAGCTACAGATACCTTATTATTCACTGGGATACATATTCTATGACTTCCTTAGGGCTGCAGATGAGGTCTACACATGTCCACAGTGTCATGATATAGGTACATAGGTAGGTACTAGGCTATCTGCCTGAGGGCATTTATAAGCCTAGCCAGAGTGTGTTAGCTTTCGCCACCCCATTGATTAATTAACTGAGCCTCTGTCAAGAAGAGCCAATGAAGTGATCCCGGGGTGTATTTTCTGTTACCCATCCACTCATCAAGGTTTCTCTTGAAGAGTGTTAGTGAGGGGCTCTGCCTAATGTAGTTAGGAATTTTGTTCCAAAGCATGGGGAGTCTCTGTGACAGGAATCTATCCCTCCAGCTTGTTCTATTTATTGTTGTGGTGAAGTTTAGCTCACTAGAGCGAGTGGCTCAGACTGACTTGGATTTTTTTAGGTGGAGCATGTCCATTAATTCTTTGTTGGACATGGCTTTGTAAGTCAGGCAGAGATCACCTCTGAGTAAGCGATATGCCACTGAGTACAGCTAGAGTTTTTCCAGTCGGGATGCATAGGACATATGTTTGAGACCAGTAATCCTCTTGGTGAGGTACTTTTGTGGTCTTTCCAGCTGTTGGAAGTGTTTTGAGAGGTACATCCCAAATGGGGCATTGTACTCTATGATGGGTCTGATGAGTGACGAGTAGAGGGGCACTATAACCTCTTCATTTCTAGATGTGAACCCTTTAGTAATTAGATGGGCCACATAGAAGGATTTCCTAACTACTTTGGCAATATGATTGCCAAAGGAGAGATTACTATCTACCTGGGTCCCCAGATCTCTTATTACCTCTTCTGTATTAAGGGGGCTGCCACCTATGTGGTAATTCATGGGTGTTTTGTTTTTCCCAAATGGGATGACTATGCATTTTTTGGCATTTAGCTTGAGACCATGACTTTGACACCAGGTGTCCATCTCAGTAAGGCCCTTTTGAAGAATGTCCATGTCAGCTGGAGAGTCAATTATGGCTCCCAGTTTGCAGTCATCTGCGAACTTGGTTAGCCATAGTCCTCCTGTGTTTTCCTGTACTTCTGAGAAGTATATGCCGAACAGTAGGGGTCCCAGGACCAAGCCTTGTGGGACACCACTTGTGATAGGTTTAGAGTTGGACCTGGAGCTTGCTATTCTTACTGTGTGAGTTCTGTCTGTGAGCCAGTTGGCAACCCATCTCATGATGTAGGGGTTTATGTTCAGGCTGGTGAGTTTTTCTTTAATTCCTGAGTGGGGAATGGTGTCAAAAGCCTTGGCAAGGTCAAGGTAGGCTGTGTGAACTACCTTCCCCTCATCTATGGCCTTGGAGACTGTCTCGAAGAAGACAACCAGGTTTAGTAGGCATGATCTGCCCTTAACAAAGCCGAACTGGGTCGGGGGTCAAGTGTTTGGAGGTTCCCAATGTCTTTGTTAATGAGTTCCATGATGATGTGCTCCATAGCCTTGCAGACCAGGTTTGTCAGGCTTATGGGGTGATAGTTATCAGGGTCAGTTGTGGCCCCTCCTTTGTGGAGCAGAATAACTGTTGCTGTGCACCATTCTATGGGTACGTAGCCTGTGGAGAGGCTAAGGTTGAACAGTGTGTTTAGGTGGGGGGGGGGGTTAGTTTGTTCTGTAGTTCATGCAAGACGCAGCCTGGGACACCATCTGGCCCCATTGGCGCTGTGCTTTTGACTTTTGAAAGGGCTGCTTTCACCTGTGCGTCTGTGATTTCTGGGGCACTACACTTTTCCGGTATTATTGTGGGCCCTTTTTGGGGTGAAGTTTGCACTGAATCTATCTGCCAGGATGTTGGCAATATCAGCGGATTCAGTATATTTTGCGCTATTTTGCACTAGCTCAGAGGATATCTGTGAGTTGCCACTTAGATTCTTGACATAGCTAAAGAATTGTGGTTATCTTTCGAATCCTTGGCTATTTTTCTTTCGAAGTTAGCCTTGGAGGATTTTATGAGGGACCTTAGTTTCTTACTGACACTAATAAGGGATGTCTTTCCTTCTTGGGATTTGCTTTTTTTCTGAACTAGTTTCCTCCTTCTGTTGTATAGCCTGTTTATGGCAGGGGTCCACCAGACTGGTTTCCTTCTCTTAGGGGAGCGAGTCTTGGTTTTGCTAGGGATCCATGCATCCTTGAAGGTGCTCATAGAGTGCATTTGTAAAGGTTCCTGGATCTTGGACACTGTTATCCTTTAGCGTGGGGGCTGTGAAACTTACCACCTATGTCTTAAGTAAGGTGAAGTTTGCTATAGAAAAGTTTTTCACTGTGGTTTCCTTGGTTGGAGGTGGTGGTGTGGTGTGGACATCCAGAGTGATTAGTTTATGGTCTGATCTAACCAGTGACTGGTTGACCTCTGGTATGGAACACCTGTAACCCATGTTGGTGATGACCAGGTCCAATATGTTTTCACCTCTGGTAGAGGAGTTTACCAGCTGATCCAGGGAATTTGAGTTGATAAATTCCAGGAAGCTCTGGACCTGGGAGTTTGTACTTGAGTAGTTTTCCCAGTTAACAGTAGGGTAATTGAAATTGCCCGATATCAGGGTGTTCAGTAGGGCCTTCATGTTTTCCAGTGTTTCTAGAAAGGCGGAGTGGTGGTCCTGGGTCAAGGAGGGTGATCTGTAGCAGGCCACAATTTGCATTGCAGATTTGCCTGATGTTAGTTGCACATGGATGATTTTGGAGGTTATCATACTGCGCCACTAACCTGGAGGTATAGGTATCCTCGATGAATATGGACATACCCCTCCTTTTGTGTTTCGGTCCATGTTCTGTGGCCGAAATATGTGGTATGAGTCATAGCCCAGTAGTGCTGCGGTGCTCTGTGGAGCCTTAAACCAGGTTTCAGTTACTGCACAGATGTCGATATCATTATCAACACAGTACAGGTTTACAATGGATTCATGAAGCCCTTGAAATGTTAAGCATGGTTAGATGACACTGCACCGCCGGGGATGATGACATGCACCATCATGCCCTGTAGTGACAATAAGAGCATCTTGCTGATACACATTTACTAATGCTTCTGCAACCCCTAACATTATTTAGTAATTGACTTACACAAATTCGGACATTCATCTGAGTCCAATTATACAGCATACATAGCTCAGAGGCATGGCTTTTTATATGTTTATATATTTATGAATCACTCAGCTTTTTTGTTTTCCCTCATTTTCTTATTACCATGTCATTATATAGCCATTACATATATTATATTATATACATATATACATATATTGCACCTAACCCTACTGTTTAGCATTCCCTGGTAGTAGTATATGTGTTGTATGAATTGTATACGCTCTGCTCATGGCCACTTGTCAATTAAATTTGCTTTCCACAATATGGCAACGATTTTTGAATCTGGCCCATTATGAGAGAAAAGTATTTCTGTGCAGATTTTATTTATTTATTTATTTATTGCATTTGTTTACCAGGATAGTCTGACTGATCAAGAAATGTCCCTTTTCACCAAAGTTCCAGGGAGAAAAGCTCCATACGTTACAATAAATATTAATTTAAAAATGCATACAACAGTGGTGAGGTCTGCGGTGGGAGTGACGGATGCGTTTAAGGTTGAGGTGGGATTACATCAAGGATCAGCTCTGAGCCCTTTCTTATTTGCAATGGTGATGGACAGGTTGACAGACAAGATCAGACAGGAGTCCCCGTGGACTATGATGTTTGCAGATGACATTGTGATCTGTAGTGAGAGTAGGGAACAGGTGGAGGAGACCCTGGAGAGGTGGAGATATGCTCTAGAGAGAAGAGGAATGAAGGTCAGCAGGACTAAGACAGAATATATGTGTGTGAATGAAAGGAAGGATAGAGGAATGGTGAGGATGCAGGGAGTAGAGGTGGCAAAGGTGAATGAGTTTAAGTACTTGGGATCAACAGTTCAGAGTAATGGTGAGTGTGGAAGAGAGGTGAAGAAAAGAGTACAGGCAGGATGGAGTGGGTGGAGAAGAGTGTCAGGAGTAATTTGTGACAGATGAGTACCAGTAAGAGTGAAAGGGAAGGTCTACAAGAGGGTAGTGAGACCAGCTATGTTATACGGGTTGGAGACAGTGGCACTGACAAAAAGGCAGGAGTCAGAGCTTGACGTGGCAGAGTTGAAGATGTTAAGATTTGCACTGGGTGTGATGAGGATGGACAGGATTAGGAATAAGTATATTACAGGGTCAGCCCAGTTTGGAAGGTTTGGAGACAAAGCCAGAGAGGCAAGATTACATTGGTTTGGACATGTGCTGAGGAGGGATGCAGAGTATATTGGGAAAAAGATACTAAGGATGAAGCTGCCAGGTAACAGGAAAAGAGGAAGGCCTAAGATAAGGTTTATGGATGTGGTAAGAGAGGACATGCAGGTGGTTGGTGTAACAGAGCAAGATGCAGAGGACAAGAGGAAATGGAAACAGTTGATCTGCTGTGGTGACCCCTAACGGGAGCAGCCGAAAGAAGAAGAAGATACAACAGTGTTACAATACAGGATGCTTCAATACACATCAGTTTAAGTCTTCACTAATATACCTCTATATGTATAAGCAGTAGTCAGATGTATTTTATACTATCTTAGTATATTGTTAGTGTTACTTGTTGCTGTTTGTAGTTATTTCAAATAGAGTGCACTAAAGAAAAAAATTGTAAGATAGGAGTATTGTAGTGAATTTTCTGATAGGTTTTGTGCTATGTTGATGCAAGTCAAGTTTTAGTGTGTCATATTTTATTGCAGGAACATGCACAGGTAGATGGTAAATAACTTTTTGATGTTTTGTTTGTTTGTTGTTTGTTTCGCTTCTTATTTGTAGCGGGTTTGTACTGCAAATCTTAGTACCAGCTTACGGATGATTTTCACCATGTCTGGTTGGGACATTATTTTAGGGATCAATTTGTAGGAAATTGTATTGAAGGCTTTTGACAGATCAAAGTAAATAGCTGAGGTTAGTTTGAGTTTAAGCATGTTAGAAGTATGTTTAGGAATCTAGTACAGCTGTGTTAGTAGTATGACCTTGGTGAAAGCTGTGTTTGGTGCTTTATAGGTCAGTATGATCAGTTAGGTACCCAATCCGCTGAACGTTAAAGCTAATGAATTATTCTAGAAATTTTGAAGGATGGAATAATATAGCTAGTCTGTAGTTTGTAATAGCACTGTCTGGTCTTCTTTTGCAAATGCGGATGATCTATAGTTGTTTCCAGAGTGCTGACACATACTGTTGTAATTATACTGTCCTGTAACTAGGCTAGTTGTAGGATATGTTTCAGAGTTGGCTGCTAGCTTTAAGTATTCAGGTAGCAAGTTATCTGGTGCTGGGGTTGTTGGTTTTAAGTTCTTTCAGAGATTGTTTTTATTTCTTTCTAGGTAGCATTTCTCTTTCAAAGTATCCTGTCTCTTCCTTAAAGTGTGTGCCATTGTTAGTATCCTCTTGGTCTACTCGAAAGGTAGCTGAAAGAAAGAAGCGTATATTCATTTTACAGGCATTAGTATAGTTTGTCTGTTTAGATATATATTTTTTTTCTTTTCCCAGGGTTTATTAGTCTATAGGTAGTATGCCAGAAACACCTGAGAGTTCTATAGTTTGCTGTGTGTAGTTTGCAACAGGTATTTTTTGCCTTGCAGTGCCTTATTAGATTTTTAGCTTTGTTTCTTAGTGCCCTGTATGTCTGATAAGCTGTTGTTGTGTTTTGTGCCTTTGAAGAATTATCTGCATAGTTTTTTTTCTTAACCAAGGTGTAGTTAATGATTATAATTTCTTTCTTGTAAGTGTAGTTATCAAGATTAGGAAATCTAAACTGTATTATTCAAGTATGTTATAGCTTCATCTCGTAGTAGATATTTTAGACAGTTCCATTTACATTGTTGTATTACTGAAAATTTTTTCTTTGACATTGTCCAGCAGAATGCTGTTTGATTTTGAATTTTTTCTTGTGGTCATAATAAATAGGTTGAAAAGTGATTTCTGAGTTGGAAATGGTACCAGCACTGTATTTAGTTTTTTTAATCTTCTTCTTCTTTCAGCTTTTCCCAGTTAGAGGTCGCCACAGCGGATCACCTGTCCGCTCATGATTGGCAGTAAAGTTTTTACAGTGTCGAGTTGCCAGTCCGGCACTCAACCTTCCACAGAAGGCACACACACACACTCATACCTAGGGCCAATTTTAGAGTGTCCAATCCACTTACAGCATGTCTTTGCAATGTTGGAGGAAACCGGAGGACGCGGAGGAAACCCATGCGACCACAGGGAGGACATGCAGACTCCGCACAGAAGGCACCCCAGCCGAGAATCGAACCATTTTTAATATTGATTATTATCCAATCTGATATATTCTTTTTATGTAGGTTTTGTCTCTCCTTCTTAGCTCAATAATAATTGTCATTAAGCCAATTAAGTTCAATTATGGAATTGTTGGGTTAGGGATGTTATAGTTGGATGTCATGGACCAGTTGAAATATTTACATCACCTAGTATGATTATATAATGCATGATGTTTTTTGCTGTCCAGAAGAATGTGTGCTCTAGTGTGTCTATATTGTTTACAATGAGGTAGGGAGAAATATAAATAGTTACTAGTTGTAATACTGGGTACATGTTAGGTTACAAAAGCTATTGACATTTTGTCATTAGAGAAGGTAGGTATTTGTTGGTTAAATGGTATGATGTCAGCATTACTTGAGTACATCTCTATTATTAAACACAATGAGTGGTCTCTGTGCCAAAACCAATACACTGATAAATAAAAGAAAGGCACAGTGAATCCAGCAGTTGTATCCAAGTCTTTAATCCACACCAAACACGGAAGGTAAAAACAGCTCCACACACAAAAAAGTGTGGAGCTGTTTTTTACCTTCCGTGTTTGGTGTGGATTAAAGACTTGGATACAACTGCTGGATTCACTGTGCCTTTCTTTTATTTATACATCTCTATTATTCCAATAACACTTCTAGTAATAAGGTCTGCTCTTAGCATGTTATATCCTTGCTGTATTATTAATTCAAAATCATCCCAAGTTTCCATTATGGTTAGAGTGTCTGATTTGTACTGTTCAATACAGGCATTCAGTTAATCTGTCTTAATGCACACACTTGTAACATTTAATTGGCAATTTTTTAAATGTTTAAGAGGTGGTTTTCTAGTTGCATTTATATAAATTGCATCTGAATTGGGATAAGTGCCACTGCAAGTAAGGGGATGTAAGAATATGCCATGTTCTGTATATATTAAGATTTGATATTGTTTCAGATTTAGTAATTGTTCTTTTTTGTTGGTTTTGTGCGACTGTGTGACTGACTGTAGGTCAACAATAACATTTTTTGTTTGTATATAAAATTATGCAAATGCATAGTAGACACATTGGAGAGGGAGAGAGTTGTAATTAGGTACTAAGTATGGTCCTTTTGAGGGTACATAAAGGGAAGGAAGACTAGGCGGGGTCATGGCAAGGGCAGGATCTGGAATTCAGAAAATAAGCTTTTAGTTCATTTTTAAAGTGTGAGGTTTGGGAGATTGAACACAAGTCAAGGGGAAGTTTGTTCCAAGCATGGGCAAGGGAGCGTTTGTAGAGTAGTTTGCCTACTGACCTTTTTGGGTGGTAGACATCATGTAAGTGTTGGTTAAAAGTACAGAGGGTCTGGGATGGGATGTAGATGGAGACTAAGGAAGATAGAGATGGACAGAAGGAGGTTTTATAAAGAATAGATTGTAGCATATGAAACTGATAAGATAGCAGAAATTGGGGAAATTCAAGCCGTTGAAGAGAGTTTAAAGAAATGCAGTGGTGTGAGTTGTATGGGGAGTTAGTAATGAATCTGGCTATTTTATGGTAAGTCTGTTGATGTTTGTTTAGAGTGTAGGCCTGGATATTGGTAAGAACTGGAGCGGGGTATAAGAGGGAGGGGAGGAGGAGTGCCTGGCCCAGGGTAAGTCTAAATTCAGGGGTTAGGAATTTTTTGTTCCGATATAGCAGACCTAGTTTCTGGTTTGTTTTTTATACACTGGAGTATGTGTAGGTTGAACTTTAGTTCATCATCGATAATGACCCCTAGGAGTTTTGTGTAGGTATCAGGATGGATAGTTGTATTGTTAGAAGATTTAATAAAAAAGGAGGTTTTGTGATGAGAAAGAGAACGGGGAAGGAAAAGTAGGAGTTTGGTCTTTTTGGGATTTAGGATCAGTAGGTTGCGAGAGAGCCATTCTTCAGTAGATAGTAATCTTGTTGGGTAAGGGAGTGTAGTTCAGGAATGTTATTTGAGATGGATATAACTGTAGAGTCATCGGCATACTGAGTAAGGGAGGATTTTTTGCATGAGGTGTAAAGATCATTGGTGAAATCCATGTTGGGTAGGGGTAAGTAAGTGGTGCGTGAGGAGGTGATTGAGAAGCTGAGAGTGAATACATTTTTCTAATATCTTGGAGACGGGGGGCAGAATGGCAATGGGTTGGTAGTTTGAGGGGTCAGTGGAGTTTCCACCTTTACAAAGAGGGATAGTAAAGAAAGATTTCCAAAGGGTGCGGACAGTTGATTCCAGAATAGATCGATTAATTAGTATAGATATAAGATAGACAACTGAGTCAGCAGCAAGTCTGAGGAATATAGGAGATAGATTGTCAGTGGAAGGAGAGCAAAGTTTTAGCTTGAGTAGTGGAGATTTGATGTAAATAATGGCAACTGGCTCAAAATAAAACAAAGTTGTGTTAGTGGGACTTGGAGGGGTGGGTGTTGAAGTAGAGTTGGGCTTAGAAGCTACCAGATTTTGGATGGAAGAGATAAGGTGTTTATTCAGGAGGGTAGCTATTTCCTGAGAGGAAGAGTTAGGGTATGGGGAAGGATTAGAGGGCTTTCCAGGATAGAGAATGTTGTTGAGATTTGACCAAAAATTTTGAGGATTGGATTTGTTGTTAAGCTGAGCAGAGCTATAGTATAACTTTTTGTCATTAGTTGTATGATTTTTTTGCAAGGTTCCTCAGTTGCCTGTATTTTTGAAGAAGAGGTGGTTGCTTAGTTTTAGTGCAGGTTTTCCAAGCACTATCTCTTAGTTTCATAAGGGACCTAGTCTCCTTAGAGACCCAGGGAGCATGATTTGATTTTACTCTGATCTTTCTAGACGGAGCTAAGGAGTTTAGACTACTCATGAAGATACTATTAAAAGTGCTTACAGCATCGTTTAAGGGGAGGTGTTTTAGGATGGACCAATCTATGTTGTGGAGAATGGAGTTAAATTGGGCTGAATTGAAAGTCGATATTTTTCGGCAGTCTTTGATAAGGTGGGGTTTAGGAATATGGGAGTAGAGTCTTAAAATGGTGGTAGGGAGGTGATCACAGAGGGAGTCAGGTAAGGTGGTGGGATTGTGGTATTGGTGGGTGGACTTGGTAAGGATCCAATCTATGATGGAGCTGGAGGTGGAATTTTTTTATAAGAGGCTAAATTAATTTGCGTTTTTTTTTTTTTTGTGGGAGATTATAGATTGGATGAAATATTGAGATTTGCATTAATGTTCTATTGGACATTGTGTGGAATATTTAATTGCACTTTTGAGATTTTTTGAGTGGGAGGTGTTAGGTATGTATACATCTAAGATCTCCTGATGTGCTAGTAGTTGGAGGTTGAAGGGGGAGGGGGGTGAAGGAGTCCAGCAATCAGCTGTCTGAGCCTAGCTAATTGGTGCATGCATGTGCCCTTCATCCAGATAGCTAATCGATGTGTGAAGTAAATAAAATTTTATTTGTACTGAATAAGCTCTGTCAAAAAACAGAAGTTTGTGTAAAATTGTGCATCTCCCTACATATTATTAAGTGTTTGACATAGACAAGTAATGTTAAAATTGTCTGTAGGTAACAGCCTTCTTTTTAGATGAAAGTTCTGTGTTCAGGGCTCACAATAAGGTGAATTAATAAAAAACAGTGAGATGAACAATTGACCTAAAAACCCTTGTGGCAAGGGCAAGGTACTATAAACACTAATCTGGGAACTGTGATAATATTAACACACTGCGTAATACTAGATTGGTGGGTACTTGAGGCATGAGTGTTTGACCGAGACAGTGGTGAAAACTGGATTACCAGCTTTTTTTAATTTGCACTGGCTTTCTTTATTGGTCTGTCTTCGACTTTTAGCTTGCCCTCCATGTTCTAGGTATGATGACATGAGGTAGTTCCATCTGTGCCAGGGGGAGTAGGGGCAGTGCATGTGTACATATGCCAGCATAGCTTGCTGGAGTTTTGTAAAGAATTTTATGTCATTTGACTATCACACTGATTTGCACAGATGCTTGTGTGAAAAAATGTATTTGTAAAGTTGCTTGTGTTAAAAATGCATAAACAGTGGGTCCTGCAGGATAGAAAATAGATGTACATGTATGTTAGACAGTATTATTAGAGCTGATTAAATGTTTATGTTTTAACAGATAATTCTGGAAGGTAAGAGGTTAATCTCAGTCCAGCTAAATTTGAAAAATAGGTTGAAAATGCTGCCACATACAAACCTTTCTGGGAAAACCAGGACTAGGAATCTTACTGTATTGTCCTTAGGGGAGAACTAATTGCTACCCTGGAAGGGTGAGCATTTTTGAAATTGTTTTATAGCTTTCAGATCCTGAAATAGATCTTAGCAAAGCTTTAGGTGTGCATTGTACCAGAGTCAGGTGACCAAATGTAATGTCATTCTATAACCAGCACTGAAATGATTCTTTAGATATTAGTGAAAGATATGGCAGAACTCTCACAGGAGTACTTTGTTCTTTGGAACCTGACAGGAAAGATGTCTCACAGATATCTCACGCAGCCACACACCTCATCTTGCCTTGCTGTAGTAAGCAACTCAACACTCATCATCTTGCCTTGCTGTAGTAAGTAACAACTAGGGAACAGTAACTCTTTAGTCAGTCAGGAAAATCTAGTGAGATTAGCTAAGTATTGTTTTTCTGCATCTGTGTGAATCTATCCAACTGTGTTTTTTTAATACCTCCTGTGATTGAAACTCTGGTGTTTATTGTACCTAGATATTCAGTATTCTCATGTTTTCTTTTTATTATTTATTATTAAACATTTCTATGCCTTTCACTGTGTCTAGTCTTTTAGAGAATGCTTTTAACATCTTAAGAGTACTTATGCTTATTTTGGTGAAACTGTGGCCGCTCCTGAAAGCCTTGCTGCATTGGTCAACCTGTACCATTTGTATTAGTATTAATTTCACTCAGTATAATTGGGTACCCTTGTAAGAGCCTTAGAGTAGCTGACTAGTTGCAGAGTAATTACCTTATATTCTGGACAGAGGGGGCACAGCTGGTGAATCTGTGCCAGCCTTTCCTAGGTGTGTATGTGTATGTATGAAAGACAAATATCCAAGTGTGTGTGTCAGTTACTTGGAACAGGGACACAGAACTCCAAAGTGGTCAGTGTGGGGTCTTGTTTGGGGCCAGGAGAGAGACAGACAGTCCAGTCCCAGGTCTGGAGTGTGTTCCCTGTGTGCTCTTAAGAGAAATTGTGCTTGGTGCAGATAACTGCATCTGGAAAATACTTTGTGAATCTATTTTTGCTCCTAGTGGCCATCCCTCACCAGTGTCAGTGGTGAGGATTAAGGATGATTGATTACTAGCCCAGAGCAGGGACAGTCATGTATTGGTAGCAGCTGGGTAGGATATTAATTGAACTTCAGTAGCCTATGGGCAGTTGTCACTGAAGGTGTGTGTTATATCAGCAGCCACAAAGTAAATATACAGAATTTCATTTTCACAACAGTTTTATTGATTTTTGTTAGTTTAGTTTAGTCAGGAAAAGTAGGCAAGGATGTCAGCAGAGGATTATGGTAAGCTGACAAAGAACCAGTTGGCTTAGGTGTGTGAAGCCAAAGGACTGGTGCATGACAATTTGACTAAATTGGAAATTATTTCAGCCTTAATTGCCACTGCAGAATGGACCAACAACCAGTCTAGTGACAGGGATTTGCAGCCCTCAGAAACAGGACAGCTCACCTTTTCCTCAGAGGATTTAAATATCCATCTGGAGTTAAGAGACTTGAACTGGAGGCCAAACATTTGGGACTAGAATCAGCAGAGAGACTGCAGCATTTGAAGGCCAAAGAAAAGGAGAAACAGATGAAATTAGAATCAGCAGAGACGGTATTGCATTTGGAAGCAAAGAAAAGGAGAAACAGCACCAACATGAGAGGGAAATGTTGTCTCTTTGTCAGGGTCATGGAGAAGGAAATAACCAAACCCCAGAAGCAATAAAGGTCAGTAAATGTCTTCCACAATTTACACAGGATGATAATTTTGATAGTTTTATTCATATATTTGAAAGAGTATGTAAACAATGTAATGTTAATCAAAAGGCTCTGGGTGCGCTTCCTGACCCCCTTACTCCATGGCAAAGCCGTAACTACTGTTTATAAATTGTCTGATGCTAATTGTTTAAACTATGATAAAGTAAAACAATGTTTATTGGAATTTTTAAACATCTAAAGCTTACAGAAAAAAGTTTTGTGAGCAGAGACGGAAGGCAGATGAAAGTGTATGCAATTATATTGCTGAGTTAAGCACTTATTTTCATAGATGGGTGAGTGGGTGTCAGGTCACCACTTTTGAAAGGCTGGCAGACCTTTTGGTGAGGGAACAAGCCCTTAGAATTTTGCCTGAGGACATGAGAATCTGGTTGCAGACTGGGAGTGTAACTCTGCAAATGAGCAGGGTAGAAAAGGGGATGTCTATTTACCAAGCACAGCGCCACTGCACAAGAAGGGGATACCCAGTACTGTACATGAATATAAGGGAAGCGATGGTGGGCAGCCTAAACCACCTCATCAGAGTCCACCAGTAACAGGGGAAGCCACTAGTTCAGGTACATGGCCAGGACCAAGGGTTAGATGTTTTAAATGTAGCCAGAGGGGCCATGTAACATACAAATATCCACTGAAGCAAAGTGGGGAACAAAAGGTGAGAGAGCCAGTGTGTGTGTGTGTGGAAATAACAACATGCCAGTTGCAAGTTGTCTGAAGACAACAGTGGTACCAAACTATCAGAGGAGTTTGAATCCTATCTTAGTGAATGGAAGACAGGCCACTGCTAAGAGGGACAGCCTCTGACATAACCACTGGGAAACCTGCAGTGGTTAAAGAGGACCAGTACTTGCGTGGTCAGCCCACTCCAGTCAGAGCTTTAGGAGGGAACCCATCGAAATATCTTTGCCCAGGGTTCACCTGGACTGGGAGGGTGGAAAAAGAAGCAAGTATCTAGGTGTGTTTTAGGATATTCCTGCAGATGTCTTGACAGGGAATGATTTTGATAATGCAGTACCTTGTGTGCATGCAGTCACATGCAGTTAGGTTTGGAGATAGGTATATGGGTCTGGTAGGCTGGGGGAGACCCAGACAGACCCCACACCTTAAGCTGGGTCTGGTGATGCAGCTATTTCAAGGAAGGAGATACTCTTTAACAGTGAGCCTGAAAGCGAGCTACAGCTCCTGTTAGGCACTGGAGTTCATATTAGAGGACCGAAGATGCATTCTTTTGAATGTGTCTTGGTCGAATTTAAAAGACTGAAATGGCAAAATATTGAAGCGGCTTTTAAGCAAATTCTTTCCCTGGGAAAGAATTTACTTGGCCGCTTCATTACTTTGCCATTTTTGGCACTATGTTGCGGTCTCGAAGTTGGTATATTTAAGTAGGGGGGTGGGGGGGGAAGCCCCCTACTTAATGTAATGTTCAAAGTGTTTTGTTTTTTATTTTTTTTTTGTTGGAACAGCGTTTTTTTTTCCCTTGGAAAAAAAATCGCTGTTCTAACAGTTCAACATTGCAAGCTTTCGCTTACATAGGGTTGATTAATCACCGTTCACTTTTTTAAGCATTCGGTGATCTAATATAGACCCAGGCACTGATGTTCCCATGGACAGGGTGACTGCAAGTACAGAGGTGAGTGGTAGTACCCAGAGTGACAGTGAGTCACTGCTGTCAGAAGATACCAGGCTTTCTGTGGAAAGGTAGATGGGATGGGTCACAAACATAGAGATGAGACAGACTCAGCTTTTGGATTCTACAATATGTGGCTTGAGGGAGGTAGCTAAGGAGGCACCTGATTCTCAAGGAAAAGAGGAGTCTGTATACTGGAGCAAAGGGTTACTGTATAGAGAGTGGACCCCTGAGGGAGGGCTAGAAGGTGAGGTAATACAGCAGTTGGTAGTGCCCAGCCCCTACCATCTGGCACTTCTAGCCATACCCCATGACATTCCTTTTGCAGGTCATATGGGTATAAAGTGTACCAAGAGACATATTATGCAGAACTCTTATTAGCCTGGGACTGCAAGAGATGTAACAGGGTACTGCAGGACCTGTGATCAATGCCAAAAAGTAGGCAAGGCTGGAGGCAAGGTCAAAGGTCCTTTGATGCCTTTTCCTGTGATTGAGGAGCCATTTCAGAGGATAGTTATGTATATTGTGGGGCCTCTGAGTACCCCAAGTTCCACATGGAAGAAGTATATCCTGATAGTAGTAGATTATGCTACTAGATAACCTGAGGTGGTGGCTCTGTCCTCCCATCAAGGCAGAGAAGGTGCAAAATGCTTTGTTAGAGATTTTCAGTAGTGTAGGTTTCCTGAGAGAAATTCTGAGTGACAGAGGTGCCAATTTCATATCAGACCTGCTGTGGGGTGAAGCACCTAAAGACCATCCTCTACTAGCCCCAGACTAATGGTCTTGTGGAAAGGTTAAACTCTACACTTAAGACCATGCTACTGGCATTTGCAGACCAGTTTAAGAGAGAGTGGGACAAATATTTGCTCTGTATGCTGTTTGCATATAGAGGGGTACCCCTGAAATCCACAGGATTTTCACCCATTGCGTTGCTGTACGGGCATAGGATGAGCAGGCCTTTAGATTGGATTCATGATGAGTGGGAGGGTGACTGTGAATTCCACAAGGAGTCTGTTGTGGCATATGTCCTATACCTCAGGACAAGGGTTAGGGAGCTCATGGGCTTAGACCAAGAGACCCTGGCAAGAGCCCAAGAGCAGAAAAATGTCTGGTATGACAGGAATGCTCAAGCCTGAGTGTATGCTGTGGGACAGCAGGTTATGTTGCTCATTCCTGTCAGACACAGTAAGTTGCTGGCAGCTTGGGAGGGGCCCTTCACAGTGCTAAGGTAGGTCAGTGATGTTAATTACATAGTAAACCTGCTAGGCAGGAGGCAGGGGAACAAATTGGTCTCCTACGTGAGTCATAGAGTGGGGAGTGGTAAGATCAGTTCGGAATATGGCAAAGTAGAAGTTATTCAGGTGTGGCCTGCCTCTGTTACTAAAAAGCAGGTGAGGGCATTCTTGGGGACAGCAAGGTACTATAGAAAGTTCATTCCCACTTATAGTACAATAGCTGCTCCCCTCATGGACCTTACAAGGAAAACGAGGACAAATAAAGTAGTGTGGACACCAGTTTGTAGCAGGCATTTGAAAAACTTAAAGGGGCTGTGGGGGACCCCCTGTGTTATCCAGTCCAGATTACAGCAAAGAATTTGTAGTGCAGGTGGATGGGGCTGTACTCAGGCAGGTTTCCTCAGAAGGAGAAGTGCACACAGTTGTATAGCCTAGCTGTAGACACAAACCCAGGGAGGAATGTTATGCAGCTGTATAAAAAGAATGTCTAGCCATAGTATAGGCACTGCAGAAACTTCAGCCCTATCTCTATGGAATGAAATTGACTGTGGTTATAAACCATAATCCCTTAACATGGCTGCATCATACCAGCCAGCAAAATGGCAAGTTATTAAGGCTGAGCCTAGGGTTGCAGGCATATGACATGACACTGCAGCACCATAGTGGGGTCAGCAATGCTAATACAAGCACATTACCCTGGATTGGATACTAGTCAGCAAGATTCCCCAGTCCTATATAGCAGGCTGCCTATCAGATAGCCTCAGTGATCATTCCCCAACATTCCTACTCAAAAAACACCTATACCAAGTTAAACTGGTCATCTACCACCAAATACATAAAAAAACTACACTTTAACCCAATCACATTCATCTCATCCCTCAAATAAGGTAACTGGCACCCTCTAAATTATCTCAGCCTAGATGACGCAGTCCAAATACTACCTTCCTAAGCATCCTAAATAACCATGCCCCCATAAGACTTACCAGAACCAAAGCCCAACCCTCCCCATGGCTACATAAAACCACTTGGCCAGAAATTAAAAAACGAGATAAAGCCAGGGAACACTGGCGCAAAACCAAAACCCGCTCAGCTAGACAGAAATTCCTAGAACTACGCAATAGAGTCAAAAAGCTAATAAAGGAGGACAAAATCCAATACTACCAGTCTGCCCTCAACTCCTTCCAACACAACCCCAAACAATTCTGGACCTCCATAAACTCCATCCTCCACCCAGGTAAAATCAATACCCCTACACCTAACATTCCTCATTCCTCAGAAAATATTGCTACCTCATTCAACACACACTTCACACAAACCATACTATCACAAGGTAGACAACACAACCCTCCTCCCCTACACCCCACACCTTCACCCAGTAATCTCCCCACAGTCTTCCCATTTTCTCCCATTTCTACCTCCAACATAAGAAAACTGTTAACTAAACTTAAACCCACAAAATTAGCAGTAGACAACCTCCCAAGTGAATTCCTACAAATTGCATCTGATGCCCTAGCCTACCCAGTATCCATCTTGATTAATCAATCTCTGTCAGAATGCTACATCCCTACACTATGGAAAATATCACACATCATTCCACTTCACAAAGGCGGCCCCTCCACAGATCTAACCAATTACTGCCCCATAGCAATTCTATCTCCACTCTCCAAAATACTATAGAGATGCATTCACTCTCAAATCTCAGACTACCTCCTTACTAACAACCTCCTTTCTAATACTTAACATGGTTTCTGACCAAACCATAGCACCACCACTGCCTTAACTCTCTTTTACTAACACTATCCTTCACCATAAAAACAATGGCCATCTCTCCTCTGCTACTTTCCTAGACCTATCTAAAGCATTTGACATGGTCTCGCACAACCTCCTCCTCTCTGTACTCAATAACCTATCCTTTTCTCAGTCAGTCACCAACTTTGGTGTTCCCCAGGGATCCATCCTTGGACCCCTACTCTTTTCTATTTTCACCAATAATCTAGCCTCTGCCACCAAACATGGCACATTCATACAATATGCAGATGACTCAACCATCATCTGCTCCGCCCAGTCCCTACCCAAACTGCAAAAGGTCACACAGCATGCCTTTTCCTCTGTTGAAACTTGGCTATCCAATGCCCAGTTAATACTCAACCCAAACAAAACTAAACTCCTCATCTTCGAACCCACCAAACATACTCAAAACAACTCTCACTTTAACATCACAGCAAAAGACAATACCACTATCCACCCAACAGATCACACCAAATTGCTAGGAGTTGAAATAGACAACAATCTCAAATCTGACATTCACATATCCATGACCATAAGCAAAGTCCACCAAAAACTAGGAGCCTTATACAAAAATAAGCAACTCCTCACCAAAGCATCTAGGATTTCAGTTGCAAATTTGCACCTTATATCCACCCTACTTTATGCCTCTCCAATATATACCAACCTAAGGCAATGCGATCTAAATAAACTCAAAACCTGCTACAACAAAATTGCCAAATTCGCCACCAAGGCATCCTACCACAATCACCACTGTCTCTCACTTACTGAACTAGACTGGCAAGAACTCCCTCACCTCCTTCAATGGTATCAACTCACACTCGCCCAGAAAATGATTAACCATCCTCTAAAGGTCCCATCCCTCCAGTATCTACTCCAACCCTATCTCACCACCAGACCACTATGATCCAGCAACAAAAATCAATTACAGGTTACTAGAGCCAATAACACTGCTGGAGAAGCACTATTCTCCAGCACTATAGCCAAATTATGGAAACCCCCCCCCCCACAATAACCTCTCTACCATCATGCACCCACTTCAAAGCTTTAATTAAAGCACACCTAAAAACATGCTGGCTATGCCCTTGTAACTCTCCCCTCTAACTTCTCCCACTCCATCTACCCACTACCTCTCTTCCACCCCACAAACTACCTTTGATTACAGCAAGCTCTGATACTTCCATGCCTATCTACTTATTATATGGCAGTAACTTCTTATTGTAACAATTAATATCTGCTATGACTTTGTGGATAGAACAGATGTTAGTTATCTACTGAATGTACTATGTTCTTCATTTGTAACTATGTTTGTAATATTTTAATTTCTAGGAATCTTAATATGTAACTAATGTCTGTAATATTTTAATTTGTGGAGCATTTCTCCCCGGCCCTCCGCTGAAAATGGACCTGCGTCCAGTCAGACATTCCTGGTCAACAAATGTAAATAAATAAATAAAATGCAGATGGGTCTCAAGACAGGGTATAGGTTAAAGTGTTCCCACACCGGCCCATTTCTCTCAAGAAACATTTTTCCCGGATCACTTGAGAAACTAGCTTGAGTCTTCAAAGGGGAGAGATATGTGATGACATGAGGTAATGCCACCTGTGCCAGGGAGAGTATGGAAGTGCATGTGTAACATACGCCAGCATTACTAGCTGGAGTTTTGTAAAGAATTTTATGCCATTTGACCACCACACTGATTTGTACAAATGCTTGTGTTAAAAATGTTTTTGTAAAGTTGCTTGCATTAAAAATGCATGAACAATGGGTCCTGCAAGACAGAAAAGAGATATACATTTATGTCAGTCAGTAGTATTATAACCGATTAAATGTATATGTTTTAACAGAGAATTACAGAAGGGAGAGGTTAATCTCAGTCCAGTTAGTTTTGAAAAAATAGGTTGAAAAATTAAATGGGTTGGTTTAGGCCATAACAAATTTATCTTACAGGTCTGATTGCAGCCAGAGACAAAAATGTCTGAAAAAAACAGGACTATGAATCTTTCTGTATTGTCCTTAGGGGTGAAATAATTGTTACCCTGGAAAGGTGAACATTTTTGAAATTGTTTTATAGCTTTCAGATGCTGCAACAGATCTTAGTCAGATGACCAGATGTGATTTTACTCTATAACCAGCACTGAAATTATTTTTTAGATATTAGTGAGAGCACTTTGTTCTTTGGAACCTGACAGGAAAGATGTCTCACAGATATCTCACACAACCATACACCTCATCTTGCCTTGCTGTAGTAAGTAACTTAACTAGTGAACAGTAATTCTTTTGTCAGTCAGGAAAATATAATGAGATTAGTTAAGTATTTTTTTACATCTGTGTGAATTTATGCAACTGTTACTTTTTATAACTCCTGTGATTGAAACCCTGATGTTTATTGTAACTAGATATTTAGTATTTTCATGTTTTCCTTTTTATTATTTATTAATCATTTCTATACCTTTCATTGTGGCTGGTCATTTAGGGAATGCTTTTAACATCTTAAGAGTACTTATGCTTATTTTAGTCACACTGTGGCTGCTCATGAAAGCCTTGCTGCATTGGTCAAACTCTAACATTTGTATTAGTATTAATTTCATTCAGTATATTTGGGTACCCTTATAAGAGCCTTAGATTAGCTGACTGATGGCAGCATAATTACCTCATAGTCTGGGCAGAGGGGGCACAGTGGGTAAATATGTACCAACCTTTCCAAGGTGTGTATGTGTGTGTGTGTAAAAATCAAATATCCAAGTGTGTATGTCAGCTACTTGGAACAGGGAAACAGAACTCCAAAGTGGTCAGTGTGGAGTCTTGTGTGCAGCCTAGAGAGAGACAGAGTGTCCACCCCCAGGTCTGGAGTGTGCTTCCTGTGTGTTCGTAAGGGAAATTGTGCTTCATACAGACAGCTGTATCTGCAATATACTGTGCAAATCCACTTGTGCTCCTAGTGGCTGTCTCTCACCAGTGTCAGTGGTGAGGACTGAAGCTGCTTGAGTACTGGCATGGAGAAGGAACTGCCACAGTAGGTAAGAATTGTAATGACCTAATATCATGCTGAGAGTGCTTGTGAAGCTGGTGTTTAACCAAGAGAGGAGAATATGGGAGCATTGTCAGTCCACACTTGCTTTCTTTATTATTCTGTCTTGGACTGATAACTTTCCTTCTGTGTAATAAGAGGTGTAGTGACCCAGTATTAAACTGGTGGATGTTTGTAGAGCTGGTGTTTGACCAAGAGACAGAGTTATGAACCACTGCTGATGGCTGCCTCAGTGCTGACCCATCTTGGTCAGCTCTTGCCAAATGAAGGGGATGAATAGTCAGCGACAGATGCTATGTGTAATTGAAATTCCCATTTAAATGAAATAATTTTGCAGCCTTATCCATGTTGCTCTTATCAAATTTAAAATTACTTGTGTTAGACTGATAAGGTCATTACTACCATTGCTGTAGACATTATGTTTGATGTCATTTTTTAAAACTGCACATATAAGATTTTTCTATATGTTGTTATTTATGTTAATTGCCAATCATCAGACCAGTTTATCCATCTTTTATCCAATGAATTCCCTTCACTGAGCAAGAGGGGTTGTCACTGAAACAGACATCACATGTGGTTCAGAGTTTCATTGCTTTTCTTCCTAGCTCTAACTATGCATATTCAGTGAGGCTCTTGTAGTGGAATATAATGGGCTGAGTGTGGAGGATGTCCTCTCACTTCCATGGGAAGTTCCCTTCAAGCAACCCTGCCCCTCCCCTTACAGCACAAGCTGTGGTTTTCATGGTTTCCATGCAGGAAATTGTACTGGACTGTGTACCCCCAAAGTGAATGCAAAACTCTGCCTAGCTCCTCCAGTCATAGGACCACGAATCACACACCATTTGCCTGGGTCACAGTCAGGGCTCAATCCCTCAAGCATTCAAGAAGGATTTTGAATTATGCTCACATTTGCAACAAAATGGATTTTTAATACAGGGATCATCACTCCCTATATATCTTTTACTTAATATGATCAACTAAGGGATCAATGCACCTTTTAATATGAGTAATTCTTGTCTGCAGTGACAGTTCACCTAATACTCAGCAAGGGTCACAAATGTTGACATCATAGTCACTGTACACTTCTTCAGGGATGAAAAGCCAGGAGTTCATAATTTAGTAGTTTTCATTTACTGAGTATTTATCCCAAGGACAATTTTAGAACACAGGTTCTGAGATTACTGAGTAAACCCTACGACCCATTCAGATATCTAAAGAATGTTTAAATGAAACAAGTGAGTCACTTTACTTGTCCCCAACAGTAATATATTTAATTCTACAATTAACAAGTTTATATATCAAATCCCTGCCTCTAGACGGCATATCCATTGAAGCATTTCAGTGCTTAACAAAACTCTTAACTCTTCATTAGCCATGTCTTATAAACTGATAAAGTTTATCCCATAACCATCAATATCTCATAGGAAACACATGAAGCCTTTTAAGACATTCTAAATCATTACACCCAATTATTCTCCAATTTAATTTCCTTTGTAAACTTTCTATAGCTAAATAATCACATTTAGAATATCCACAAACAAGGTACTATAGTCAAGGGTGTATGTAACATAAGTTTTAAACAATTTAACAAGGATTTTATGTGAGTACCTTATAATGTTCTTTAGGAGTAATCTTAGGAAGTGTAATGCATTAATTTTAACTCTAAAAGCTCATCACCCATATATATATCTTAGAGCAGGAAATCTGGACAAAGCCATAAATAAAAGTGGGGCAAATGCCCAAAAATAGGAACAATTTTTAAATATTGCTCTTATGGACTTAGAAAGTTGATATAATAAAAGGTTGTACATTAGTATGAATTTTCTGAAGGGATATCAAGTCTGAAACTCAAATGTCTGTCATTATTTTTAATCTTCAGTATTTATTGATTTGACACTAATTTGTCAAAAAAAACAATTTTATGAAAAACGGATCAAAAATATGAGGCAAACATCTTGACATTCTGCAAAAATCTGTACAGTTGAGAGGTATGAGAAGATCAGGTTTCAAGGATGCAAAATACATCACACCACTTTTTCATATTTTTTTTCTTTTCCCTCTATTTGCTTAATTCATTCCACTTACCACTGTGCCCCCATTCCTCACCATGTCTAAGAGCTCCTCCTTCCTTATTAGGTCTTTCCCAAGTTAGCTGGGTTGTCATGATGCTAAGGTCATCCAACTGCTTCTGCTTCTGAGTAGGATTATATTATGACCATGCACCAATGGGTAGTAAGTATAAAGCCAGATTGTAACACCAAATATACTCTGAAATCCTGGATTGTTAGCTGTGTATGACGCCAAATGTCAGCTCCTTTAACAGTTCATAACACAAGGCTAATAGAATTAGAATATTCAAGTGCATAACACACTTTCAACTGTCATTTCACTCTTGATTTATATGGCAGAACGCTGCCATGTCAGTACATGAAGCTTGGTTCTCTCCTTTTATACAGTAAGAGAAATAACTTCTCTGGTAAAATATTTATCATAAAAATATTTATGATCTTTTACTTTTGATATAATAAAAGCACAATAAACATATATTCTGGACATTACTTTTGTCTTCTGAACAGAGATCATATATATCATTAAGGAAAACTGGATATATTGCCAAATTGATTCTGTCCATTGTGCACCTATGCATGCTTCCCGTATGTCAGTCCCCCTTTTCACACTTCACAACAAAATTTTAACAATATACTCCAGTACAAAAAGCACTCAAGACTGGCATTCTACCCTTAAATATTTCGATGCACCTTAGTCCTAATTTATATAGCAGTTTTTACCCTTTGTACAGTATGTACAGTTTTGACCTCTCCCTTTATTCAATAAGATAAATGTTGTCTTGTCTGGTGAAATATTTATTTATATTTATATAGCAATTTCATGACAGGTGGATTGCAGCTGCTCATAGATGTAGCCTAGATTGGGTTCACATCTTGGTGGAAAGAGATATGCTTAAGAAACAAAAACTTAGAGAAGAAATTAAAAATATATGTAAAGACATTACTAATAAAATATTTCATGATGAATTGCAACAATTCCTTATAAAAACTAATGAACAATTGCTGCTTTTTCAGCAGGAACTGATTGATAGAAAGAAAACCAAATTGTTTCGTGATCTACGTGATTACGAAAACAAACGAGCGTTTCTAGTGGCGACCAATCCTAAGGCTAAGCGGCAACAGGTTCAATTTGAACAGAAGAAGCAACGCGAACAAGGGAGGCCATACATATACATCAGGGGAAAGTGGTACATCATTTACAGAAGGTGAAACGGATGCTGAAGATTTTCCAGGTTTGCCTAAAGCGGGGAACAGCAATTATTTGAATACCTTTCGAGGAGCCCAGACAGGTCGCAAACGAAGTTGGAATGGACAGGGACACTATAAGGAACAAAATACATATCAACGAACATTTAAAGGGGGGAAATGGGACTGAATTGTTTAATGTAGTATCTACTAATTGTAAGTATATGGTTAACTTATCTGGATATGAACTATCGGATTGTGATTTGAGTGTTCTTGAAAGGGGTTTGAAGTTTGTACCTATTGTCCTACCTAGATTGCATGAATTAAAAGGGGATGTTTTTTGTTTTAGTCGGAAATTAAATTTGTTAGATTATTTTAGAACTGATGTAACTGAAAATGTTATATATGAAGATATGAGTGATGATTTGATTAGTACTGATGACAGTTTTTATTCTTGTCATTCTAATGAAGATGAAAATGCTTACTGTAAATTAAATACAGATGGTATTAAGGTAAAAAGTGACTTTATGCCTCCGCAAAGAAATGAAAGCATCAGGCATTTTATTATGTCACTTGGGTATAACATGGAAAAGGAATTTCATGTATTTCTGAAGCACAAAAAGAATGTGAGATATAATATGGATAGGAAAGAATGGGAATGCCAAAATAAATTAAGTTGAAAAGCTGAATTAATATTCAAACCTGCAGATAAGGGGGGTAAGATAGTTATTTTAAGTTATATACAATATCTAACTATGTGTTACACACATTTAAATGATGAACAGGTATATAAAAAAAAATCAATATGGTAGAATATGAAAAAGCCCAAAAAGAATATAATGACTTGATAAATAAAGGGCATAGATTACATTATTTCTCACAGAAGGATGTGCAGGAGAAGTTTATTATTAAAAATCCCAGAATGCCATGTTTTTATTGTCTTCCTAAGATTCACAAAAGTATGATAGACCCACACGGATGACCAATAGTTTCGGCAAGTGGTAGTTTTTTGCATAATTTAGCATGTTTCCTTCATGAATTTTTGTTACCTACAGTTAAGAAATTGCCATCTTATATGAAGGATGTGTTTGAATTTTTGGATAAAATTGATAGCAGAAAATGGGAAAAAGATATGTATTTTCTTGTACTGGATGTTGGTAGCCTGTACACCATTATTAAGCATCTTGATGGTATACAGGCAATAAAACATTATTTAGGTGAAAATCCAATTACAGAATATGTTACTGACTTAATTATGGTTTGTTTGAAGAATAACATATTCAAATTTAATGGGAGTCTTTATAAGTAGACTCAGGGAACAGCTATGGGGGCACCTTTTGCTCCGAGTTATGCAAATATATTTATGGGTCATTGAGACTTTGTATGTATATATATATATATATATATATATATATATATATATATATATATATATATATATATATATATATATACTAATCAGTTTTTCATCAAATATGTTTATAAATATTTTCGTTACATTGATGATCTAATATTTATTTGTAAGGGAGGATAAGATCATATTTATGAATTTATAGATGAAATACAGAAAAATAATGTAGGAGTAAAATTTGATGGTTTACAAAGGGGGACAGACGTACATTATCTAGATGTAGTTTTGAAGAAACAAGTTGGTGCTTATATTACTACCAGTATACATAGAAAATTTAAAGAAACAAATGGTATTTTACATGGTGGTAGTTACCACCCCCCCATACTATTAAATCTATACCATACACTGAGTTTGTTAGAGTTAAGAGATTATGTAATGACTTGGGTATTAGGAAAATGGAGTTGTATGAGAGTTTTAATACATTTCATGAGAGGGGCTATCCTGAAGTAGATTTAAAGGACAGTTTACATAAAGTATTAAATAATAGTAAAATTGGATATAATTATGGTGGAAATAAAAATAAAAGCAATGATAGTGAATGTATTTATTTTACTTCCACCTATTCTATATTATCTGATAAACTTTTGGAACAAGTTAAACATAGTTGGAGAATAGTCAAAAGGGAAGCTGATTTTTTAGAATGTAAAAAATTGTGTTTCTCCTTTAGAAGGGGCAGAAGCATAAAAGACTTTATAGTTCATAGTAAATTTAATATGCCAAATGCTACATCTGTGAAGTCAATTGATATACAGGGTACACAAGCTGTGGTAAATGTAGTATTTATAAATATATAAGTAAAGAATTTATTAATATTAATGGTATTAATTTTCAAACTAATGGGTCTTTGAATTGTAGAACTGAGAGGGTTATATATGGGCTTAAATGCCCTTGTAATAAATTTTATGTCGGAGAGACTAAAAGACAGTTTGCCTGTAGAATAATGGAGCACATTAGGGACATTATAAATGATAAATAGACTAGCCCTATAGCAATACATTTTAATAGGTATCATAATGGTATCCCTGAGGGGCTACTAGTGACAGTGTTAGATAATATAAAGAGTAATACATTTATGAATGAACAGCAAGTAAAATATATATTAAGGAAAAAGGAGGCTCTTATGATTTTGAAATTTAATACGATGAGCCCATTAGGGCTTAACCAGGAATGTGTATGGAAAAGTTTTGTATAAGTAATGGGGATTTATGCATTTTAGGCTTTTATTCTGAAATGTTTTATTTTATTGATTAATTGAATAAATGTATATGATGTAGTATATAAGTAGATTAGGTTGATTAATTGGCAAGTGTGGCCGAGGCGCTAGAGAAGATCTATGTGTATTTGACTTTCACTTTTTATTAAATTTCTTTTATTACTACTTTGGTATTGGCCTACAGTTGGTGGTATCGTTTCAGTTTCCAGTCATTTGGTTGTGGTTCATCAAAATATTTATTTATGTTTTGTTTTACTTCTAATGTTAAACAACTTTGCGCACATATATTCTGGGCATTATATATTCTGGGCATTATTTTCTCCTTGTCTTTTAAGCAAAAGTTATATAGTCAGTCACTGGATACTAGATATAGTCCTGACTGTGACACCAAACGTCCTCTGAAACATTTGTTGCAGGAGTATGAGGCCACATGTCAGTTCCATTATGACAGATCATAACAAACTGGAAAGGAAATTATAACAGAACACTCAGATACAGAAAACACTCAAAGCTAACATTGTGCCTTTTAAGGATTTTAGTTCACATTAGTTCTGAGTTACCAAGCAGATTATTACCGTTTTAGCAAACATAATTTTGTCCTCATCCTAAATCTTCAATAACAGAAATGTTGCCTTGCCTGGTGAAATATTTATGACTTTTCATCCTTTTTTCACTTCTGGTTTAATAACAAGTTAGTGCATGCTTATTTTGGGTGTTAGTTTTACCTTGTCTTTTGAATAGAGATTGTATTTTGTGATCTAAGGAAATCAATTACAGTCCAGATTGTGACACCATTTATCCCCTGTAAAAACACAGATGGACGAGTCCCTAACTGTATCCAATGTGACAGCTGGAGTCACTGTTTGGGAAGAGAGAAATGTTGGACTCAGTCTGCTTGTCTTACATCAGTGAGATGAGACAAGGACAGGCTGGAAATACATGACTGAAGCATGAGAAAACAGGTGGTGAAATCAAAGTCCATGCATTCTAACAGTAATTTTGTTTTAGGGCAAAGACTCCACTGCATAAGTGGGGATAGGTTACCTGTAGTGATAGTACATGCCCCCCTATTTTATCCCAGCATATAAGAGGAGAGCCCTGACCTGAGCAATACATGCACATTTGCAGGTAACTAGCTTAACTCTGCTTCTTGTGGATACTCTAGTAATTTTCTTTTCCCATTCCAACAAGATAGCCACACCAAGGGAGGAGTATAAGGATCAGAGGCAAGAGAAATTAATTGGTGCCTAATAACTGACAGTCAAGATGCATTACCAAGAAATCCCAAAACACACTGCCTTTGTAACCTGAGTATGATTCAATCTATCTGTTTCTTTATGCCAGTTCTTAGCAACCATTTTAAGGAATTATACCAGGCTACTTATCTTTAAAATGCTCTTATGACTACCTTTCTCACTCAGAAAAACAAAATTAGTTGTGACAGGACATTTTCACTCTCTTAACCTGGCTCATTACAAATAAATTATCTATGATATTTAGAATGCAACAAAAAATATTAAAAGATCTATCCCTACAGACAAGTGATGCAAACAATACCCCAATTGAAACCAAATCCACATTCAGGTGTTTTAGACTGGACCAAACCTTATTTTTTCAGCTTCATATTAGAAAAAACAAAACAAAAATTAACCATTTCCACTTTTGAGCTTGCAAAATCTCAGACTTCCTTTCACCTCCTTTATGAGCAGCCACAGGCAAAAGAATCCTCTTCATTCAGCTAGAGTATGCCCTGCCAATGATTCCAGCAAAAATGCAACTGCCATTCAATCATTTCTAATGAAATCTGCCATTTCATTAATAACGCTCCAAAATCTGAATACCACTCTCTTATTATCCAAAAAACAACTTGCCTTCCAATAAAATAAAGAGCAGATCTCATATTACATTTATTCCTTAACATATTCTGACCTCTTACTGACAAGATTTTCTGCCTCCATATTTGCAATTCAACTTGATATAATTTACAGTTAGGCCAGATTTTACCCACCCCAAGATCAAAACTCCATTGCACTCATGAAAGGTTCTTCCTTTTAGCAGCCAAACTCTAGCATTCAATTCCCCAGTTCCTAAAAGACTTCTCACAATATACCAGGTTCAGCCCCCAATTTAAATCTTACCTAAAACAAGAAGCCTGCTGCAGATGTTTTGTCTCAGGCCATCTCAAGTAGCAAACCTCTTACCACAGCAAGATGTCTTTGATGGCTACACTACTGATGCCTTTACTCCTCACGAGAAACCTTAGAAATCCCTTAACTAATCATATCTCTCTCTCCGCATTCACCACCTTCTTCGCCCTTTTTAGCAAATAACATTTATTTACTTAGTATAACCAATGATACATATACCCCCAGATTTACTAATCTTCCTTGCAGGACTAGCATAGTCCTGCCTGTAAGCGGCTGTTTAGGAGCAGGGTGGCAGTGCACCATGCATATTAATAAAGGTGCACTGCCTGAGCTCCAAATCCTACATGGAGCATGTAGGAGTGCATGGGGTGTGTCTGAGAACAGAGCTTTCAGAATATACACACCCCCACAATGAAGAACAGCATAAAGGCCAAAAGAATGAGCTAGACCGCTCATAGGTGTCCACATACCCTCAGCAAAATCCCCCTACGTGTACAACAGCAATAGTAAATACAAAGAAAATAAACATACCATTTATTTTTTTATGATGCCGATTAAAGCTAACCATAGGTGTGTGGGTTTGCCCATCACTTAGCTACAGTTAATGCAGCATAAATGGCTGACGAGGATAACAAGGAAGATATATGCAAATGAAGCAGTATAGCAATGGGTCTAGGACTGATGAGTGAATGGCCATTTCACAGAATCCTAAATGGCCAAGCATACTTCCGGGAAAGTGCTTTTCATGAAAGAAGCACTTTCACGGAAGTATGTCTGCAGGTAGAGGGAGTTGTGGGGGAGTCACTGTTGCGGAGATCATACTATGGTGCGAATAAGGGAATTTTTTCCTTTTCCCCACTGTAGTGCGATCTCGGAGTGAGAATATTAAAGTAGGGGGGTGTGGGGACACAGCCCCCCACATGGCGGATGCAGGGGGGCTTGTCCTCCTGCATAAATGTATTTTTGTTTTTTTTTCTTTTTTGTTTTTAATGCACTTTAGTGAAAGTGCTTTTTCGGTAAAAGCACTTTCGTTAAAGTGTGTTCAGTGAAATTGGATTCCGACTGTTGAAGTCGTTCAACAGTCCTAGATCCATAGCAATAGTATAGTGGGCAGAGCATTCACCTTATGAGCAGGCATTCCTGGTTCGAGTTGCACTACAGCACATTCCATTTTCCATGTCAAATCACGTTATGACCAATATTTTTGTTGTATAAACTACTAAATAACATATATTTGTGAACTGGAGTATTGCATTAAATGCAGATGTGAGGTGTCAGTGTCATAATGTTGCAAAGTTCACAGATAGTCACATGTGCCCCATACAGTACATGTACACAGGAATCATGGATACAAATGAAAGGTAAAATGTGTAATGAATAATAACTCCATACAGCTTTCAAATCACCCACCTTCCCAAGAACCATTAGACATTACTGTCTAAATCAGTGCAGTTTTAACTGGGAGTAAGCAAGTGTAAGCACTATTAAGCAGTAGTAAGCATATGTAAGCACTAGTTAGTGGGTTTAAGCCCATTTGCGTGGGGGTAAGCAATGCGCACACACGTTAAGCAATATTGAAGCTAACTCTCTGTAAGCATCATTAACTGGAGGTTAGCAGTGCTTACTCTCGTGCAAACCCACACAAACCCACTTACAAGTGCTAAAAAGTTCCTTAATCACTCTGTATCCAACAGCCGCTGTTCTGCCCAGCAACAAAATAAACAGACTTGCAGGTCTTGAACCCAGCACCCTATACACTATAGTCAAAGTAGTTAACCACCAAGCCATCACATCATTACATAAGAATGAGGTATCACCAAACAAATCCTGACTATATTAAAATCAAACTGAGCATGTGAAAGGAATCAGTATACAGTCAAATGTTCTATAACCCACTACATAACAGAAATATGTGAACTGGAGTACTGAAGTACACCCAGATATGAGGTATAAATGTAATAGACTGTTGAAGTCCCCTACTAAACACAAGGACCCCATACAGTGTATGTACACATGAATCATGGATACTAGAAATATATATAAGATGTAATGAATAATAAATCAATGCCAAAAAGCAAATATAATGCAAAGTCAAATTTAAACAATGCTAAGCATTGCACAGGCCAGCTTAGGATGTGTAAGCAATGTTTAGGCCAGCTAACTCAATGTGCCCAGTGGTATACCCCTTTAAACAATGCCGACATTAGGTAAGCAGGTTTGCCTATAGCTTAGCCTTTTCAAAACCTGCCAATCACAGCAAAGTACGGGAATTCAGCCCTACTTAAACCCAGCAGGTGGGAATACATCTCATAACTGGTTGTAGCTTCCCCTTGCTGGCACCATGGCAGAAAGGGGAGAGGGAGTGCACTTCCGGGTGCAGTGCTGGGGCATCCAGGAGTCCAGTATCATGGCAGGACTCCTTTTCAAAGACCATGAGCAGAGACTGATGCAGGGCCAGTACCAGGGTTCCCAATATAAGCCAGAAGCCTGGACCCATCTCACCCGTGACCTCACCAATGCCACTGACATACCCCGAACTGGTGAACAGGTCAGGCATCACTATGCTGACCTGAAGCAGTGTAAGTGGGACCTTTTGGAGCAGTGGATCCAAGAGGTAGGATGGCAGGGGCTGTCCCAGCTGTGTGTAAGTATCACTCCACTATGTGTGTAATAATTGCCAGCTCATGTATATCATGGATAGGTATGGCTAAATATTCCTTTTATGTCCTTCACAGTGGCAAGTGAGCGGGCCGCGAACCAGGAAGCCCATGGTTGTTGCCTGGAGAGGTTGCGACGTGAGGCAGGTCAGTAATACTCTTACATGTACTGTCATAGGAAATAAATCTAAAAGCATTAGTAAGGTAATTGCCAGTATAAAACCTGTATTGTTTAAGGCAAGCACAGCATACACTGGGGAATATGGCAGGAAGAGTCTCATATAGTTTGTATGTAAATAAAAGCATAATAGCCTGACAGTAAAGGTCGAACTGCTGGACTGCATGTGTATACTCTGGTATCATATGGTCATGTAGATTTGCAATCACTTAATAGTACTGTTGTATTAAGCACTGTTACCCACACTGTGCAACATAAATAAAATGTGTAGGAATGTCTGTATATGACTGGTGTAATCCCCAGAGGTCATTTAGTACAACTGAGAGACACATAGACAGAAATCACTGAAAAGACTGACAACAAAATCCAAATGGCACATGCAACTGAGACATGAACTGTTGTATTTTTAGCACATACAGCTATGGTTCGAATCCTGGCAGTGGTAGTAGTCTGCCTACAGAATCATACCCCACAACTGTACAGATATGTCCAGTAAAGTGGCCCATATCTGCTACCTGTCACCCTGTCCACCTGGGAAATTAGTGGGATGATCCCAGACATATAGGCAGCAAACAGGAAATACAACTGATTGACACACATCTATGAGAATAAAGCTGGCACACTAGCAACTCCCCAAAATCTTATGAAAGTAATAAGCCACGTATGTCCCATTTATACCCCATGTTGTCAAGCTGTGACCAGAGTGTGTACAGTAACAGGGTGAGATGTATGTGCATAATACTAATGTGTAATCTGGTACTTTGTGTGGCAACATTCAGGTAGTGCTAACAAACATTGCTCCCACAGGTACGTCGGATACGAACACTGTGCTGAGAAATAAAAAGCTTGATACACTGTACTGGTACTATTTACTCTGGTATTGTATGGAACTGTGAGTGCTGCAGTTGCTCTGAATAATAAGGTATCACTGATCACTGTCACCCACGCTGTGCTACATAATATAACTGTGTAGGAAAGGCTGTATAAGAGTGTTGTAAGTCACTAAAGGTTGATGAGGGAAACAGTCTAGATATGTCCCAGTTCACCTGCTTGTGGTCAAGACACAGCCAGAGTCTGTGCAGAAAGAGATGGACAGGTATGTGCACAACATCAACCCGGAATCTGGGAGTATGTGTAGAAACAGTTAGTCAGTGTTAACAAACATTTCCTCCACAGGTATATCAGGTAAGAGGTGTATACTGCAGGTAAAACCAGTTCATGTATAAAGATGATGACAGCCATATCACTGTCCAAACTAAGGCAATAGGGTAGTGTAGTAATATATGTAAGGTACAGATAACAGCACTGACTAGGAATGTAATGTGAACTACAGGAATATACTAGTTGTTAATTGACATCTGTCCCCCCCACCACATCTCCAACAATAAACTAAATACCCACCTCAACTGGTATGTGATGTCTTCACTGTTCTGTTGGGACATATGTTCTATTGGATGATAATTATTTAAATGTGTTTCCATGCATGTGCTACGTTAAAATACTACAACATTGGTGGCATGGTGCCATCAATGTACCTGTATGCTGCTGTTATTACCACTGTGGTCCCATATATGCATGTGTTCCATTTGCTATGCACCTGTTCCGTATCTGGTGTCTGGGTTAATGTGAATATCTATGTATGCTGTTATACCTAACCCTGGAATGTGTTGACTGTTATATGTTGATAGACCATAAACACCATAGCAGTATGGGAATGCGGGTCCCAGCGGAAATACCTGTCCCACCTCAGCAGGCTGTGGCACTGGGCACCAGCACATCTGGGGCCCAACCTGGGACCTCCTTGTCCGTTGATCCTGCACCACCTTCGGGTGGAACCATCTCAGGGGATGGGGCTCACCTCCCTGGGAGAGGGTGCTGACAGGAAGCTGTCACTCATCGCCAGGTTTGCGTTGTAGTGTGTAGAGAGCTTGATCAGCAGTTTGGAGATCTTCTATGCCAGCTCAAGGGCCTTGTGGCATGACTAGAGGGTTGCCCTGACTCTCCAACTCAGCGCCCAGCAGAACCACCTTCAGGGCCATGAAGGCGCAGTGATGACTGCCCATGGGTGGGGATCTCAGTGTGTCATATACTGCCCCTGTATGCGTCTTGTTTGTCTTGTCTGTTAACCTACCTCCCCAAATATACCTACTATCCCCTCCCCATCCCACTCTTACCTGAAAAAAAAGGGCAATTTGTTCCCCCAAAATATTGCCCCATAGATAGCTGTCCATTTTGCACATGTGTCCACTGGACACATGCAATCTGGTCTAATTAGCATCACAACATATTAATGTTGCCCTCACCTCTCTCTCAGGGGTTTGAGTGTCCACATCTACCTCCAAAGTCAGTGTATATGCACAGCTATTGCTGTAGAACAAATGGGCAGCTATGGACCTTCCTTATACTCTCCTGCACATCCCTAGCTATTTTCCCTACTGACTTTTCCTATTTGTGCCCCTTTTTTACCACTTTCCTATCAACCCTTTGTTCTTTTCTTTTAAAGAAATTAGTGGGAGTAAACACTTTTAAGCAGCAGTAAGCGGGTATAAGCCTGTTTGTGCAGGGGAAAGCAATGCCTACACAGGTTAAGCAATTTAAAAGCTAACTGAGTATAAGAAACTGTAACCGGAAGTTAGCAGTGCTTACCTCCATGCAAACCCATGTAAATCCGCGTACAACTGCTTAAAAGTGCCTTAATCACTCTGTATCCAATGGCCCTTGTGCTGCCCAGCAACAAAATAAACAGCCTCTGCAAGGCTCGAACCCAGGACCCTGCACATGATAGCCAAAGTGATTTATCATTAAGCCATGTCAGACATGCATAACCCTGATGTTTTCACAAACATATCAGTCAGTTCTTTGTTGGTCAGATCCAACCACAAGCTAATCACCCTAGACAACAACATCCCGCCCCCACCCCCCATTAGGGAAACCACCGTAAAAAATGTCTCCAAAGGCAACTTCGCGCTTCTTAAGACAGAAGTGGCAAACTTCACAACACTCATGTAAGACAGACAATAGAGGTACGACTGCTGAATCCTACACAAATGCACTTTATAAGCACTTACACAAGTGCATGGATCGTGCAATGCCTAACAGAACCAAGATGCTATCCTCCAAAAAAAGGAAGCCAGTCTGTTGGTCCCCTGCCATAAACAAACTCTACAACAGAAGAAAGAAACTGTTGCAAAAAAGAGTAAAATCCCATGACTGGAAAAACTCCCTGGTCAGCCTCAGTAAGAAGCTGAGATCTCTCATAAAACCCTCCAAAGCTAGTTGCGAAAACAAAATCACCACTGATTCTAAAGACATCCACAAAGTATTCTACAGCTATGTCAAGAATCTCAATGGCAACACTCAGATCTGCTATGAGTTACAGCAGAATGGCACTAAATATACAGAACCAACTGATATTGCCAACATCCTGGCAGATAGGTTCAGTGCTAACTTTACCCCCATCTCACCCCCTAAAGGGCCCATCTCTAAACCAGAAGAATGCAAAGTTCCTGTAATCACGGCTGCACAGGTAAAAACCACACTCTCCAAATACAAGAACACAGCATCCATGGGACCTGACAACATCCCAGGCTGCATTCTATACAAACTACAGAACGAATTGGCACCCCACCTAAGTACCATGTTCAATAATAGCCTTACCTCAGGCTTTGTGCCCACTGAATGGCACACAGCAATGGTCATCCCACTTCACAAAGGGGGAGCCACCATGGACCCCAGGAACTACTACCCCATTAGCCTGACAAGCCTGGTCTGCAAGGCTCTGGAACGTATCATCTTGGAACCTATAAACAATGACATTGGTAATCTCCAAACTCTGGACCCCACCCAGTTTGGGTTTGTAAAAAGAAGATCATATCTCCTAAACCTGATAGACTTCTCTGAAGCAGTCACCAAAGCTGTAGATGAGGGTAAGGTGGTTCACACAGCCTATCTATATTTAACCAAGGCTTTCGACATCATCACCCACTCTGGAATTATAGATAAACTCATTAAACTAGGTATAAATCCCTATGTCACAAGATGGGTTGCCAACTGGCTCACTGACAGAACCCACACTGTGAAAGTATCAGACTCTAAATCCGACTTCAGACCAGTGACAAATAGAGTACCACAGGGTTCAATCCTGGGTCCTCTCCTGTTTGGTATCTACTTCTCTGAAATACAGGTTAACACAGAAGGTCTTTGGCTAACAAAGTTTGCAGATGACTGCAAACTAGGAGCCATAATCAAAACTCCTAACGATGTGGACATCCTACGAAAGGGCCTCTCTGTGACAGATGCCTGGTGTCAAAGCCATAGCCTTAAGCTCAATGCCAAAAAGTGCATTGTCATCCCTTTTGGTAAAAACTCTGTACCCATGAACTACCACATAGATGGTAGTCTACTTAACACTGAAAGTGTGATAAGAGACCTTGGGATACAGGTTGACAGTACTCTTTCCATTTGATAATCTCATCGCCACAGTAAAAAATAGGTCATTGTTCCCCTCTTCATTAGACCCATTATAGAATACAGTACCCCTTTTGATATGTACCTCACAAGACATCTACAACAACTGGAAAGGCCACAGAAATATCTCACAAAGAGGATTACCAGCCTCAAACAGATGCCCTACGTAGACTATCTCAAAAAACTCCAGCTTTACTCCGTCGCATATCACCTACTCAAAGGCGATCTCTGCCTAACATACAAAGCTATGTCAAACCCAATGCTGTTGGACATGCTCCACTTAAAGAAATCCCAATGCCTCCGAACTACCCGCTCTTGGGACCTGAGCCTTGTCACAACAATAGACAGAACATGCTGGAAGGATAGATTTCTGTCCCAGAGACTTCCCATACTCTGGAACAAACTACCTATCTATATCAAACAAAGCTCCTCATTAGCACTCTTCAAGAAAAATCTTAATGATTGGATGGGAGGTAGGAAATTCACCCAGGGGATCACTTCTGTGGCTTTGCTCAACAGGGGCATAGGAAAATAATTTTCTTGGGTGGCGAAAGCCAGGGTACCTTTTTGGCTAGGCTTATATAGGTCCTTGGTCCAATAGCCTAGTATCTACCTATGAACCTATATAAATATACATACATACATATGCACACGTCTATAGATATATATGCCTACATCTATATGTCTATATATATATATATATATATATATATATATATATATATATATATATATATATATATATATATATATATATATATAGGTATATACAGACGTACATCTGTAGATAAAAATGGGAACATAACAAAAACATGTATGTCCACATGCACCATTAGAATAGGTATTCTCCCCCCACAGACAAACATGTCTGCCCTGCAATACACTACCAACTGTTGCAGATCCCATAACCAGGACCTGACACAACATGGGCACACGTTGTTAACAGTACTCCATCCCACCTGTATGATGTCAGGCTGGTATCAGTATCATATCATGCAGTACAGTCTGGCTACCATAGAGAATGTACAATGTGGAATCAATCAACATCCCTAGGATACATATACAGAGACACATATATGCAGATACAGATATATATATATATATATATATATATATATATATATATATATATATATACATACACACATGTATATAGATATATATGTAACTACACATACACACAGATATGTATAGGAAAATACATATGTAGAAGGAGCACACAATACAGAACAGCCATTATGCCTACAGTTACCACCTTATAAACTGGACACTGTATGAGCCACCCATACAAATGACAATCGTTGCCTCCAACATATACCCACAGAGAGGTCAAAATATATAACATCATGCACAGGTTTGTATATATGGGAAAGCTTTATTTGTGTACTATTACAGTTGTATATACCATGTCATATAGCTGTTTAGACACCGACATCCATATGAACAGAGTAATGCAACTGTGAAGCAGTTATACTAATACAGTTGTCTGGAAAGGTTTACATATGTTGCTGTCCAGGCAGAGGCCTTCAAGTAGTACAATAGTAAAGACAGACTGGGCCACAAGATACCAAACAATCAACAGTAAGTAATGCTGATGTATAGTCCAACAGCCTCTATCTACACTCTGTACACAATCCCTACAGGGTAAAGACCTCAGCTGACACAATGGGATGTATCTGTTACATAAGGCATAACTGACACCATCACAATCACACTGACAAACAGAACAGTCTGTATGGCAGGAGGCAGTAGGCCTGCATTTACTCAAGGTGAATTGTATGGTAATGTACATTTGGATACCTTAAGGCAGCTTACCCCTGATACCCCCACATGTTGTAACAGCCTAGGTTAGTTATGGTGCATCCACCCCTAGACTCAATAATACAGTGCCATATAACACTGTTACCTACACTGGCCTCCGGAGTGCATAAGGGCACACATGTATTGTGAAGGTGAAGCCCACACATATATGGTATGTGTGGGGGACACAACAGCAGTGGACTGATGGCAGGAATGGCAGCATGACATACTCACAGCCCACTATATAACAACCCCTGACAGCATCTCATATGTACAAAGCCTGGTATGTAGGTGGAGGACAGAGGCTGGAACACAGGCCCATATGTGTAAAACTGTTGTCATAAACTAAGCAAGTCACTGGTGTTACAGGATAGTCTGAAACATACCCTTAGTCAGGAATATGAAGTTAGAAACAGAAATGGATGTAGCCATGTACTGATAGCACTCAACACACACACTGCCAGTGATATATCCGACATAAGACCTGTGTGGTGGACAGACAAAACATAATAGCCACACCTCTGTCCATCAAGAGGATAGGTCCACAGTTGAGAGCTATGCAGACAGACTGCATTCCAAGTTAAACTAGTATGTAAACTGAAACCCTGTAACACTGGTGCTATACAATGCATACAACACTACTCACACTTTATCTGTAGTTCTGGAACCTCCTACAAATATGTAGTTGGCCTGAGTGTGCAGATTGTCCTGTAAGAGGTATTGTTATCTGCTGTCTATAACACTGCTGCCCAAACACAGGAAGGATGTCCATCATACAGGAAAGATAAAGGGACCATGCCCACAACATGTAGAGATTTATAGCAGTTGGTTGACATGACAGTGGTAATTGGAAGTACAATACATCATGCTGCATGCAGGTAGCAAGTGGAGGACACTGATTGGTGCAGAAGCCATCACCTGATCATGAGCATCACCTACAAATTCCATGCTGCAATCTATGCAAAGTAGCTCATTCCATTTACTGGAGAGAGAGAGAGAGAGAGAGAGAGAGAGAGAGAGAGAGTGTGCTTATAAGGCACAGAAAAAAAAAAGAAAACCATCCAGAAGAGTCTGCATTCCCAGAACAGGTATGTGAATTATACATGTATGTAATTGACCTTAGTACTTGGTCCATAATAATGGGATAGATGATGTTGAATGATTTATATGTGCCTTCAGGTATTGTAATGATGTTCAGCTAAACAACTGCTAAGGACAATAGGGTCCGTCCCTCTGGGTAGCAGGCCATACCCATCAACCGTGCAGAGCAGCACTGACTAATAAGATGTAAGCCATCATAGTGTGTGTTGTATAATGGGAAATATGTATATTACGTGGCCAATTGCTGGTTGTGGAAGTAATGCCATTATGATGTGCAACCATATAGCCAAACTGGAGGCTAAGCTCTCTCAACTCAGTACTGGCAAAACCAGTCAGGAGGAGAAGGAAACCACACTCACTACAATTCCAGTCTCACATAGACCTACCACGACAGCAAACCAAACACATAATCACATAAAAACATACTCGGAGGCTCTAAATAAAGATCTGCCGAAGCAGCAGAGACCTCCAAAGCAGACACCCAAGCAGCCGCTACCCCAAAACAAAACACGTGCAACACATATCTCACAAAGCCAGTGTGCCAAACAGTCACAGCCCTTAAGACTAAACAACACACCTGATACACTTGTAATAGGTGACTCTATCGTCAGGCACACTGATGTCCCGCTCACCAGGCTGAACAAGGAGAGGGTCACGGTGAGCAGCCTGTCGGGTGCTAGGATCCGCCACATAACACAAGCACTCAGGTCACTCCAAGGCAAGTACAAATATGACTCAGTCATTGTCCATGCTGGTGTGAATGACCTGAGACGTACCTCCCTGGACTACATGAAAAGAGACATAAAGGAGCTCTCTGAGCATGTAGCCCAGGCCGGTATGACCCTGACCTTGAGTAGCATCTTACCCTCACCAAGAATGATGCCACAATATGAAGACAAGATGATCAATTTCAACAATTGGCTTAAGTACTGGTGTCATTCAAAGGGGATCCAATGCCTGTCAGCTTGGGATGATATGCTCGACAAGCCACGATGCTTCGCTAGGGACGGCTTGCACCTGTCACCCCCTGGGCTTTCGGATATTGGCAAAGGCTCTTGCTACCCCCATAGTGCCTTTTTTAGGCAAGGCTCAAAAGACAAACCCACCTCCATAGGTATCACAAGGGATAAGAAATTAAGAGTAATGCTACTCAACGCCAGAAGTCTAAACCTCAAGATGCATGCACTCGAAACTCTCCTTAGCATGGAGAACATCAATATCTGTGCAGTAACAGAAACCTGGTTTAGGGCTCCCGAGAGCACCCCAGCACTACCAGGTTATACCTCATACCATGCTTTTTGGCCCAAAAACTTGGACCGAACCACAAAAGGAGGGGGAATATCGATATTCATCAAAGATACCCACACCTCCAGGTTGGTGGCAAAGCACGAAGCATCAAAGACTATCCATGTGCAACTAACAGTGGGTAAAACTGCCTTCCAGTTTATAGCCTGCTACAGACCACCCTCCCAAACCCAGGAACCCCACTCGGCCTTCCTGAGAACACTGGAAAATATGAAGGTCTCTCCAAACACCATTATATTGGGTGACTTCAACTACCCAAACATAGACTGGGAGCATTACTCTAGCTCTAACACCCTAGCCCAAAGGTTCCTAGAATTTATAAACTCAAATGCTATGGAACAACTTGTTACCACTCCCACAAGAGGAGAAACATACTGGACCTGACCATCACCAACACGGGGACTCTATGCTCCAGACCAGAAGTGTATCCCTCACTGGTAAGATCAGACCATAAACTAATCTCACTGGATATTCACATCCCGACCCCACCCCCTGCCCAGAAAACCACAGTGAAAATCTTCTCTAAAACAAATTTCACACTCCTCAAAACTGAGGTGGAATCCTTCAAAGCCCCCGGGCCTGTGGAAAATACGGCCCAGACTGCAGAATCCTTTATAAACGCATTCTATGAACACCTTCAGGAATGCATGGACCATGCGATCCCAAATAAAACCAAGACCCAGTCCTCCAACGGCAGACGTCCTGTCTGGTGGACCCCAGCCATAAACAAACTATACAATAGAAGGAGGAAGCTACTAAATGATAGAGCAAAATCCCAAAAAGGGAAGGCATCACTGATCAGTATTAGCAAAAAACTACGGGCATACATAAAATTGTCCAAGGCCAGCTTCGAGAGAAAAATTGCACAGGACACTAAGGATAATCACAAGGCTTTCTTTAGTTATGTTAGGAACCTGGGTGGTAATTCCCAGATATGCTCAGAATTAGTCCAAAATGACAAAAAATACACCGAACCCAGAGACATTGCCAACATCCTAGCTGACAGGTTCAGCGCAAACTTCTCCCCTCCCACCAAAGGGCAAATATCTATCCCAGCAGAGTGCTGCCCCCCTGACATCTCAGATGCTCAGGTAAGAGCCGCCCTCTCCAAAGCAAAACACACAGCATCAATGGGACCAGATGGTGTCCCGGGCTGCGTCCTACATGAACTCCAAGAAGAGCTAAACCCAAACATAAAACTACTGTTCAATCTCAGCCTTACTACAGGATATGTGCCCAAAGAGTGGTGCACAGCAACAGTGGTCCCTCTCCATAAAGGTGGTGCCTCAACGGATCCTGGAAACTATTGCCCCATAAGCCTGACTAGCTTGGTCTGCAAAGCTATGGAAAGGATCATCATGGACCTCATAAAGATATTGGGGACCTACAAACACTGGATCCTACCCAGTTTGGCTGTGTTAAGGGCAGATCCTGCCTCTTAAACCTGGTTGATTCTTTGAAACAGTCACCAAGGCCATTGACGAGGGGAAGGTGGTCCACACAGCCTACCTGGACCTCGCAAAAGCCTTCGATACAATACCCCACTCGGGCATTATAGATAAGCTCACCAGCTTAAATATAAACCCCTATGTCACTAGATGGATTGCAAACTGGCTCAAGGACAGAACCCACATGGTTAGAATTGCTGGAGCCATGTCAGACTCCAAACCAGTTACAAGTGGTGTCCCACAAGGCTCAGTCCTGGGACCTCTCTTGTTTGGTATATATTTCTCGGAGGTACAGGCCAACATGGAAGGACTGTGACTGACCAAAGTCTCAGATGACTGCAAACTGGGCGCCATAATTGACTCTCCATCCGACACAAGCATCCTCCAAAAGGGCCTCATAGAAACAGACAACTGGTGCCAGAGCCATGGCCTCAAGCTAAATGCCAAAAAGTGTATAGTCATCCCTTTGGCAAAACAAAGTGCCCACAAATTACCACATAGGTGGTAATCCATTAAGTACAGAAGAAGTAATTAGGGACCTGGGGACCCAAGTTGATAGCAATCTCTCATTTGACAACCACGTGGCCAAAGTGGTTAGAAAAACATTTTATATAGCCCACCTAATCATGAAGGGATTCACATCTAGATCAGGGGAGGTCATCGTGCTCTTTACTCATCCCTCATCAGGCCCATAATTGAGTACAATGCCCTTTGGGATGTACCTTACCAGACACCTGCAGCAACTGGAAAGACCCCAAAAGTACCTCACCAAGAGGATCAAAGGGTTCAAACAGATGCCATATGCTGCCCGGTTAAAGAAACTCCAGCTCTACTCAGTGGCATACCGCCTGTTCAGAGGTGATCTATGCCTGACGTATAAAGCCATGTCCAACCCGGAATTAATGGACATGCTGCACCTCAGAAAATCCAAATCCCATCGAGCTACGCGCTCGAGAGACTTGAACCTCAGCACTGAAATAAATAGGACATGCTGGAGGGACAGATTCATAACCCAGAGGCTCCCTTCACTCTGGAATAAAATCCCAGTCCAGGTTAGGCAGAGTCCCTCATTGACTCTCTTCAAGAAGAATCTTGATAAGTGGATGGGAGATCGTAGGTTTACCCCGGGTATCACTTCTGTGTCACTGTTAGACAGAGGCACAGTATACTAACCTCGAAAAAGGGCATAGCAAAATAAATTTAAAATGGGTGGTGAAAGCCAAACACATTCTGGCTAGGCTTATAAATGCCCTAGGGCAGATAGCCTAGTATGAACCTATGAACCTATGATGGACACAAGGGTTCCACAGCCCACCTCTTGCAGGATACTCAGGTTAACCTGCATTGTAGCATGCAGGAATGTCATAGGTGTGGAATAGGTTACCTGCAAACTGGCCCTACATATACCTCCCTAATGTCAGGCTGTGTCCATATGTGGCACCTGTCTGTGTTGTAGCAAGAAGGACAGTGCAGCTGTGTAGGAAGGTGTTGTGAGATTGTGGACCTAATGTCTGAATGTACCTCACATATAGGTATGCATATGTGTAAATATATATATATATATATATATATATATATATATATATATATTTATGGGTCTACTGTATATATTCAAAAACTCACTTCGAATATAAACAGTATACCCGCGGTTACGCGAAAGTGCACTTCAGCAAAAGTGCACTTCCGCCAACATCGGCTCAACGAACCGATAAAGAACACAGTAACATTGTTTTTGCAACCCACACCCCCCCCTACTTAAATATACCAACTCTGAGATCACACTACAGTGGGGAAACACGTAAATTCCCTTTCCCCACTGTGGTGTGCTTTGGCACCTGTGTTCCTTAACGGTTTGTTGAACCGTTCTTCACAGAAGTGCACTTTCGCTTAAGTACACTTTTGTGTAACCAAGAATCCACTGATTGTTTTCAAACAAGTGGATTTTTGGTCTTTTTCAGTAGACCCATATATATATATATATATGTCCACAAATATACAGATACTCATGTGTAGACATATATATATGAGCACATATATACATCACATATATCTACACATATATGGATATATACCTATATGCACATGTCTACATATATACAAACACACACACAAACATATATGTATGTAAATGCATGTCCCCTATATTACTACCACACTGCTGCATGGTATGTGCAAGGAAACAGCACACATAGCAGTACACACAGATATCTACAGCTGTCTGTGTGTGCAACATGGATGGGTATGTCACATCTGAACCCCTTGTTGGCACCACATTGCCCTTGTCTGTGAAGTATGGAATGGGAATATAGTGATGTATGGCAGGTATAGTTGTGGAGGTGGTCAGGGTTGATAGATATAGAGGACAGCCTACAGGGGTGGTATGTGACACTTGTGGTGGGTAAACACCCTGGATGATGTGTGTGGTCTGTGATGTGGATGCCACATGGGCCCCAATATGGACACAATGGGAACAAGTCTCTCATCCACTGCTACTCTCAACAGCAGTCCATGTCCTGAAGGTGTCTGGGCTGGAGGCTGAGCTGGAGGAGCATGTGGGCCCTGTGAATGTGTACTGGGTTCCTCAAGGTGATGTAGCACATCCCACATGTGTCTGTAGAGCCCGTTATGGAACAGACCCTGGACCTGACCTCAGGGGACAGGAACATGTCTGTGTGTGCCCCCGTGGGGGACAACATCCCATGGGTTGGTTCCACCTGATGGTATTGCTGGACCAGTAAATGAGGAGGCCCCAGGGTGGGACACACATGTGATGTGGCCTGGTAACATGGGCAGATGAGTTTGGAGAGGTGGTTCTGCTGGCCAATAGTATATATACATGCTATTGTGTCACTGTTATATAGAACATTTGTTTATTTTTTAATTCACATTTGTAGACCGGGATAGTCCGACTGGATGCCCGTCCATTTTCAGCGGAGGCCCGGGGAGAAAAGCTCCAAGGTAAGCAGATACAGCATTACATAACATAAACAAACTATTTACAGAGATTACATAAGTAAGAAAGTTAAACAAATTCCACAGGTTAGAGTTAATCCGAGTGTAAGTCAGGATTAAATTGAATTACACAGTAAAATGGTTAACAAATTTTTACACATTCTAGAGAGAGTTAGCCAGGCTTGATACAGTGACATGGCCAGTTAAGTGACAAATGTTTGAGTCTAGTTTTAAATTGACCTAAGGTGGAAAGTAAGGTAATATCAGCTGGAAGAGAGTTCCAGAATCTACTTACAGAGTTTGCAAAGAGTGAGTCACTAGCTGTGTTATTAATTTTGCTAGTCTGAATTAGTAGTTCATTAGAGGATTGAAGTGGTCAAGGACTGTTATAGGGGGTGATAATATTTTTAAGTGCAGGAGTATTGTTCGGATTATAGAGGATTTTATAGGCCATAATCAGTTGGTTATACTGAATTAGGCTGGGTAGTTCAAGCCACTCAAGCTGATTTAGATTGATGCAATGATGTGTCCTAAATGGAAGCCCAGTGGCAAACCTGGCAATGTGGTTGTAGCAAATTGAGTTTGTTAAGGACAGTCTTGTTTAAATTCAAGAGTAGAGGGGATGCATACAGAAGGGTTGAAAGAAGGCTATGGCAATTTTAGCTGGATAGGTTAGGAAGGCTTTTATTCTGTAAAGTGAGCCTAGTTTTTTATTGATGGTTTTGATAGTTTGGTTAACATGTAGGTCAAATTTTAGATTATTATCTATGATTACACCTAATAGTTTTGTAGATGGGTCAGGGGAGATTTTTGTGCCATCATTTTAATTTATGGTAAAGGTGAAAGCAGTAGACCTACGTGTTGGTGAAAATAACAGCATTTTAGTTTTTTTGGGATTTAGGATCAGAAGACATTCAGAAAGCCAATCTTCTATAGTATTAAAGGTGGTCTGGGTAGCTGAACATAACTCTATTGGAGATGAGGCCGAGCAAATCAGAGTAGAATCATCAGCATATTGGATACAGCTGACTTTTGGAATGACAGTATAAAGGTCGTTAATGAAGATGGAGAACAGCAAGGGCCCTAGTATAGAGCCTTGTGGTACTCCAAGGGTGTTAGGTAGAAGGTTAGACAGTTTGTTCTGCCAGAGGACAGCCTGCCGTCAACCATTCAGTTAGGATTGAAACCACTGAAGGGCTCTAGTATGTAGACAGAATGTTTGCAGGGTGTGGATTAAAAGTTGGTGATCAACCATATTGAATGCCTTGGAAAGATCCAAGAAGAGGGCTGAGGATATATAATTATTGTTGCAATTATGGTTTATGGTGTTGGTAAAGGTTAGAAGGGCTGAAGTAGTGCTGTGATGAGGACGGAAACCATGCTGAGTGTCTGCCATAAGGTGATTCTGGATTAGGTGGTGCATGAGTTGTCTATGAATACATTTTTCCATAATCTTTGCAAGTGGAGAGAGTATAGCTATTGGCCTATAATTGTTACATATGTCGGTAGTAATAGTCTACACAATCCCAGAACATGTCCAACAGCATGCATAGATAAACGCAATAACACAGTATGTCAGATGTGCAGCACACACATCGCAAGCATACCACAGGCATATATGGAACCATTGTGGCCCTGACAATGGCATGCAGGTTAATAGTCTGCAACAGCCCAGCAATAATAGTGTCCACACAGGGAACATGGCTACAAATACATTGCACAAAGTGTGGTACAGTGCAATATCTGCCCCAATGGTAAGTATACTGTAGCCATACCTATTGAGTTGTGTGTACAGTTTGTTGCCACTGATATGGTGGGGGGGTGACAGTGATGTGAATTAAGAACTGTGGTAACCTTGCTGCATGACTTGCTCACACCTGTGTCCATCTTGATGTCTTTCAGGCACAATGTCTCATGTAAGGCTGCCAGCCTACACAACAGCGGAAAATGAAATCTTGCCTAATGGACACAATGGGAACAAGTCTCCCATCCACTGCTACTCACAACAGCAGTCTTGCATATGCATAGATAACCGCAGTTATGAGCAGGTCCGGCATCATTGTTCTGGCCAGCACTATGTGACCTTGTTTGGCTGGGCTGCCCATGATCAGCAGGAGTGGACCACCCTGTGGAACGACCTAGTCCACAGGGTCAATGATGTTGGACTGCACAACCGCAGTTATGAGCAGGTCTGGCATCATTGTTCTGGCCTGCTTCACAATGCCCATCGGCATGCTGCTGTAGTCTGGGGAGATCACCTTGCCACGGGGGTCCATGCCATCCATCCCCTCCTGACATGTGTGGAGGAGCTCCTGGCCATCCTCGTGGCACTTGCCTGTTCGGCCAGCCACCAACTGCTGGACACCTTTGTGGAAGTGGGTGCCACCCACACACTGGCTGAGGAGCATGCAGGTAAGGCCACAGGGCACATCCATGGACACTGTTGCATATACATCTGCATCGGTACAGGTAGATCATGCATATCTGATGTCATAGATATATTCTGTTGCTGCATATTAGTGATAAACAGATGTCCATATGTGGTAGTATTTTACAAATGTACTGTTGATGTATTGTAATACTGCACCCACCCAGTAGCAATGCCACAGTTGTGGCCACTGACTTTGCATCTCTCACCCTCTTATGTAGGTCCCTCCGGGATACCACCAAGGCAACAGCCTGTAGCTGGTGAGTATGGTTTATGTAGATGCTTGCCAATAAACCAGGCATGTAATGGCAATGGTATATTCCATGCATACAGCTAACACATCTATCCAGAATGCATGCTGTACATGTGCACGTATTGTTGCTGTGAAATGCACGGCATCACAGGGGTGACCATGATGAGGTATTGGAAGGGTATGTCAGACACCTGCATGATAACTAACATCCTGTCAATGCAGAATGTGTCCACAAGGAGTAACAATGGTGGGAGACGTGGCCTGCAGTAGGGACATTTGGAACAACACCTATATACAGTGCAACACCAGTGTATATACATGTAGGACAATAGCAACTGCTGCAGAGATACACTATGGCATAAGGCATTACAGTGGTCCACATTATCAGCTGGGACTAGGCTGTAAAATGTGGTGTTCAGTGTATGGGATACTGCAAAGTGACACACGTGTAGAGCTTACTTGTCATGCATCTGCAAAAAGGCTGAAGGAGGGGGAGGGGTGTCAGCATGACACACCCGTGCACTGCAGCAGAGATCCTAAGGATGCTAAGAATGGCTGTATCTGCATATAGTCAGGTTCAGGACCTGTGGCAGCCATAACCCTACCCCCACAAGAATAGTGATGGCAGTGTGTGTGAACACCAAGGGATGTGCACATGAGTAGACATTGCAATCATGCAGATTAGGGGAACATGTGTAGGGCAGACTGAACATACACTGGCAAATGCAGATGGCCCATGCTGGTATACCCCTGCCAGGAGTAGTGACTGCTGTAGTACACACAAGAGGTGCAACAAACAGTTATGATAAGGGTGTGCATACATATGCCCACACGATGTGTATGCATCGTGGTCAGCATCCGCATACCTAACACATTCTCTAGACACTGCATATGAAAGTACAGGACATATGTCACATATCGGGCTCATGTACTGTTAAGATATGTGGTGATGTGGTCCCATGGCAGGTCAAGGATGGGTGTGTCATATCAATAAGGGTGTGTACACCCCCCATAGCCATGGTATACTCTGATGGTTGTCAGTGTAAGAGTATTGGAATGGTCATTAATGGTCCACTGATGTTGAGAGCTGTGAATCAGACATCAGGCATTCACAAATGACATCTGTCCACATATCATCCCGGGTATGTGTTACTGGAAAACATAGGGGCTCTGAGCATTAAAGCTGACATAACTAACACAGTAGTACACATTCAGCAATGGGCTATACACCTGTGAGGTGTGGTGCACAGTACATGGCAGGGTGCATAACAGATGCACATCAATACTGTGTACATGGGTGCAGTGTTATGCAGGGGAAGGGGCTTCACCTAGTGACAGCACATGCATCACACACATGTATACTTTTGCTAGCATGGATTGACTATAGCTGCACTGCATGCTGTTGGGTACCACATGTTATGCATGTTGACAGAGGGGTAATAGGAAGACTGTGTGTACTATCATTGTGAACCTCACCTGTGTGTGTGTGTGTGTGTGTGTGTGTGTGTGTGTGTGTGTGTGTGTGTGTGTGTGTGTGTGTGTGTGTGTATCCTGGTGGGTAGTTAGTTTGGGTCATTCTGGTGAAGTGGAGTGAGGTTGATGCATGTAGGATGTGTGTGTGTTTGTGTGGCTGGCCATGTATGCACATGTGTGATTGTGGGGTGTTCATACAGCAGTACATCCCTCTGGGATCATGCAGTACATGGACATGGACTGCCACATTACACACCAGGAATACTTGTCATGTGTGTAATCACAGGACAATTGATAGTATAATATGGTCTGTAGCATGGAACAGGCATTGAGAGGTAAGGTAGACAGCAGGTACACCCTTAATATCGCATTTAGCAGAGAGGTCACCTACAACCCAAGCATGCAGCACTACAGATGTATTGGGGAAGTACTAGTCAAGACCAGGGAGTGTATCCAAATACTACAGTTGCCACATGATAGGCTGATTGAGCAGCATATCTGGCATTTACTGAGCATTACATACACATGACACACCAGTGCATGATATTATGGATAGAACATAGTAGCCCACACACATATAGGGACCATGCTCAAGATGTCCAGACATACACAGGGTGAACACCGAATGACAGCAGTGAGGTCATCTAAAACCACTACACACAGGTCAGGCAGGTAATGTAGTAACAGGTCTTGTGTTGTGATCACTTGTGTAGGCATTTAGAGGACTGATATGTTTATGAGTGGTATCAATGTGTGTATGTTACCAAATGTGATGCAGGATGGGGTACACATGGACATATACATGGGACTGTCTGTAAAGTAATGGACAGGTAGGTATTACAGTGGTGTGTGTGTGTGTATACTGTTAGGCAATGCTGTACAGGTTTTAAAGTGCATTTATTGTTTTTCCTCACAAGTGGCGAGTTGGGTCAGGGTCCCTCCTGTATGCAACCTGATGTTGGTGTGCATACAGACACCGAAGATGATGATACTACTGTTGAGGCACAGGTGGGATTGTCAAGGGCCGACACTGCACCATCATTTGACACCCCCCCTTTTAGCCACCCCAACCTGCATACAATTTCAGTGCCTATACATACCCCATCACCAGTGGCCATAGCAGAGGGACAGCTGGCGTTTGGTGGCAGTGCACAAGAAAGTGTGGTAACCATGCCTACTGTGTCTGGTCACAGCAGGCATAGGCAGATGTCTGGCAGGGCACCACATAGGCAGATGTCCCAGGGTGCTCATGGTAGGGCCGCTGGACATCATGCCCCTGGCAGAGGTGACATAGCTGGTACCAGCCGGTGCATGTTTCTGGCTGTTATGGCAATGCAGGCACATATGGAATGTTACACCAGGCAGGTCCTGAGGCTGCAGGGGGCTGCTCTCACATCTATAAGAGACAACATCCATGAACTGTCTGGTGCCATCCTTATATTGAACTCATGGATAGATGGCATGGTGAGATGATGGCCTTCATCGCCCATGGTATGTCTGTGCTTGAACTTGTGGTGGGGGTGCGGCGACGGCCACATGGATGTAGGCCAGCAACACCAACAGCTGGCAGTCAATGTGGACGTGCTAGGACACCAAGGGGCTCCCCCATAGTTTCAATACCAGCCATAGCAGTACAGGGGGGTGCTGTCCACACCACACCACAGCAGGCCATGTTTACATGGTCTGGCCAGTCCCAGGAGGGACCTGGTAACAGTGGGCATTTGTCATCAGCAGGTGAGAGTAGCACATCGAGGCCTGTACCTGGATGTGCCCATGGAACCCTTGGTAGGCACAGTTCACGTGTTCATGGCTGGAGGTAGTGAACTGCACACCCTGCCAGGTATGGTCTGCAGCTGTCCATAAACACCTGTGTAGGGCAGCCACATGGCAGAACTGTGTGCATGCATACCCACACACTATACAAACAGACCTAGGCAACCCCATACCTACACAAACCACATCACCAAGCCCAGCACACCTCAGTACACCCCTCACCCACACACATGGTGGGAAATGTATGGCACACCCTTGGCCTTTGGCAAACCAACAACACACCCTGTGTAAATAATTATACATGTGCCACATCCCTGTCTTCCATACCATCAATGCAGAGACAGGCTAAAATGATTCTGATGCACATGGTGACTGTGCTACAGTGTACCACAGTACTGCAGTGTAACATGTTGTAAGGAGTAAAGTGTAATGCATATATGTCAGGTAGTGTAGCCATCCAGCAATGATGCATTATAGCTGTTTGTAATACTGATTGATTGCGGTCTCTATAATGTTATCCATTTGTGTTGTAGGTGTACATGTGTCAGCACGAGGATGGTATGCAGTCATATTCCACAATGGGGTATGGCACTGTGGTGACACCATAGCTGTGACATATCTGGGGTACAGTTAAACACATGTCACAGGTTTGTATAATGGGTATTGCCTGTGCCACATGGACAGGTGACCTGCTGGGGCGTGTATACCCTGCAACCTGATGTAGACCCATCCACATACATGCACATTGTTACTTGGCAACACTGGGACTAGACCCCTACCTAGTTATGTAGTGATGCTGAAGTGTGTGGCTTACATTGCACACACAACACAGCGTTTAGGGTGAGGTGTGTCCCAGGTTACATGTTACATGCAGAACATCCCCGGATCCCCAGACATGTACAGTATGCTAATGGGGGATGTAATGGGTGTATATGGACAATACGTATTGTGACATACCTTCATATATACATTAACAGACACATAACAGGCAGACACACATCCGAGAGACCAGGGCCTATCATTGCTAACTAACTTGACCATGTGCCCAATGTGTTACATGTAGGCTGCACACAGCACATGCATAACTGGCCTGGATTGTGGTATCAGTTGCCTGTATGGTTGATGGTGACAGTGGTAACCATAACGTCGTATATGGGACATATACCAGGTGTACCTTGGTGTAATGACAGTGTACACAGCACCCACATCCCCCAGTGGATATTGTACTCCCTGAAACCCATGATGATACTCTGCCATACTCACCATCACACATTGACCATGACTGCGATACAACCCATAGTATACTTCAACAGTAGTACTACACGGATATGTATCTAATGCACATGCCACACGTGTAGTAGGGTGTTGCATTGTCATGCCTCACCTATGTGCAGCACCAACACTTTCTGTACTACTGTGTGGCAATGGGTATTGTAATAGGAGTATGTGGTCTCGGAATGCTGTACCCTACAGATATACGGACATGCACATATACACACACTTGCCAGAACACAATGGGCATCTCATGCCTATCAACCCATTTGTACAAAACTATTGTGCTGGTATTGCAAGGCTCATGTAGCCAGTATGGAGAGGAGCTTAACAGGGTACATGTAATGTCCCATACAGCAGCAGCCACAACTGACTATGGCAATAGGTGTTGCGGTGGTTATGAAGGCCCTCATGGAATTCCATGCACAAATGTGCTAACACACAGACACTGCTATACTTAGTCATGCACATGTACACACGTCAGTACAGGGGTGCATTGCTGCAGGTGGTCATAGCTGTGTACCTAGCTATTGTCCAAGGAGAGATGGGTTGTGTCGGGATTGTGTGTACAGTGGTATCCTGCCACCTGCCATGTGGCAGCAGGCAATCTATTGACAGACACTACTGTGGTGGCCCTCAGGGTGAGAATGACCTGCATCAGTCAATCCTCCAGGTGCCTCCTGCACATGGCCACTGAAGTGATCAAGTTGATATGTATACAACATGCATTACAACACATGGTTAGTGTCTGTGATGGAGACCTGTACCCAAGCATGTTCTGTTGACTCTGGTAGTTTAGTGGAGGTGCCCATGGAATATGATGCATATAGGGTGTCATCTCCTATATGTGCCAGTTCTTACACAGCTAGGCAGACATGTCAGTGTCAATTAAGCTTAGGTTGCCTGTACATATCCCAGCTGGATACCTGCCATCTGCACATCTGTACAGGGACTAACAGTCATCAGCTTGGCAAGTAGCTATGCAGTAGGATGAGTGTGTTGACAGATATATGTTTGACAACAATATGTATGCCATAACTACATGTTAGAAGCCCTCACTAACATGTGCTGTACAGATGGTAGTCTACAGTTACATTCTATATGCCAGATCATTACCTTTAGGGTTTATATACTGTGACACAGCTCACACACCAGGGATACAACAGGGAGGCCTCACAGTCCAGCTATGCCTGCAGGTGTGCTGTTGTCAGTACTACATTTAACACTCTGCTCTTGCCTGGGTAAGCACTGTCAACAGTTGCACCGCCATGATACATTACATGCCAGTGTGACAGCACGTACCGTGGGCTACTACAGCTGTATGTAATATGTTCACATGGATGACAGTACTGTACAGGCTTCATATATCTTGGTGTCCCACACATGACACTCACACCCCTTGCTACTGTAATAGTACATAGATGCATGTATTGTATATGGCATTACATACATTTATTACAGATGTCATTACCCTGCTATGTTATCAGACTGGGTGGTGTGAACTGGTTACCAGGGCTAAGCCATGCTTAGCAAGTGTCAACATTGCTGCCATATAACAGCAGAGCTGATTTGCACACTGGTAAGCGAAGCCTCCACTGTGTAAGCGCCCGTATGTTTACCCATAGCTTAGCACCGCTTAGCTTCACACAAACCCACGCAAACCCACTTAAAGCTGCTCAAAACTGCCTTAACCACTCTGTATCCGACAGCCCTTGTTCTGCCCAGCAACAAAATGAACAGCCCTTGCAGGTCTTGAACCCAGGACCCTTTACACTATTAGTCACAATACTTAAACAATACACCATGACCACTGTAAAGACAGCTGGTGTTTTACCAATATATCTGTCAATACACATATTGAGTAGTATTGAACAATTGCCTTTACTTCCACAATTGTGTAATACTTATTATTAATATGACTGTTGCATTACATATGTTGTTTTAACATAATGTACACAGAGCAGGTACATACGGTGAGTTACATCTGGCAGGGTATACACAATCATGAGGTTTACACATGACAGGAATATGGATATATACATATAATAGATCACTATATGTCTACATGTACATTCACATGTTTACTCATACATATGTCTGTATACACATCTGTATAGTGCAACATATATATGGCCATGTGTACATCTCTTCATATGTACATATATATATATTCCAAAGACATGCATCTGGAGCATTTCTCCCCGGGCCTCTGCTGAAAACAGACTCTGTGGAACCTAGTCGGACATTCCCGGTCAACAAATGTTAAATAAATAAATAAATAAATAAATAAAAATATATATATATATGTAGATATATATCTATGCATATCCTATGTGTACAGATATGCCTATTTATGTGGATATATATGTAGATAGCTATAACTATATGTGCATACATATCTCTTCTGATACACCTATTACTGTCAATATATATGTAGATATCCATACGTATATGTGCATATGTATATCTATCTGTATATGTGTAGACATATATTGCTCTGTATATGGATATATCAGAGTGTTTATATGTATGTATATATATATATATATATATATATATATATATATATATATATATATATGTGTGTGTGTTCACCATATGTCCTGAACATGGAGTGGAGCCCTACCTCAGCCCCAATAGTCCCAACCTCTTAGTGCAAGGGGATGTCAGGTATGTATTGCAGGTATATCTATTGCTACTGTAATAGGGATTGTCTTCACAGACATGTTGTGTGTGGGAGGTCGAATCTGCTTTTAACATGTGCACCACTGGCTACTGACAGACATCCTAAGGACATCATAGTACAGTACCACTGCTAGCACAGTAATGATCCTGTGGACTACAGCAGAGATATGGCCAATATATGTGGACAGTATAACACACTTTGGTCAGTCCAGATGTATACACAGAACCCTTTAGTGCAAGACATGTGGACCAAGCCTGACAATGTGGATGTCATCAGCCATGTAGATGGGTATATCATGTAAATAGTGGTATACATTTGGCCCCATAGGTTATGCATTCACACACCCCTGTCTGACCTGACACATAATAACCGCTGTTACAAAGGTGCCATGGCCACATACTACCCACTAGTTACTGACATACATCTGTACAGCATCTCACTGCTTTGTCTGACATACATGACTGTTATGGTGGCCCAGCAGCAGTACATCTTTATCTGGACATAACATCTCACTGGGTAAGCACACTAAGCTGCTAGGCATGTAACAAAGCACTGTGCAGGCTACAGGCAGACTGCCACAACACTGGCTTACATTTCTTATGGGGCAATAGACATGTACCTGCATATATAGCAGGCTCTACAGGCATGTCACAGCACAGAGTAACAGACACCTGTGTGAAAGTGCATAACGACAACCAATGTGAACACAGCCACATATGGTAAGCTAGAGTAATATTACAGTATATGGACTATCTGATCAATACCATCCTCATATGTGCCAGTCACACACTAACCCTACATATACTGGGCCGCTATACAGTGTGGTCCAATACCTGTCTGTGGTATGGGACATGTGCGTGTTTGGCCCTACAAACATGTAATCCAATAGGTTAACATACAGTGGAACAGCATGTAACATCAGATAGAAAAGGACCAAGAACAATGACATCTACCACAGTCTGTACACAGGCCAAGGTACATATTCACAATACATACACTGTCGACAATCACCATAAGTACACAGACCTCAGTACTATACACACAACCACAGAATGCCCAGGTTATGTCATCAAATATAACCTCTACTATACATAACATGTGTAGCAGTCTGATATCTCACTGGCTTATAATCAGATATGATGTCAATGAATATGGTGTACAAAACATATGCACCTATTACTGCATGACATATGTACAAAGGTTGACAGAGTTGTGGCTTGAGGCACAAACACAGGGCCAATATTGACATATTGCTGTGATAACCTCATACATTTACTGTTGTAATAGGGTTTGTTGCAACATATATCCTATGAGGGATAGTAACTCTCATGGCTGTCACCACGTACTTACTGCAGTCCTCACTATGCTTTTGCAGTTCACAGATAGGTGCTCTGTGGGTAATACAAGAAACAAAAGGCACCACACACTGCCCAGTCTGCAGATGGCCCTAGAGATGGGGGTTTCCTCATAAACATAGCACTGACATGATGGGTATTAAAACATGTAGTACAGCCATATCCACACACTCCCTGTTAAACCAACATTACTCCAAATGCAGTATAGCAGCACTTATGTCAGGCACATCCCCCTCCTGTGTGTTGGCTTGTTTCCACAGTATGTTGTTAGAGGTAAAGCCTCAATCCATCTGTGATCCTGTTTGCCAAACAACAGATCTAGGTCCTGCTCGCAGTGAATGAAAAGTCTCAACACCAACATGATATTCCTAGATATTGGAGTGTGTTTCCATGCAATTGGCTATGGGAATGTTACCACAGCTGTTCCACATGCAATCAGCTAGAGTAGGACTGCAATTCATGCAGAGGCCATCAGCTGATCATGAGAATCACATACAATACACATGCTGCTGCATAAGAAAATCAGGTGTAAGTTTCCACATCCACCAGAGAGTGAGTGAGAGAGGCAAAAAGAGGCAAAGATAGGTCAGGGAGGGGTGGGAGAGTAAAACTTAAGCATGCTTGTGTCACATACCTACCAGTACAGGGTATCAAACCCCTGACTGACTATGTATTGCTATCACATGTCTATGCAGTTACTGGATGTGCCGCATAGGTTACATGTTGAGGAGCCCTCCAAACATATATGTGATGGTGAGTGACATCTGCAAAAGTGATATGGTAGCTATATGGTAGGTGTAGTATACCTGCCTGTCCGCATGAACAGGTGTCAGCGTCAACACAGCCACACTCTCTCTCAGGGACCAACACACATTGACACACTTGGAATGGTCAGGAATACAACTCACTAGTTAGATTGCTACAATACATTACTGTGCAGGTATCACATGCATCACAGGGGTTATCCGAAGGTTATATGGGCAAAGGGTTATGTGGAGGTGTCTGACAGACAGCATGCTTCACTATGCCAATGGGGTTTGTGGTGAGTGTGAATATGGTCATAGGCATCATACACCACACACACACACACACAGGGTGCAAGAACTGACATGCATGGGTGCATTTCTTCACGGGTGTGTAGAGGTCGACTGTGCCAGATGGCTATACAAAGCTAGGTGATGTGTATATCTTGGCATCACACCACATGACAATGGTCTGCAGTGTGGCTCAGGGGTGTAGTGTTTGGATTGGCCCACACAGGTAGGTATTGCATCCACCATCCAGTCACCTGGGTAACTATTGTGTGTTGCCATTGCTATACATTGCATGCCTATACACACTGAGCAGAGTGGAGGAGAGGTGTTGACAACAGCTCCGAGCTGAGATATATAAGTATCCAGTTTTTTTGGATTATTTATACTGATTATTGTTCCTAGTAATTTATATATAGCACTTTTTATTGCCTGCTGGATAGTTTTTTAATGTATTTTACTGCTATTAACTAATCTGCATGGGTAACTGATTTGTTTGCAGTTAAAAGTATGCTGCAGAGTCTCATTGCTCCTTTATCTTTTTAAAAAAAAACTCTCATTTTATGCCTTTCTGTAGTGCCTACTGTCTGTAGGCTAATAGCTTTAGTATTGTCCCAGTTCAGATTTGCTGGCTCTGGGCTTGTTTGTTTCTACAGTGATTGGTCAAAGCACATGAACAGGCCATCTTGAATTAGCAGAAGCCTTTCTTTACCTTGGCTAGGTTGTGTTAATTGGCTGCTGGCTAGTGGGGTTGGTTCTTTTGTGTTTTTGTAAAACAAAAAAAAAGTTGTCTAAGGTTGTATCTTCTGGTATTTAAGCCCTAACTTTGAGAGGATTTCTGCTTATACACACTGAGCAGAGTGGAGGAGAGGTGTTGACAACAACTCCGAGCTGAGATATATAAGTATCCAGTTTTTTTGGATTATTTATACTGATTATTGTTCCTAGTAATTTATGTATAGCACTTTTTATTGCCTGCTGGATAGTTTTTTAGTGTATTTTACTGCTATTAACTAATCTGCACGGGTAGCTGATTTGTTTGCAGTTAAAAGTATGCTGCAGAGTCTCATTGCTCCTTTATCTTTTTAAAAAAAACTCTAATTTTATGCCTTTCTGTAGTGCCTACTGTCTGTAGGCTAATAGCTTTAGTATTGTCCCAGTTCAGATTTGCTGGCTCTGGGCTTGTTTGTTTCTACAGTGATTGGTCAAAGCACATGAACAGGCCATCTTGAATTAGCAGAAGCCTTTCTTTACCTTGGTTAGGTTGTGTTAATTGGCTGCTGGCTAGTGGGGCTGGTTCTTTTGTGTTTTTGTAAAACAAAAAAAAAGTTGTCTACGGTTGTATCTTCTGGTATTTAAGCCCTAACTTTGAGAGGATTTCTGTTTATACACACTGAGCAGAGTGGAGGAGAGGTGTTGACAACAACTCCGAGCTGAGATATATAAGTATCCAGTTTTTTTTGGATTATTTATACTGATTATTGTTCCTAGTAATTTATATATAGCACTTTTTATTGTCTGCTGCATAGTTTTTAGTGTATTTTGTTGCTATTAACTAAGCTGCATGAGTAACTGATTTGTTTGCAGTTAAAAGCATTCTGCAGAGTCTCATTGCTCCCTTATCTGTTTAAAAACTCTCATTTTGTGGCTTTCTGTAGTGTTTACTGTATGTAGGCTAATAGCTTTAGTATTGTCCTAGCTCAGATTTGCTGGCTCTGGGCTTGTTTATTTCTACAGTGATTGTTCAAAGAACATAAACAGGCCATCTTGAAATAGCAGAAACCTTTCTTTACCATAGCTAGATTGTGTTAACTGGCTGCTGGCTAGTTGGGGCTGTTTTATTTGTGTTTTTGTAAATAAAAAAAAAAAAAAAAAAAAGTTGTCTAAGGATGTATCTTCTGGTATTTAAGCTCTAACTTTGAGAGGATTTCTGTCTATACACACTGAGCAGAGTGGAGGAGAGGTGTTGACTAGAACTCCGAGCTCAGATATATAAGTATCCTGTTTTTTTGGATTATTTATACTGATTATTGTTTCCAGCAATTTTTATATAACACTTTTTATTGCCTGCTGCATAGTTTTTTATTGTATTTTACAGCTATTAACTAATCTGCAGGGGTAACTGATTTGTTTGCAGTTAAAAGCATTCTGCAGAGTCTCATTGCTCCCTTATCTGTTTAAAAACTCTCATTTTGTGGCTTTCTGTAGTGCTTACTCTCTGTAGGCTAATAGCTTTAGTATTGTCTTAGTTCAGATTTGCTGGCTCTGGGCTTGTTTGTTTCTACAGTGATTGTTCAAAGAACTTATTGGCCACCTTGAATTAGCAGAAGCCTTTCTTTAACTTGGCTAGATTGTGTTAATTGGCTGCTGGTTAGTGGGGGCTGGTTCTTTTGTGTCTTAAAAAAAAAAAAAAAAAAAAAAAAAAAAGTTGTCTAAGGTTGTATCTTCTGTTATTTAAGCCCTACCCGTTAAAGGATTTCTGTCTATACACACTGAGCAGAGTGGAGGAGAGGAGTTGACTACAATTCTGAAGCTGAGATATATAACTATCCTGTTTTTGTTTGGATTATTTATACTGATTCTTGTTTCTAGCAATTTATATATAGCACTTTTTATTGCCTGCTGCATAGTTTTTTAGTGTATTTTACTGATATTAACTAATCTGCATGGGTAACTGATTTGTTTGCAGTTAAAACCATTCTGGAGAGTCTCATTGCTCCTTTATCTGTTTAAAAACTCTCATTTTTTGGCTTTCTGTAGTGCTTACTGTCTGTAGGCTAATAGCTTTTGTACTGTCCTAGTTCAGAATTGCTGGTTCTGGGCATGTTTGTTTCTACAGTGATTGTTCAAAGCACAAACAGGTCATCTTGAATTAGCAGAAGCCTTTCTTTACCTTGGCTAGATTTTGTTAATTGGCTGCTGGCTAGTGGGGGCTGTTTTTTTTGTGTTTTTGTAAAAAAAAAAAAAGTTGTCTAAGGTTGTATCTTCTGGTATTTAACCTCTAGCTTTGAGAGGATTTCTGTCTATACACACTGAGCAGAGTGGAGGAGAGGTGTTGACTACAACTCCGAGCCGAGATATATAAATATCCTGTTTTTTTGGATTATTTATACTGATTATTGTTTCTAGCAATTTTTATATAACACTTTTTATTGCCTGCTGCATAGTTTTTTTATTGTATTTTACAGCTATTAACTAATCTGCATGGGTAACTGATTTGTTTGCAGTTAAAAGCATTCTGCAGTGTCTCATTGCTCCTTTATCTGTTTAAAAACTCTAATTTTGTGGCTTTCTGTAGTACTTACTGTCAGTAGGCTAATAGCTTTAGTATTGTCCTAGTTTAGATTTGCTGGCTCTGGGCTTGTTTGTTTCTACAGTGATTGTTCAAAGAACATGAATTGGCCATCTTGAATTAGCAGAAGCCTTTCTTTAACTTGGCTAGATTGTGTTAATTGGCTACTGGCTAGTGGGGGCTGGTTCTTTTGTGTCTTACTAAAAAAAAAGTTGTCTAAGGTTGTATCTTCTGATATTTAAGCAGAGTGGAGGAGAGGTTTTGACTACAACTCTGAGCTGAGATATGTAAGTATCCTGTTTTTTTGGATTACTTATACTGATTATTGTTTCTAAGAATTTATATATAGCACTTTTTATTGCCTGCTGCATAGTTTTTAATGCATTTTGCTGCTATTAACCAATTTGCATGAGTAACTGATTTGTTTGCAGTTAAAAGCATTCTGTGGAGTCTCATTGCTTCTTTATCTGTTTAAAAACTCTAATTTTATGGCTTTCTGTAGTGCTTACTGTCTGTAGGCTAATAGCTTTAGTATTGTCCTAGCTCGGATTTGCTGGCTCTGGGCTTATTTGTTTCTACAGTAATTGTTCAATGCATATGAACAGGCCATCTTGAATTAGCAGACACCTTTCTTTACCTTGGCTATATTGTGTTAATTGGCTGCTGGCTAGTGGGGGCTGGTTCTTTTGTGTTTTTGTAATAAAAGAAAGTTGTCTAAGGTTGTATCTTCTGGTATTTAAGCGCTAACATTGAGAGGATTTCTGTCTATACACACTGAGCAGAGTGGAGTAGAGGTGTTGACTGCAACTCTGAGCTGAGATATACAAGTATCCTGTTTTTTTGGATTATTTATACTGATTATGTTTTCTAGCAATTTATATATAGCTTTTTATTGCCTTTTGCATAGTTTGTTAGTGTATTTTACTGCTACTAACTAATCTGCATGGATGACTGACTTGTTTGCAGTTAAAAGCATTCGGCAGAGTCTCATTGCTCCTTTATCTGTTTAAAAACTCTCATTTTGTGGCTTTCTGTAGTGCTTACTGTCTGTAGGCCAATAGCTTTAGTATTGTCCTAGTTCAGATTTGCTGGCTCTGGGCTTGTTTGTTTCTACAGTGAACACATGAACAGACCATCTTGAATTAGCAGAAGCCTTTCTTTACCTTGGCTAGATTGTGTTAATTGGCTGCTGGCTAGTAGGGGCTGGTTCTTTTGTGTTTTTGTAAAAAAAGAAAAAGTTGTCTAAGGTTGTATCTTCTGGTATTTAAGCCCTAACTTTGAGAGGATTTCTGTCTGTACCTACTGAGCAGAGTGGAGGAGAGGTGTTGAGTACAACTCCGAGCTGAGATATATAAGTATCTTGTTTTTTTTGGATTATTTATACTGATTATTGTTTCTAGCAATTTATATATAGCACTTTTTATTGCCTGCTGCATAGTTTTTTAGTGTATTTTACTGCTATTAATGAATCTGCACAAGTTACTGATTTGTTTGCAGTTAAAAGCATTCTGCAGAGTCTCATTGCTCCTTTATCTGTTTAAAAACTCTCATTTTGTGGCTTTCTGTAGTGCTTACTGTCTGTAGGGTAATAGCTTTATTATTGTCCTAGTTCAGATTTTCTGGCTCTGGGCATGTTTGTTTCTACAGTGATTGTTCAAAGCACATGAACAGGCCATCTTGATTTAGCTGACACCTTTCCTTACCTTGGCTAGATTTGGCTGCTGGCTAGTGGGGGCTGGTTCTTTTGTGTTTTTGTAATACAATAAAAGTTGTCTAAGGTTTTGTCTTATGGTATTTAAGCCCTAACTTTGAGAGGATTTCTGTCTATACACATTGAGCAGAGTGGAGGAGAGGTGTTGACTACAACTCCGAGCTGATCTATACAAGTATCCTTTTTTTGGATTATTTATACTGATTATTGTTTCTAACAATTTATATATAGCACTTTTTATTGCCTGCTGCATAGTTTTTAGTGTATTTTGCTGCTATTAACTAATCTGCATGAGTAACTGATTTTTTGCAGTTAAAAGCATTCTGCAGAGTCTCATTGCTCCTTTATCTGTTTAAACACTCTTATTTTGTGGCTTTATGTAGTTCTTACTGTCTGTAGGCTAATAGCTTTAGTATTGTCCCCACCCTCCCTCCCTGTTGGTTTCTTGCTGTTATACTTGGTGTCTTTGCAGTTGCCCACCCCTACTGTAAATCTGATCTGGGACACTCATCCCAGTCTAGTGTCATTAGCTCATTCTACCTAATACAGAGAGAACATTTGATAAGGCCTTCTGTTTCTCCTTTTTCCCTTTAAAAAAAATGCCTGAATCTCCTTGTCTTCTGACTGTGCTTCTCAAACATTTTGGAAATATAGAGTATATTTTAGAGCAGTTATTATAACTGTGTTGTTGTTGTGTCTTTCGGCTTTTCCCGGTTAGGGGTCGCCACAGCGGAACTCCGGTCTGCTGACTGTAATTGCCTTAACATTGCTACAACTCAAGTGCTCTAGGTTGTACTGCATCGGAAATGTTTGTGTGTTTTAGTTGCTTTTCTGTATATATAGACTTCTTTGTATATGTAGACTAGCTACTTATTCTGCTGTATTACTGCCTCTTAATTCATTTTTCAGTTGTGCACCTAAGTTGCTAAATTTAAAACGTTTTAAATTGCTAATTTTGTAGAGTTTTAATTGCATTTACTGTTTAGGACTACACACCCAAGTGTGTTAGCCTTTTCTGTGTTTATGTACTGTACTATTGCACTGTTTAGCCTGTTTCAACAACAAAAAAAAATACTATCTTGTTTGCTCATTTCCCACCTTTCCTAGCCCATCCATATCCCAGGCTTTGCTTTTCTCAGGACTTTATTTTCTGTGTTCAGAGCTATCCAGACCTTGCTGTGGTAGAGGGAAGTCCTACTGCTTACCAGTGGGACTGGTGAGCATTGTACTGCCTATCTAATGCTGGATAAGTGGTTTTCTGCTCTGAAATTGTAATTTTATTAGCCTTTTTGGGCTGATTTCTATCCCCTTCAACTTTCTGGCTTAAAAACGCGTGTGTTTGCACATTTTTTGCATCGTGCAGCACTGCGAGGCTACAATTAAACTATTCCAGGTGCCAGAAAGTCTGCTCCTCAAATTTACCTTTAGAACTAGCTGGTTTATCAGTAGTAGCACTAAAATCTGAACCCCTGTGACTAGCACTTGCTCTAGAACCTGCTGGAAAGCACTAGGAAGCCTGAAACAGTTACAAGCACTCAGCTCTCCTTGTCAATAAGGAGAAATTAATCATAAGCACTAAACAGTCTATAACTGCAAAGTACCTTGCAAAGGTAAGGGAAAACAGCTCTTAAACTTTACAAAAAAGCACCTAGACAGGCATGTCCAAGGGTCAGCTTCCAATGATTTCTCCTGTCCACCTGGTGAATCTGGGCATATTAGGGCAATGCGGAAACTGCCTCATGTACACAGACAATCCTCTCCTCCTACCACCCAACACTACAATCTGCGAGAGATGCAGTTACATAGCTAAACTGGAAGCAAAGGTTTCTCCAGCCAAGATTGTGCTAGACAGTGAAGAGGAGGAGATTAACACCTGCATTACACCTCAATCCACTCATAGCCCTTCAAAACCCACACCATCAACACCCACACAAGCTGAAACGCAAACAAACAACAGTCACAACCAAAGTGACACATAGCTCACAACACCAGTGTGCCACCCAACAACAGCCTCTAAGGCAAGACAATGTACCCAACACTTTAGTCATAGGCGACTCTATAGTCAGGCACACTGATGTCCCACTCACCAGGCTGAACATGGAGAAAATTTTAGTCAACTGCCTGTCGGGTGCCAGGATCTGCCACATAACGCATGCACTCAAGTCACTCCACAACAAGTACAAATATGACTTTGTCATTGTCCATGCTGGAGTGAATGACTTGAGATGTACCTCCCTGGACTACATGAAAAGAGACATGGAAGTGCTCTTGGATCATGTGACCCAGGCAGGTATGACCCTAGCCCTGAGTAGCATCTTGCCTTCGTCTAGAATGATACCACAGTATAAGGAGAAAATGATTGACTTCAACAATTGGCTAAGATTCTGGTGTCATTCAAAGGGGATCCAGTATTTGTCTGCCTGGGAAGACATGATCGACAAACCATGATGTTTTGCCAGAGATGGTCTGCACCTGTCACCCCTTGGGTTTCGGGTTACTGGCTAAAGCTCTTGCCACCCCTATAGTGCCTTTTTTAGGCAAGGTTCAAAGGATAAAACCACCACCATAACAGATACAAGCATGCAAAATCTGAAGGTAATGCTAGAAGTCTAAACCTCAAAATGCACTCTCTTGAGGCACTCCTAAAAATGGAGAACATCGATATCTGTGCAGTAACTGAGACCTGGTTCAAGGATCCAGAGAGCACCCCTGCAATACCAGGCTACAATTCTTACCACACTTTTCGGCCACAAAACCAAGACCGAAACACTAAAGGTGGAGGAGTGTCCATATTCACCAAGGATATTCACACCTCCAGGCTAGTTGCCCAACACAATGCATCTGAAATTCTCCAGGTGCAACTAACACTAGGTAAGACTGCAATCCAAATTGTAGCTTGCTACAGATCCCCCACCATGCTTCAAGATTCTCACTACACCTTTCTAAACATACTGGAAAATATTAAGATACAACCAAACACCCTAATACTGGGTGATTTCAACTACCCTGCCATTAACTGGGAAAACTACTCAGGTACCAACTCCTTTTCCCAACGGTTCTTGGAATTCATAAATTCCAATGCCCTGGATCAACTAATCCATTGTCCCACCAGGGACTCCAATATCCTAGACCTGGTCATTACTAACATGGAAGATAGATGCTCCACACCAGTGGTCACCCCCTCATTGGTCAGGTCTGACCATACGCAAATCACCCTTGACATCCACATCCCACTCCCACCCCCAGTAAAGAAACCACCTTAAAAAACTTCTCCAAAGCCATGCTACTGAAGTCAGAAGTGACAAACTTCATGACACCCACACAGACGGGATCTGGAAGTTCGATTGCAGAATCCTACACTAAGGCACTGTACGAGGACATCCACTTGTGCATGAATCGTGCCATTCCAAATAGAACCAAGATGCTCTTCTCCAAAAAAAGGAAGCCAATCTGGTGGTCCCTTGCTATAAACAAACTATACAACAGAAGAAATAAATTGTTGCAGAAAAGAAGAAAATCCCAGGATAAAAAAAAACTCCCTCACCAGCCTCAGTAAGAAGCTGAGATCCCTCATAAAATCCTCAAAAGCTAGTTACAAAAATAAAATTGCCAAAGATTTCAAAGACAACCACAAGGCATTCTATAGTTATGTCAAGAATCTAAATGGCAATGCTCAGATCTGCTCTGAGCTACAACAGAATGGCATTAAATATACTGATCCCAAGGATATTGCCAATATCCTGGCAGATCGATTTAGTGCCAACTTCACCCCCTCTCACCCCATAAAGGGTCCATCTCAATACCAAAAGATTGCCAAATTCCGGTAATCATGGCCACACACGTAGAAACTGCACTCTCCAAAGCTAAGAATACAGCATCCATGGGACCAGATGACATCCCAGGCTGTGTACTACATGAACTCAAAATGAACTGGCACCTCACCTAAGTGTCATGTTTAATCATAGCCTCACCTCAAGCTTCATGCCCACTGAGTGGCTCACAGCTATAGTTATCCCGCTCCACAAGGGAGGATCCGCCTTGGATCCCGGGAACTACTGTCCCATCAGTCTGACAAGCCTGATCTGCAAGGGCATGGAACGCATTATCATGAAACTTATAAACAAAGACATTGGAAACCTTCAAACACTGGACCCCACCCCGTTTGGGTTTGTGAAGGGCCGATCTTGTCTCCTGAATCTGATTGAATTCTTGGAATCAGTCTCCAGAGCTGTGGATGAGGGTAAGGCAGTCCACATAGCCTATCTGGACCTTGCCAAGGCCTTCAACACTATCCCCCACTCTGGAATCATAGATAAACTTACCAAGCTGGGCATAAATCCCTATGTCACTCGATGGGTTGCCAACTGGCTTACTGACAAAACCCGACTGTAAAAGTAGCCAACTCCAGATCCAGCTCCAGGCAAGTGACAAGTGGAGTACCTCAGGGTTCAGTCCTGGGACCACTGTTGTTTGGCATCTTCTTCTCTGAAGTACAGGCCAACACTAAGGGACTCTGGCTAACACAGTTCGCAGATGACTGCAAACTGGGAGCCATTATTGAATCCCCAAATGATGTGAATATTCTACAAAAGGGCCTTACAGAAACAGATGCCTGGTGCCAGAGCCATGGGCTCAAGCTTAATGCCAAGAAATGTATAGTTATCCCCTTTGGAAAACAACGTGTACCCATGAATTATCACATAGGTGGCAGGACACTAAACATCAAAAGTGTGATGAGAGACTTGGGGACACAGGTGGACAGTGGTCTCACTTTCGATAACCACATCCCCACAACAGTCAGAAAATCCTTCTATGTGGCACACCTCATCACTAAGGGCTTTTCATCCAGAAAAAATGAGGTCATTGTTCCACTGTACTCATCCCTCATTAGACCCATTATAGAGTATAATGCCCCATTTGGTATGTACCTCACAAGACATCTGCAACAGCTGGAAAGGCCAGAGAAATACCTCACTAAAAGAATCACAGGCCTAAAGCAGATGCCATATGCTGACCATCTAAAAAAACTCCAGCTATACTCTGTGGCATATCGTCTACTCAGAGGTGATCTCTGCTTAACATACAAGGCCATGTCAAACCCTGAGCTGTTGGGCATGCTCCACTTAAAGAAATCCCAATCCCTCAGAGCCACACACTCCAGGGATCTAAACCTTGTCGTCACAATGAACAAAACATGCTGGAGGGATAGGTTCCTGACCCAGAGACTCCCCATACTCTGAAATAGACTGCCCATACATGTCAAGCAGAGTGCCTCATTGGCCCTCTTCAAAAAGAACCTTGATTATTGGATGGGAGATAGGAAATTCACCCCAGGAATCATGTCAGTCACCCTGCTAGACAAAGGTCCAGAGAAGTAAATATTGTGGGAAGAAATATCCAGGGAATTGTTATGGCTAGGCTTGCATAGGCCCTAGGGCTGATAGCCTAGTACCAACCTATGTATGTGTTTCTTAGTCCATGACATGGATGGTGTCTGGGATGTGCACATGTCCCACATGCATGTACAGTGACATGTGTAACTGTACCTGGGGTGCCTGGCCCATGCTGTGCATACAGATTGTTATCATCAGATGTGCCAGTCCTGGCCTCATGTGGTGGGAACTGGTAATGGACAGCAGGTTGACCTGCACCTACATTGATAGCTTGATACAGGTATTCCCTGGGGTCAGTGGCATCTGTCCATACAGGGCATGTGTTTAAGGCATATGTCCTTTGTGAGTCACATTTGATGGCACCACAGGTGTTGCAGGTGTCCAGTGGGGAACATAGGGAAGGTGCACTGTCTGCATGTATGTACCTATTGGACTGATGGACAGGGTGCTATGCCCTCTGTAGCCCACTGCATTCACACCATGGTTTCTATCAGTGGGCAATATGCAGGGTACTACCAACATAGCGGTTGTTGCCTAGGCAAGTGTGTATGTATGAGACATGGGTTGAGAGTGTTCCCTGGGTAATACAAGGGTTGCTAACTTTGTTCACCAGGCCTTGATGTCACATGTAGGGGTATGGATTTGCACCCCAGCCTTTCGGCTATTTTACATCTGTTATCCATGTAAGGTGGACATTGTGACATATACTAGGGTCACCATATAAGAAATTTGCAAAACCCACTCCACAATGAGTCCAGTTGTTACACACTCACAGCTGCCTCCACCCAGGATACAAACGACACACACACACACTCACACACACACACACACACACACACACACACACACACACACACACACACACACACACACACACACACACACACACACACACACCTGCCATGCCTGGGATTAGAACTCCTACCTAGTTTATTACACTACAGCACTATGAAGTTACAGGATATGCCACGGAGATTACTGGAGTACTCATTCCTCAAAGGTGTATTTCACAGTGAATGACATCAGCAGGCTTGCCAAAGTAGGGCATTTGAATTGCAGTGAGTGTGACTAGCCTAAAAAACATTGCTCCCTACACAGACATAGAAACACACACACAAACATCCATACTTAACATGTGTGGGAATATAACCCCTACCAGAGTTCTATATCACATTACAACATTACGCTCTTATAAGACATGCCATGGAGGTTACTGATGTACTCCTTCCCCAAAGGTTTATTTCACAGTGAATGACATCACCAGGCTTGACAAATTAGGACATTTGAATTGTAGTGAGTGTGAGTAGCTTAAAAAGCAGTGCTCCCTACACAGAGAGATACACACACAAACACAGTTGCTATGTCTGGGATTAGAACTCCTACCTAACTAGTTTATCACACTATAGCAGTACACAGAGGATGCACCAAGGAGATTATTGGCCTACACCTTTCCCACAGGTGTATTTCACAATGAATTACATCAGCAGATTTGCCAAAGTAGGGCATTTGAATTGTAGTGTGTGTGACTAGCCTAAAATGCATTGCTCACTACACTTACAGACACACACACACACACACACACACACACACACACACACACACACACACACACACACACACACACACACGCACACACACAGTTGCCATGTCTGGGATTAAAACTCCTAAATAAATAGTTTATCACACTATAGCAGTACACAGATGATGCACCAAGGAGATTATTGGCCTACACCTTTCCCACAGGTGTATTTCACAATGAATTACATCAGCAGATTTGCCAAAGTAGGGCATTTGAATTGTAGTGTGTGTGAGTAGCCTAAAATGCATTGCTCACTACACTTACAGACACACACACACACACACACACACACACACACACACACACACACACACACACACACACACACACACACACACGCACACACACAGTTGCCATGTCTGGGATTAAAACTCCTAAATAAATAGTTTATCACACTACAGCAGTATGCAGTTATAGGACACGCCATGGAGATTATTGGCCTCCACTTTTCCCAAAGGTGTATTTCACAGTGAATGACATCAGCAGCCTTGCCAAAGTAGGACATTTGAATTGTAGTGAGTGTGACTAGCCTAAAATGCATTGCTCCCTACACAGACAGAGCCACACACAAACACACACAGTTGCCATGTCAGGGATTAGAACTCCTACCTAACTAGTTTGTCACACTACATCAGTACACAGTTATAAGATACGCCACAGAGACTACTGGCCTACACCTTTCCCAAAGGTGCATTTCAAAGTGGATGACCTTAGCAGGCATGTCATAGTAGGGCTATGGGGAGGGCAGTGTATGTGCATGGGCCATAACCCATTCATCTAGAGGGTGACACAACATATGCGGGCACACGCAGGGGTATATTCTGCAGGTACATGTATACAACTGCTAGATGACTACTTCCTTGTACAGTCATCTAGCAGTTGTATACACGTACCTGTGGAATATACCACAGGTAGATGTATATAGCAGGTACATGTATACAGCTGCTAGATGACTACTTCCTTGTACAGTCATGTTGCACAGCTAGCACTTGCACCACATAGTCTGTAATGCTGATGGATACTGGTGGATATTGTCTACAGTGAGTGACATATACACCTCTTGTGGTTGTAGCCATTTGACTGTGTGCTCGGTGGGACAGGCCTCATGATGGATTGCTCCTTGTCACAGTCACTCTCTTCCACACATCTCTGTACATCTACTTTTGGCTTATTATAGTGTGTTGTCCTTGGATATAGGTCTGTATTCCTATCCACTGTGTGTGCAAAGCATGACTGGTGCATACTGAGGAGTGTATGCACTAACATCTGCAACTGCTAGATATGTATGGTTCACTGTTGTTTGCAGACATGGACTTAATTTGCTTAAGTGTGTGAGCATGCCCAGTATGCCCTTCTGTATTGAATGTGTGGATCGATTCCAAGTAGTTTGTACTCGAGTGCAGATCTTTGTGTTGTATACGTACAGGCAGCAAACTGTTTCTGCAGGGTATTCGTCGATCATTTGGCAATATGGGGACAAACTGTGCTGGGGATAGTGTGTACTGTAGGTGATTGTATCTGTGCTGCTTCAGCTACATGGTACTGCTGTTAGCAGAGATATTCAGACATGTGTACTGTTATACACTGTGATTTTTTCTGTCCTCATGTACTGTCAGGTGGACATTCTTGCTCACAGTGATGTCTTGGGGGACAAGGGTGACTGCAGCTGTGTCCGGTATTGTGGGCAGATGCCTACATATTCATGGTAAGTTTTGCCATTCTGGAGGGGGAGCTGCAGAAACTTGCTGCTGGGTCTGTATTCGGCACCTTGGTACAGTGCTGGCAGAGGATCCCATACTTGTACATCCATCAACATGACAGTATGGCCTTATCTTGCTGTGGCAATACCTCATAGCCCTACAGATTCGCACAGGTTACCCAGAAGCAGGGGCCATGAGTCAGGACATTACCCCTTTTGTGGTATATGGGCAATTATGTAGCCACCCATTTATGTGTTTGCAGCCAGGAATAATGTGTGCACACAGCTTTGTGTCGGACCTTGCACATTGCATGCTGCCCATGCTCCCACCTCCCCCTCTGTTATTCTATCCTCTTCCATACATTATGCATACATTCTCTGATACTTTCCTTAAGGTTATCACCCCATCACAGCTGTGTTTTGGTGTTGGTCCACAGTTCATGCAGTGTGACATGGTTGACATGTTACTGTGGTTTGTCCACATGGCCTTGCATATGACTTATGTGGAGTGTTTTATGTTATTTGTGTGTCCATGTCATAACATGCATTGGCAGTACATATGAAACACAGGCCTTTGGCAGAGGCCTGTAGGCCATTTGGTGTTGATGCGGGCCAGATGTGGCAGGCCATTGCATTCTGTCAGTCCTACAGTCTCAGACCGCTATACAGTATATTCCCCTGGGGTGACAGGGTAGGTGTGCTAGGTGTTCATACCAATGCCTTCTATTAGTCTTGATCAGGTGGTGTGGATGCTGGCAGGGTGCTACCTATGGCTAGGGACACACCTGCATGGGACACATGCACTGCATGCTGCATTCTTTTGCTATTGCCATGTACAGGTGGGGTCATATTGTACCCATTCCCCACAGCAGGGATACGACCAGAGAGTTACCTGTGGGTGGTGTTTGGGTGAGCTGAGTGCATGTGTGCTATAGACACTACTTGCATCTGACACACAGATATGCATGGGGCATTCCAGTTATGCTGGCATGTGCAGGTACATCAGTTGTTGCCCAATACATCAGTCCTACCTCCTTTGTGATCTGCAAGTGTTTGGGCAGGCAACACCGGTATCCCCTACTAAAGGTCCAGATAATGTGATGCATACCTATTTGTACAATTCCAAGGGTATGTCCATTTCACAGTTACACAATATATACTGTATGTCTGGGGTACTTTACCCTGTGTACTGCTTGTATATCTAGCCCATCAGCCATGCAATGTCAATCTTTCAGATGGTGACACATTACCACCATACATTTACAATGGGTTACTGTTAGCATGTGTTATACTAGTGAGAATTGTCTTAGGCACTGCAGTTGTGAGGACTTGGCACTGTCATCAGAAGTAGTGGGCAATGGCCACAAGGTCACACCTCAATATGCATACATGCTGACCACTCTCACACAATATGAAACACACACCAACCTAACACACACATACCTGCATATTGTGCAAATGCTACAATCTATCCTGCTACCTTGGCCACCACTGGCATCTGTGCTCCACTGGTATTATGTCTACACATACATATTACTACATTTCTGCATAGGGTTGTGGGGGGGGCACACCTGACTGTTACAACGTGTGCATCAGATTGGGGGGGGGCATACCAGACCATTACTACATTTCTAAATAGGTTTGGGGGGCATACCTGACTGTTACTACATTTCTAAGTAGGGTTGGGGGGAGCACACCTGAATGTTTCTACATTTCTACACAGGATTGGGGGAAGGGGCACACCTGTCTGTTTCTACATTTCTAAACAGAGGTTGGGAGGGGTGCATCTGTCTGTTACTACACTTCTATGCTGGATTGGGGGAAGGGGCACACCTGACTGTTTCTACATATTTACATAGGAGTGGGGGGCACACCTGTTACTACATTTCTACATAGGATTGGGGGGGCACATCTGACTATTTCTACATTTCTATACAGGTTTGGGGGGCACACCTGACTCTTTCTACATTTCTGCACAGGTTTGGGGGGCACACCTAACTGTTTCTGCATTTTTACACAGGATTGGGGGGGGGGCACCCCTGACTGCTTCTACATTTCTACATAGGATGTGGGGGCACACCTGACACTTGTACACATTTGCTTTGACTGTACTGGTATGTCAGGTACTCCATTTCATTCTGTATTCTAACCTGTCATGCTGACTAGAGGCATATCAGTGTACTACAGGTCTTAGGTTTGATTGACCTACATATTAGTTTCTGACTTCCTACCCTTCAGAACTAACATCACGCTGCCTAACCTGATGTAGTCTGTCTGTGTAGGCCTGGGGGGGGTTACTCATAGGCATCATTCAGAGGTCATAGCACAGCCTTTGTTTGTGTTTGTCTACACCTATCCTGCTGGCTGAGACTGTTGTTGGGTATGTGAACCTCCCTGACTGGCATGTGTGAGTCATATGGACACACGTGGCCCAGCACATTTCCTGCAGTGGGTTTTGTCGCCCTGTGTAGTACTGGCTATTATGGTGACACCCATATTTGTTACAGATCTCATGGTGCCACTATAGGTGTCTACTATCTGCTAGCATCCTGTTCAGCCACCCGATTGCTTTGCATGCTCACATCCATACCATAGATACAAGTGACTACACATACTACTCCAATCAGCAATCGGTAAGGGGAGTGACTTACCTTGTGGGTGTGCCAGTATTGAGGATAGTGCTGAGGGCTGCCTATGTCAGATGCGCATAGTACACTCCCTATACATGGTTGAGCACAGGTAGTGTCATGTTTGGCATCCCTTTTACTGTATGTGCGAGTCAGAGAGAGGTGTCATTCCCTGGGTCCCTACTGTGTCAGTGTAATGTGCTATGCGTTGCCTCTTTGCCAAGGCCATGGCATGCTGGGCATGCCTCCTTCTGCCTACAGGTGCAGGCTCAGGTTGTTCCTCCTCCGAGTCACTCTCTGCCTGTGCAGGCCTTGGCATTGGTGGGGGGCTGTGTGGCCCTGCCCCGTGCTGTTCCTGCTGCAGCTGTTTCTGCAGGATCATATTGTGTAGCATGGCACATACAATGACAATTTGGGTGCATGTAGCTGGTGAGTACTGCAAGGCTCCACCGGATGTGTCCAGGCACTGGAAGCATGACTTGAGCATCCCAAACACATGCTCTATTATGATTCTGGTCTGTGTGTGTGCCTAATTATGGCATTCTTGTTTGGGTATGTGTGCATTTCTGATGGGTGTCATCAGCCATGGCTCCAGTGTGTAAGCAGCATCCCCCACTAGGTGACCTTAAGGGATGCCCCCATTGGCAAATCTCTGGTACAGATGTGTCAGATGCCAGGTGTGGGAATTGTGATAGCTTCCAGGGCAGCCAGCACACATATTCATTATAATGCTCTGGGCCTCACGCACAACTTGGCAGTTGATGGAGGGGAAGCCCTTGCTGTTCGTGTACACCCTACCCCACTCACTGGGTGGTGCTTTGATGCATATGTGCGTGGAGTCTATAGCACCCACCACCTCAGGGTATTCTGCTATTTGGTGGAAGAGATGCATATTGCTGGCCAACACCTCACGTGTGTTGAGGAAATATATGTGCTCACTGGCATGTGCTGACATGGCATCCAGGAACTGGTGGAATACTCTGGATGCTGATACCTGTGAGATCCCAATGATATCCCCAGTTGGACTTTGGGAGGTACCTGTGGCTAGTATTCCTAGGCCTACACATACCTTGGTATCCACTGGGATGGGTTCCCCTCTGTTAGTTGTGTGTGTCAGGCATGGCCGGCACAGCTCAACAATTCACTGTTTGAGATCCCTGTCCACTCTATAGTGCTCCACTATCTTCAGCTCATGTAGCCCCTTGTAGGTTACCCTGGGTCTGTACACTCTTCTCCATCTCCTCACTGTGGGTTGGTCAACAGCATTCTCATCCTCAACACCTTCATCCTCTTCCAAAGGTTGTTGTATGATAGCTGCTGCAGCCCCTATCATTTTGTTGTTTTATTTGTTAAAAGTTCCCTGCTTGTATACACCGGTGGTGTAGAGTATGGGAAAAACAGAGAGAAAAGAGTTTGCATAGTTTATAGTAGTGTTTTTGTCTGGGCTGGTCTGCTGCCTGTGTAATTGGCTGATTCTAATACATTTCACCTGCCAGCTATGCTAGTTCTCCTAGATTACCTTCCTACTGCTGTTTTCCCTTCCTATTACCTTCCTGTTTGATCCCGGGGGTGTGCCACGCAAACAGAGTGCTCAAATGTGCACAGAGCTGCTATTTCCTGGTTTACTTTTTTTTCCCTTTAAAACCCGGTACGTGGCATGCACACCCCACTTAGGCAATGTAAAGAGTGCTAGGCAGCCTGAGATACACCCCCTTGCTTAGCTCTGCTAAGCTAGGAGCAAACCCAAGCCACAGGGCTCCAATCAGATTACAGTATGCCTGACACACACCCCTATGATGTCAGCTAAATCCTAGGCTTGCACCAAGTTATTCCTGCTCTTACACTGTTGGGTGCTGACTAGCATGCAGGGGAAATCTGGGTTTCAGTATCGTTCTCCTCATTTGCATAGGATTGCCTGCTAATGCATAGTTACATGTCCCACACTGAGCCTCCTTCCTTAGCAACTACTATTCACTGGCCATGTTGTCTTCTGCCTGCCATTGAGTATAATGGCAAAATAGTGATTTTGGTTAGCATGCTTATTTTATGTTTTTTTCTTATTTCCCCCCGATCCTGTTTGCGCACCGCTGCCCTACGCTTAAACAGCCGAGATCGGCTAAAGAAAAATAAATGTTGATTTTTTTTACTTTTGCAAGTGTCTTCCATGCCATTGGCCTTAAAGTTGGCCATCGGCATGCTTTCTACATGATATCCACCCTTTATTTGGGTCATGGCTCCATTTTGTAATTTGAAGAAACGTACATTTCTGCAAATTGCACTAGTCCTGCACGGCCGGTTTCCAACTTCTTGGATCACAAATTCACCTCATTTGCATGGATTTCTTCTGCAAATGGGGTAATTTGCATACAGGGGCTGAGTCCATGCAGGACTAGTACAGGAGCACTTGTGCAAGACCCTACAGGTTATTCCTGGATTGCACGGCAGACATACTGCCTGCTGGAGCTCCTGCACCAGTTCTGCAAACCGTGCAGGGCTTGCAGAATCTGGGGGATAGTCACTGTGTTGCAGTGTTGTTTATTTGACTTTTGCTCTTTTGAAATTGTATTGCATGTTATGTTTAGGTGAAAATGTTGTATCCAGTAAACAAAATAAATCAAACAAAATAAAATAATTATGCTCTTAAGGATTTCTCTGTATTTTGATATTGTGCTACATTGCAGCATATTGCCTCTGTAAGTGCATGGAAATTAGAACTCTTACCATATGCAGGAACATACAGAAATATTGTCTTGTTTAGTAAAATAGTTATGATATTTACTTCTGGTATATTGACATCTTAATGCACGTATATTTCAGACATTAGTTTCACCTTTCTTTTTGTCATATTTCATATAGCCTACCAGTAGAAGCTGTATATAATGCCAGGATGTGACACCGAATGTCCTGTGTAACCTTGTATTTTAACCTTGTATGAAGCCATATGCAAGTTTCTTATGAATAGGTCATAAAAAGTTGGTAGGAAATTATAACATGTAATGGGGTACTCAGATTCAAAATGCATCCAAAACTGCAATTCTTCCTTAAGGGTTTCACTGCATCTCATTCCTAATTGATACTACAGCTACACTTTATAGAGTTTAGGTTTCGCCCAGTACACACAGACATAAATGATACTTTGTCTGTTGACATATTCATGAATATTTACTTCTGTGTAATAACTGAATTCACATAGGTCTAGACATTAGTGTTGCCTTATCTTTTTAGCAAGGTTTGTATACTGTATCAGTGCAAAACAAGTATAACATCAGACTGAGACACCAATAATTCTTTGAAAGCCTGCATTTGCTAAATGATTAAGACTACATAAGTCAGTTTACTTATAACAATTCATGAAAATAGTGTTAGGGGATTATAATAGCATAATCTAGTAAAATTGCACTTGAGAATGTTATATTCCTTTCAGGGATTTCATTTAATCCCAATTCTGATTTATATGGTAGCATATGACCTTTGTCTGCACATTGAGTTCAAGTCATCCAATCATCAGTAACAAAAAAATTGCCTTCTCTGATGAAATATGTATTTATTTACTTATTAGCTATACCAACTTATTACACATATAGTATGGGCATTATCCTCACCCTGTTATTTTAGTTGCAGCCATATACCCTACTAATGGAGACTATGTATGATTTCAGACAATGACTTACCAAAACTTGTCTGACATACTATCTTTTTATGCCTGTGCATGTATGATGCCTTGTGTCAGTTCCCAACAAAAGCATTAGGGATTATAATATGATACTCTGGAATATAATGTACAGAAGACTTCATTCTATCCTCAAATATTTAATTATATCTCAATCCTAATTTGTATTGCAGCATAATGCCTTGGTCAGTATATGGAATTTGGGTTCACACTATATGCAGTAGCAAAAATCCTGAGTTACATGATGAAATAACTATAATTTGTTTATTTATTTATTTACTTATTTTTACTTCTCGTGTAAAAAGATCTAAGAATTCATGTATTCTAAACATTATTGTCACCCTGCCCTTAGAGACATGGCCATGTGTGCCCCAAATACAAGGAAGCTATAATGACAGACTGTGACTATGATCACAAATGTCATCTGAAACAGTTCAGCTTATATTTTCTATGAAGTCATGTCAGTTCTGATATGATAGCTCATAATAAATGTGTTAAGCAATTAAAGTAGGATATTCAAGTTTAAAGTACACTTAAGATTGCAATTCCACCCTTAATAATTTCCTTGCATCTTAATTCTAATTGTGTAGCAGAAGATTGCCTTTGTCAGTTTGTGGAGATTAGGCCTCATCATCTAAATAGTAACAGTAATGTTACCGTATCACATGAAATATTTCTTATCTTTTTATTTTCTGATATAATGAAAATGTAACAAATGCAAATTCTGGATATGTGTTACAGACCATCACATTGAGCATAGATTGTTCTACCAATCCTAAAAGAAACTGGGTATAACACAGATTAGCAGCCTTATACTCATTTTTTGCCTTGTATGCTTATTAAGAAGACTACCAGAACAGGGTTTTGACACTAAACGATTCTGCATTTCCTGACAAATCATTAGACAATAATTATGGATATTCAATTTTAATTATAGTTAGGTTGTACTTTTGGGTATAGAATATATAGGGCAGCTGTATAATTGATTTCAAATTAACATGTCATTAATTTAAAATATTTTTCCAATTTTTTTCTTTTCTTTTCTTTTTTTGTAATAATATTTCAAATGCTGAAAAAATCCATTTCAGGATTTAACAAGTAGTTGCTTTAATCCTTTAATTATAAAAGTAACATATATTTATGGTTTTATGAATTACATATTTGTCTGAAAAAAACGCAAAAATAGATATGTTTGTTGTGCATTGGCTCTAAAGATAGTTACATTAAGGAAAAGATAAAATTATAATAAAGTAATAATAACATGAAACCAAAGTGCAAGGTCTGGGATATAGAAAAGAGCTCACCACTCGCAATGACAGAGATGATAGGAAAATTCATTCCAGGGACAACTATGACCACGATGATAAAGACCTTATTATCAACTCATTTTTTGCAATCCCATTGCTACAGTGTTATCTCTCTCTGTATATTTAACTTCTAACTGTATTTCTTAACTGGGGAGGTATCAGTTTACAAAACTGAACCAGGACAAGAGGTTGTGGTCTTGAAGAACATTACCAACCTTGTGTGTGTGTGTGTGTGTGTGTGTGTGTGTGTGTGTGTGTGTGTGTGTGTGTGTGTGTGTGTGTGTTTATTCAAAGTACGATTACCATGCAAGTGAGCACAAAACACAAAAACTCAGAGTGATAAGGAATGGGATCTGTTGACATAGAGCAAAGAATGGTAGGGTGTTCAAAGGGATTCTTTTCTTTGGTGTGGGTAGTGTGGGCCCACATTCAGGGCATCAGTGTGTATTTTTTACATGCTGTTGTGGCCAAGCTGTGCTGACTGAAGACTGAATTGCTTATTCATTTATATATGTGCACTTTTTTCAGACTTTAATCTGTTGGTACTAGTGGCGTGACTGGAAAGATCATACCCATGCTGACCATCATATTAAAGATTAAAAGTTACAGACTGAAATATATTTTTATCTGCAGACAGTATAGTAGATCCCAACACCATATTCTATGTCCACAGTCATAGTTTTGTAATTGCCTTTCACATTCTCAGCTTTTGTGTTGTTTTATTTTGGGAGCCATCTTTTTTGTCCCTTTCTCGTGGTACTGATATCTTTTCACCCCATTGTTATGTTGATGATGATGTACAGCAGCAAGGCTGGACATGGAGCCAAGAAGGTCTGCAAGGCCCGAAGTTTATTCTTAAGAAGTTAGCGTAGGTGACAGTAGCGAAAACAACAGCTAGTTTTGATGCCATATGCATATCGCAAATCAAAAAGCAAGCTAATTCTATTCCTTTTCAAGATTCCAATGGAAATATAAAAGGACGTTAGAGATTCCATAAACGCCTTCAATAGAAATAAGAGGAAGGACCAAATTCATAGTCCAGAATTTTCACTATTACATATGTGATATATATATATATATATATATATATATATATATATATATATATATATATATATATATATATATATATATATATATATATATATATATATATATATATATATATATATATATATATATGCTGCATGCCGCGTTGGTGCAGTGGTAGCATTGTTGCCTCACACCAAAAGGTTCTCCCATTCGATTCTCGGCTGGAGTGCAGGGAGTGCTTTCTGTGTGGAGTCTGCATGTCCTCCCCGCGGTTGGGTGGTGTTCGAAAGACATGCATAAATGGGTGTGTGTTTGTTGAAGGTTGGATGTCGAGCTGGCACCTCGGCATTTGTGAAAATCTACTGCCAATCATTAGTTGACCGGAGTTCCGCTGTGGCGACCCCTAACCGGGAAACGCCGAAAGACAAACAACAACAAACCAAAATGTGGGGTTAAGATTTTGTGACTGTGATTTAAAAAAAGTATTAGCATTAAATGTTAGGTTTAACGTTCCATGTAGAAATGCTGACATACATTATCATCATCTGGATTGCTTGGAATTTAATACCTTAAATCACCAGGAACATGGCTCATGGTAAGAGCACATTTTATAATTATTATAATTACTGCAATGTTTCCCTTCAAATTTTAGGGAAAATATGCATTTTCTACTGGTTGTGTAGCAAATACATTCTGTTTTCTGTTTTAAAACTACACAGCACACTATTTTCTACTGTTAATTTTAAGCTCATAGAATGTCAAACACGTCTTCCTAAGGTTGAGTGGTAAAACAAGTAACTGAACCAGTTTTATTGACTACTGTCAAAATACTAAATCATATTACTCTGCAATGATTCCACCATGTAAATTCCTTTGACTAGCTTAACAGGTTTGTGTATATAAAAAAAAAGTCCTGAAGCCATACTGGGACAGAATTAAAACATACGGGGATTTTTTTGTGGACTGGTGAGCATTTGTAGATCAATGTGGCATATTTCTGAAAAAAAAGGAAATATTAGTAGGATATACTGGATAAAAATAATGAACTCTCCAGACCCAAGTATAATCATTCCTTTATACTGCAAGCTGTTAAAGTTAGTGCCTAAATTGTAAATATCTCGAATAAATCTTGAATAATTATAAATTACCTTGAATAATTAAATTATTGGCTTGATTCTTTTCCCAGCATTTTCAATAGCACAACTGCTAAAATTTACAAAAATCTCCATGATCTTTTATGTATGCTATTGAGTTGTAATTGCCTGTTCTATTACTAGGATTTTTTAAACTGTCAAACATCTCTTCACAGACATCAAATTCACACCCATAAAGACAATACCTACTAATTAACAGAACAAAATGTTTGTTTTCTGAAGTTTTAATTTTCACAACTAATACTAATGATATATCTCTGACAGGGTAGCATTTAAACTGTCACTCTGATTCAGTTCTCTGTCAATTTTAATAAGCAAGCCCACATTTATTTGTTACCACTGTCACAAATAATTATAGCTGGCATTTGAGGAACTTGAAAATAGAACATTTTGCTATTTTTGGTCCAAATCTTTGATAACTACCAAAATTCTTGATTATATTTTTCTATAAGAAATGAACATACTTCCAGTCTGAACTTCTGGTTGCAAGTCTAGTTGCAGTTAAATGGTTCACTGTACTGCAATTGAAACATGCAAGTGTATATTATCCATCTGTAATCATCCAATCACTCAGTCACATAAGTGAATACATATGATTGGACACACACACACACACACACACACACACACACACACACACACACACACACAGAGTATACATGCAGTCTTGGTTTTGGAAACATGCCATCACTCATCTAGCAGATATACACTCTGTGAGACCTGAGACAGAGCTAAAGCCTGACACTGGCACCAGCTGGCATTACTGCAACAATGATTCTTCAATAAGGATCAAAACACCGTTTAGCATAAACAAATGGCATTCTGCTGCAATGGTTTAACCTAAGCAAATGGCAGAATATTCTTTGGTCTTTCCATTGTGGAAATATCATAACTGAATCTAGTCTCTTAGAATTTGTAAGACCTCATAAGCAGTGAATACTTTTATCTCCTACATCCTCCTGTGGACCTATTTTTTTCTTTTCCTCTTCTGTGTGTGCTTTGCTAAGACATCATCTGCTATCCTTACTCAAACCTTTTCATCTATTACCACCATTCTTCCACTTTTCCTTTCATAAATTGTATATCAAACTACTTATTCTTTGCACTCCCTACATTGTTTATCTTTTCTATCAGTTTATATGTATGTTCTTCTTTTTCAACAAATTACTATAAGTGCACTGAATTACTTTTTCTCCTACCTCTCCCTTTCTCAGTTTTTCATATTACTTTCTCCTTTTCTTCTTGGTGTGTGTGTATATATATATATATATATATATATATATATATATATAGATATAGATATATACAGCTATTTATATAGATTTAGTGTAAAATACTTACTTTTGCTTTTAGTATCAAACTGTCAGGCAATAATAAATGCCTCCTTACACACAGATCCTTCCAGGTAAAAGTGGGTATGACTACCTCTGAAACAGGTACTCTTATGGAATGAGTCCCTTTGGGTTTCACTTTAACCCCTCTGTTCCTTTCCTTATTTATCAACAAACTCCCGTCTGATCATCCTCAGATACCTGCAATTCTTTGTTCAGTTGAGATGGTCATCTACAGGTCAAACAAATCCCACACTACTATACAAATTCCCCTTCACTATGCCCTCCAAATCCACAACCAGTAACCAATAGGCCACAAACGTATACTTAATCCCTAAAAAACAAAAGCAATGCTATTTGGAACCAACCAAAAATAGCCAAAGCATCCAGCTTCTTTAATATTAAAGATGTTAACAATGCCACTATAGAAACTACCACATCCTTCAAATACCTTGACATTTGGCTAGACTAATCACTTACCTTTCAGTTAAACATTCAAAACACTCTTAACAAGATCAATGCAGTACTGTCCCTGGGTGAACAAGTTGTTACCTCTTCTCTTCAAGCCAGCCAAGGGTGCCATAGGCAATGTAATACTATTATCTCAACTTGAATATGGGCTACCCATAATAGCTGCAGCCTCAAAGAAAAATGCTACCACCTTACAAGTCATCTGCAATAAAATCTGATGGTTCATCAATAACTCCCTCAGTAATGAACACCGCTGCCTAACTCTCAGCAAAGCTAAATGGATCCCAATACATTTGAGAACCAACCTCTTACTAGGGTCACTAATTCACAAAGCCGTTTCACCTGAGACATCATCTTCTCTTATAAACTTTTCATCAAAATCCCCACATATAATCTCAGGGGCTTCCATCAATTTCAACTGACCCTACTATCTCCAAAAAGTAAACTTTATTGCACTGACCACACATTCTTCATTCTAGCACCTAAACTATGGGACTCCATTCACCTATCAATCCAAGACATGCTGAAGTACTTTGACTTGAAACAGCGGCTCAAGAACACCTCAAAGTGCAGCTGTGCTCACGCAGGTCCTGTTACATAAACCCGGCGTGCTCTCTCACACACTCCTTTATCCCTGTTTTATCCTTCCTTGTCTCATCTTGTCATCCACCTACTGCCTCTCATTCATTGTATTCCCCCCTTCTCTGGGGATCTCTCTCATTCGGCTTCTCATTTCTACTTCTCTTCCCTCTGCATACTCTCTCACCTTTTCTTTGTCTTCTCCCCATGATATCCCTTATAGCAACTATTCTCACTTGCCTTTGTTAATATCTTCATATCTCTCTATATAATGGTATGTTGCTACTGATGTAGCATAAGCCATCTCAGTCATTATGTCTTATCAATAAAGCTCTGCTAGGCATAATTCCATTTTTCCATCCATGTTTTGACATTGCAAACCGCTTCTTGAACCAACTGTTGTAGCATATTCTTGCAATTGTAAATATGTACATATATTTGTTTTTAGCACACCCTTGTATCCATAAATATGTTTTGTTTATTTCTTATGTGGCTTGTTCAGTGGGCTGTACCTGCAAATGTCCCAGTGAGATCAATGAACTACCATGGTAAACAAATATAAATAACTAACTAAATAAAGAAATAAATAAAGAAATAAATAAATGTAATCAGCAACAGTAATGTGACATCTAAAAAATAAAGATTCAAGTCCACAAACTCAAAAATACCACAGTAGCTGGAATAAACAGCTCACACCCAGTTTATTTAAAAGTTTAATCCACAAAGAGATGTACAAAAACAAGTCCAACAAGTGTATAAGCGCTTTCGTCTTAAAATCATTTAAAACTTCATCAGATATGTGTATTATTGTTAGTCATCATCATCTTTTGGCTTTTCCCGTTAGGGGTCACCACAGTGGATCATCTCTTTCCATTTCTTCCTATCCTCTGCATCTTGCTCTGTCACACCAACCGCCTGCATGTCCTCTCTCACCACGTCCATAAACCTTATCTTAGGCCTTCCTCTTTTCCTCTTACCTGGCAGCTCCATCCTTAGCATCTTTTTCCCAATATACCCATCATCCCTCCTCAGCACATGTCCAAACCAACACAATCTCATCTCTCTTGATTTGTCTCCAAACTGTCCAACATGAGCTGACCCTCTAATATACTGATTCCTAATCCTATCCATCCTAGTCACACCAAGTGCAAATCTTAACATCTTTAACTCTGCCACATCCAGCTCTGACTCCTGCCTCTTTGTCAATGCCACTGTCTCCAAACCATATAACATAGCTGGTCTCACTACCCTCTTGTAGACCTTCCCTTTGACTCTTACTGGTACTAGTCTGTCACAAATCACTCCTGACACTCTTCTCCACCCATTCCACCCTGCCTGTACTCTCTTCTTCACCTCTCTTCCACATTCACCATTACTCTGAACTGTTGATCCCAAGTACTTAAACTCATCCACCTTTACCAGCTCTACTCCCTGCATCCTCACCATTCCTCTACCCTCCCTCTCATTTACACACATATATTCTGTCTTAGCCCTGCTGACCTTCATTCCTCTGATCTCTAGAGCATATCTCCACCTCTCCAGAGTCTCCTCAACCTGATTCCTACTCTCACTACAGATCACAATGTCATCTGCAAACATCATAGTCCATGGGGCCTCCTGTCTGATCTCATCTGTCAACCTGTCCATCACCACTGCAAATAAGAAAGGACTCGGAGCTGATCCTTGATGTAATCCCACCTCCACTTTAAACGGATCTGTCACTCCCACTGTAGTCCTCACCACTGTCACACTACCCTCGTACATATCCTGTACCACTCTTACATACTTCTCTGCCACTCCCGACTTCCTCATACAATACCACAACTCTTCTCTAGGCACCCTGTCATATGCTTTCTCCAAGTCTACAAAGACACAATGCAACTCCTTCTGACCTTCTCTGTATTTCTCCAATAACACTCTCAGAGCAAACATTGCATCTGTAGTGCTCTTTCCTGGCATGAAACCATACTGCTGATCACTAATCATCACCTCCCTTCTTAACCTAGCTTCTACTACTCTTTCCCATAACTTCATGCTGTGACTGATCAATTTAATCCCTCTGTAGTTACTACAGCTCTGCACATCACCCTTATTCTTAAAAATCGGTACCAAAACACTTTTTCTCCATTCCTCAGGCATCATCTCACTTTCCAAGATTTCATTAAACAATCTAGTTAAAAGCTCCACTGCCATTTCTCCTAAACACCTCCATGCTTCCATTGGTATGTCATCTGGGCCAACAGCCTTTCCATTCTTCGTCCTCTTCATAGCTGTCCTTACTTCCTCCTTGCTAATCTGTTTCACTTCCTGATTCACTATCCCCACATCATCCAACCTTCTCTCTCTCTCATTTTCTTCATTTATCAGCCTCTCAAAATACTCTTTCCATCTACTCAACACACACTCCTCTCTTGTGAGTACATTTCCCTCACTATCCTTTATAGTGAGCCATTTAAATGAAACTCATTGATCATGTGACATTCCTAGGTTGTACAATTTAAAGTAATATAACCTTCACATAACATATCCCCCTATTTCCACTATATTACAAAATTACTGTATCATACATACTATATTAATTCTTATATAAACAGATATTACATTTCATAATGAAACTCATAGGTTAGTTTCAACCATATTTATAAATGCATATATTACATAAAACTGTTAATCAGAGGTATTTTCTAAATAGGAAACAAACAACTGGGTTATATCTTTGCACCTACATTATCTTTCCCAAGCTTTTAATTTCAAGACAGAGGCTATAGTAACATGGCTGTTTAACCCTGGATACCTGTATGCTTCTAAATATACCTGCCATTGCAATTCATGTTGTTCTAAAATTACAGTCCAGGGACCCTCCCCCCTTTTTTCTTTCTCTACCTTATCTAAAATACTAAATTTAAAGGTATGTTCTGGATAATTACTCACATGCCTAAACAATGCATTAGTGGGTTTTTTTTCATATAAATGTTCAGAAATTCGGTTATAGAGCTTCCGCTCCATTTTACCGATATAAAATCCTTCACATGCTTGATGTTTCGCCACATAAATTATTCCCATAGTTTCATAATTATATTTACTTTCCATCATCAATTTCCTTCCTCTTATAGTGATATGGGTCCCTTCAAGTATATACTTGCAATAATTGCATCTACCACATTTTGTCATCTTAGTGTTTGAGGGGCATACAAGTTTCTTCTTTGCTTCTACCATATTTTTAGAGGAGGAGAAGAAATTATGGATTTCATACATTTTAATGAGTTACGGGTCATGAAACCCAACAAGGGCGGGGGAATTGTAGTTATGAAACAGGAAGTATATAAGAACAATATAAAAAGGATGTTGCAAGAGGAAACATATGAGAAGAGTAGTAGGTCAGAACTTAATAGGGCATACATGAAAGTGACTAATCAAAATTGAGACATGTTCGTATAGAGGAGAATATATATGGAAGAGTTTAAATATTTAAATGTCATTTCATCTAGAATCCCCACAATTTTGGAGTGCCCAAAATTTATAAGTCCATCACTGTTGCACCTATGAGACCAATAGTGGATGGCAGGGGCTCCATTACTGTTCCATGTGCGCAATAAATTGATGTTAAATGTAAGCATCTTCTAACACAGGAACAGTATTTGTGTATGGATTCATGGGATGTCTTGGAAAAAAAATGAATCATTTCACTTGTAATGGTACAGCTATTATGACTACCATTGATGTAAAGGATTTGTATACCATTATTCCACATTGTATAGCCTTAGAATGGACCAGGGAATACTTAGAGAATAAAAAACTGGATCAAACATCAGTTGATAATGTTATAGAACTATTGGAAATGGTTCTTACTAACAATTTCATATATTTTGAGGAAGACATCTATAAACAAAAAGAAGGAGTTGCTATGGGTTCACATGTGGGGTCATTTTTGGCTAATGTGGTTATACTGGAATGGGAACTGAAGTATATACATAATAGTGCCCATGCAGATAGCATTAAATTGTATTTATGCTATTTGGATGATATGGTCTTCATTTGGGCAGATGATGAGATCACCCTTCAACATTTTTTACTTTACATCAATAAAACTACCGATTTTGTGAAGTTTACAAGTCAACATGATAAGAATGAGATGCCATTTTTAGATGTTCTACTCAGGAAAAACTACTGAAATGGATGAGTATGTAGCTAGTATATACAGAAAACCTACTTACTCCAATATGCTATTGCGTTATTCTAGCTGTCACCCATATAAACAAAAAAGAGCTGTGGCCAAAGGCCAATTGGTAAGGGCAACTATAATAATCACACTAGATATGGACTATTATAGGGAACTGGATACTTTAACAGATATGTTGACTAGAAGAGGTTATCCATCTGAAATTTTATACGAGTTAACCACTGAAGTTACATCTGAAAGAAATAAAGGGTTTTATAAACCTATATTGAAAAGAAATATTAACAGTGAAGTAATAACACGTTTTGAAAGTAACCATAATAATAAAAAATATAATAGTGCATTTATAACTACTTTTAATGAGGCTAGTGGCAATATTAGATGGATTATGAACAAAAACTGGAAAGTGTTTCAAGAAAATGTAAACATAATTAATAGTTTTGGGGATGTACCCACTATTATATATAGGAGGTGTAGCAATATTAAAAATATGGTAGAAGCAAAGAAGAAACTTGTATGCCCCTCAAACACTAAGATGACAAAATGTGGTAGATGCAATTTCTGCAAGTATATACTTGGAGGGACCCATGTCACTATAAGAGCAAGGAAACTGATGATGAAAGGTAAATATAATTGTGAAACTATGGGGATAATTTATGTGTCAAAATGTCAAGCATGTGAAGGATTTTATATCTGTAAAATGGAGCGGAAGCTCAGTAACTGAATTTATGATCATTTATATGAAGTAAGAAAAGAAAAAAACACTAATGCACTGTTTAGGCATGTGAGTATCCAGAACATACCTTTAAATTTAGTATTTTAGATAAGGTAGAGGAAGAAAAAAAGGGAGAGGGTTGATTTTCACTCGTATACACACACACACACACACACACACACACACACACACACACACACACACACACACACACCTGGGAAAGGCTGGCACAGATTTACTAGCTATGCCCCCTGCCCACGCTATATGGTAGATACACCTACACCAGATACTTCAAAGCCAGCTAGTCTAGGGCTCTTGCAAGGGTACCCAATTATAGTGAGTGAAATTAATATTAATACAAATGGTAGTTTTAACAATAGCGAGGCTTTCAGGGGCAGCCAAAGCTGTCATGAAATATATATAAGTACTCTCAGACATTAAAATAATCTCTAAAGTACCAGCCACAATGAAAAGTTTAAATATATATAATAATAAATAAGAAAAGAACATGAAAATACTAAAAATCTATTTATAGTAAACACCAGAGTTTCAATCCCAGGCAATATTAAAATAACACAGAAGAATAGATTCACACAGAAACAGAAAAACAGTACTTAACTAAGCTACAAAATCTAAGCTATTTTTTTCCTGACTGATCTAAAGAATTATTATTCCCTGGTTACTTACTAGAGGAAGGCAAGATGAAATGGGTGAAAGATCCTTCTTTGTTAGTTACAAAAACAGACTGTAATGAGACTTTAGTCTCATCTAGTATTTGACTTTAGTCTCATCTAGTCTAAAAATATCATTTTAGTGAAGGATTACAGAAGGATTTAGCACATATATGTCAATAATACACACACAGAGCCTTGATAAGATCTGCTGCAGCTCCTGGAGGTCATAAAACAATTTCAAACCTCCATCCTTCTAGAGTAGCAATTAGTTTACCCCAAAGAAAATGCAGAAAGCTTCCTAGCGCAGACTTTTTGTCTGGCTGCACTGAGAACTGTAAGATACAATATTTATGGCTTAAGCCAGGTAATTTAATTTCAAACTATTTTCAAAGTTAGGTGGATTGAGATTAACCTCTTCCAGTATCCGCTGTTAAGACATATACATTTAAACAGTTACACAATACATGTATATTTCTTTTTCTGTCTAGCAGGGCACACTGTTGGTACATTTTTAATACAAGCAGTTTTAAATACATTTTTCAGCACAAGCATCTGTACAAATCAGTTTGATATACAAATATCATCTAACTCTTTACAGAATTCCAGCTAGCTGTGTTGGCATATGTTGCGCATCCACTGCCCTACTTCTCCTGACATAGCTGGCAATACCTCACATTGTCACAATGCGTCTGATGAGGGATGAGTACAGTGGAATGATAACATCTACAGACCTAGATGCCATGCCCTCTTACTACCTTAGGCATGTATTGGTTATAGGCTAGGCTACTATCTACATGAGTTCCTAAATCTCTGACTAGTGAATAAACTTTTAGGGGTGTTTTATTGATTATGTAATTACTTGCGGTGGCTGACTTCTTAAAAGGTACTATAACACATGTCTTTGTACTGAGTTTTAACCATGGCTTTAGCACCAGGTGTTTGTCTGTGTTAGACCTTCCTGAAGGGTGTTCTCATCATGAGGGCATTCAGTGACTGTTCCCAGTTTGGAGCCATCTGAAAACTTGGTTAGCCAGAGCCCCTATATTGAATCAAATACTTTAGCCAGATCTAGGTTGGCAGTATGCACCATTTTCTCCTCATCCATTGCCTTAATGCCCATGTCAAAGAAGTCTACCATTTGACTTTCCTTTGACAAAGGCAAAGTGGGATCAATCTAGTGTCTGGAGGTCTCCTATATCCTTGTTGATAATTTCCATGATAATTCTTTCCATGGCTTTACAAATAAGACTTGCCAGACCAATGGTTCTGTAGTTTTCAGGATCTTTTTAAGGTCCTCCCTTATGAATGGTGATGACCATCACAGTCTTCTATTTTTGTGGCACAAAGCATTATTTAATACTATAGCTAAACAGTAACTCCTGATAAGTCATATTTTAGACTGTTCAGGAGGCATCTGGGGATATTATCAGGGTCCATTGAGGCTGTGCTCTTGGTTTTAGCAAGTTCTGCCAGTACATGCTCCCTAATTATAATTGGAAGTGTTATGTTTGAGATTATTTCTTGGAGGATGGTTGGGGCGGTGAAAAGTGGTGAATCTGGAACTGAATTTGTCCTCTAACAGGTTTGCTGTACCCCCAGGCTTGGTGAATGTGGCACCATTAACTACCAGTTCAGCACTTTGATGTGTGCTGTCCTTCAGGTTTTTGACATAGCTATAGAAGGCCTTACTCCTATTTTTCACCTGGGAGGCTATCTTAACCTCAGAGTTGGTTTTGTTTTACCTAACTAGCCCTTTTAGTTGCCTATTTAGTTTCATGAGAGAGTTTTTATCTTTACAGGTACTACCTTTTCATATTTTTGCCATAATGTTTTCATTTTGTTGTATATCCTGTTTAATCTGGGATGCCACCAAGGTATTTTGTTTCTGGTACTAATTCTGGGCTTACTTCTCATAAGTACAGCAGCCTTTATGCAGCCATTGAGATGGCTATACAGAGTTTCTGAGCACAATTCAGTGTAGGCTGTTGGATGGGCACTGAGTTTTGACAAGCCATCACATAAAGAAAGGTAGTTTGTCTTGTAATAGTTTCTGTTATTGGTTTTACTGGGGTTACAGAGTTCATTTTGATTTTGAAGGAGACAGCTTTATGGTTGGACTTTGCGAGCAAGGATGAGACATGGGGGAGGGGGATCAGCATTCTCCTATATTTGTGAGTACAAGATCCAGTATGTTGGAGCTTCTGTGGACATTTTCACTATTTGATAAAGGGTGTTTGTATTTAAGAAGTCTGGAAATCTCGGTGCCTGTAGATTTGAGGCTTTGTAGAATTCCCAGTCTATGGAGAGATAATTAAATCTGTCCCTTCAGCATGAGTAGGGTATTGGGTTGAATGATACGTGTTTCCAGGAGGTCCAAGTATGCATTGTGACCTTCTTGCGACATAGAGGATGACCTCTTGCTAAGTTGGATATGGTACAGATTTTGTCTATGGTGATCTGCACATGGAGGAACTCCAACATGTCATCCTGTCTGACCACCCCAGAGGTGTGCTTGTTATTGATATAGAGTGAGACACCTTCAACTTTAACCCTTGTCTGTGAAGCTACTGGTCTAAAAACGTGGAAGGCAGTGAAACCAAGCACTTAGAGGGTGTTGTTTGCCACTTCAAACCATGTCTCAGTAATTGCACAGATGTCTATATTCTCAAGTGTAAGGAGAGCTGGAGGGACTGTAATTTTTCATTTAGGCTCCTGGCATTGAGGAGTAACACCCTGAGGTTCTGTTGAGCTGATTTTGCTAGGTCAGTAGGTTTGTCAATTTGGCATTGCCTAAAAAGGACCTATGGGGTTGGATAAAGCTTTAACCAGAATTCAAAAGCCTAGAGGGGACAGGTACAGACCATCCTTGTCAAAACAATGTGGTCTGTTAACCATGTCATCCCAAGTTGACAAATATTGGATCTCCACAGAATGATACCAGAAAGACAACCAGTTGTTAAAATCAGTCATCTTTTGCTCAAACTGTGGCATCATCCTCAGTGATGGTAATGTGCTACTCAGTGCTAGGCTCATACCAGCCTGAGACACATAGCCTGACACCTCTATAATGGTTATCTTAATGTACTCCATAGATTTATGTCTCAATTCATTTACAACTACATGGATTAAGATGGAATTGTACTGGTACCTGTGGTATAATGACTTGAGTATGTGCGTGATTTGGCAGATGTGGGTTCTGGCTCCAGATAAGATTATATATGGCATTCCAGCCTTTCCTAGCTTATTCTAGGATGTACATCAGTTTTGATCAGCATATTATCATACTCAAACAAACAACATTTGAGATTAACACTGTTTACGATCTGTTTAGTCAAGTAGCACAGCAGAGCCTAGCAATACAAAAAGGCATGTTTTATTTCCTTAGTACTCCACTCTACCTTTTTCTTCTTCAACAGAGAACAACAATGGCTTTAGTTTCCCCAATAATCACAATCACATACTGGAAAAAAATGCAGTTGTGATGCCCTTTAAACCATCCATTTAGCTACTAGATATGGTCTATATCCCTTTAACTCATTCTGGTCACAAATCATGAGTAGCAATATTTTAACTCAAACCCACTTTTAATGATGAAATGCTAATAGCTTGAGGGTTTATATGCTGGTAAGTTTTAGGAACTATCAGATGGCAGGGGACAAAGGTGCATTATTATAGGATTCCAGGGAGTCAAACAGTTAGTAAGTTAGGAGTACCAAAACAGTTAAAAGGATGAAGGAAACAAGACATAGTCATGAGTTATTATAAATTGATCCAGTGCAATTAGAAAGGCCATTTCAAAATAGGAATTGTGCTTTTTAGTTAAAAAAAAAAAAAGAAAATCTTTCATTTTATTTTATTTTCATTTGTTAACTGGATACGTTATTTTAATACAAAACTGTTTTTCAGCCACATACCAGATAAACTCATTTTGTTAAATGACTATGACTGATGAATCTGCTTAAAGCCGTTTCCAAAATATTCAAATTTTTAAGGTACTTAGAAATGTAAAATCTGTTTATATTCTGCGTGTATGCAGAGGTCCTTCATTTGCATAACATACCCATAATTATGTTGCAATGCATTATTTGATATGGACTATAATTACTTGGGAGATCAGAATCATTACATGTAATGACTGTGCCCTGCATCAAATAACATCTAGTTATAAGGTTGCATGGTAAGGGAGATGGATAACTAGATGGATTGAAAGAGCAGGTTTAGGCAGACCAGACCGGGCAGTAAAAAAACAGAAGGATAAGCAAAGATGAAGTGGTAGTGTGCAGAGATGTCAGAGTGTTAAAACAAAGGTCTGGGTGTAAATTATGGAGAGGTATGAAAATTTAGGATGATAAGAGTAAATAAGTGTAAGAATACAATAAGAATTTAATTCAGGAATTCTTGAAAACATCAGTTCAAAGGCTGTGTTATGACAGGTAGCTACATTTCATTACACAGGCTGAAAATTTGTTTTATGTTTAACTATTTGTAGATGTTTGGGGAAAATACACATACATGTAAGATATTCTGTTTGTTGTGTACACAGCAGACAACTAAATATTGCATTCATCTATTTTTCCAGTTTGAATTGAAAGCAACAATTCTGTATTTTGCCTATTTAATGGGCATTTACATAGCTTACTAATATTTTATGGAAATTTTTTTGTGGATAACTTTCTACAGCAGCTGTGAGGTAAATTGTAATATTTTTTTAACTTATTTATTTATTTATTTTTGCTAATTTATGGCAGTGCTGTGGTTATTTATTAAGGATTATTTTAAGAGTTCTTAGAATCAGAGTTTGAATATGCAGGTTTTAATTAATTCAGTACTATTTTGGGTGCTATTAAGTTTTTGGTTAAGTTTGCCAGTAAAATTGTTTTCTGATTGGCTGATTGCAGTCCATATTTTATTTTATATTTTAAATAAAAACATCTTTATTAAATGTTCCTGTATGACATAGGCAATCATACATTTATATAAATGAAAATAAACCATAACAACACAATCTCAGTTGCAATCATTATACCTTACAAACCATGCCAATACAACTGTAGTTGCAAACATTATACATCACTTTTAAGGGGGTTTACACATATGGGCCTGAGTCTGATTCATAGACATGATTCTATAGGTTCATAAGTTCATAGGAGGCTACTAGGCTAATGGCTGTAGAGCCCTTACAAGCCTAGCCATATTTATCCTGAGTTGCCCCAATTGTCGATGATTAGGTGAGCGAAGATCACAGAAGTATGGGTCTATGGTGGCTAATAACTTCCTCTGTCCAGGAAGGGTTCTACTTCAAAGCATCTAATTCCCATAACACTGAATTTCAAAACACTGACACCATAACATCAAAAACCCAAAACACTGAAAACTCATAACATCAAAAACTCAGAACACTGAAACTTTGTATAACAACATTGAAAACTACAAAGCACATGTACATAACACCCCCTCCACCTATAACAACATCAAACTAACAAACACACTGTTTACTACATTTCTGCAGGGGGGCACAAGTCCCCCGCACCCCCACACCCCCTGTAAATTAAATATACTAACTCCGAGATCGCACTACAGTAGAAAAAAGTTAATTTCCTAAAGCCACTGTATCATGATCACCATACAGAATGTACACATAATCCCCAGATTCAAGTCTTATTCTTGCACGGAGTGGTTCATGTCCAATTAATATCAGCAGCACACCTTGAATATTCACGAAGGTACGCTGCTGTATTTCCTATATGGACATGGACTGTGACTGAGTGCAGGGGGCATGTCAAAGTAGTGCATGGACACTAAACATGGCCCCTGCACTCAAAGTGCAGTACAGCACTTTCTAAGCTGAACTGGCATAATATTAGAGCTTAGCTATAATATTATGCCAGTATTTTAGTGTCCGCGGATACTGAAATGAAAAAAATGATCATTTCAGTGTTCGCGGACACGGAAATAAAAACGTCAAAAAGAAAGCAATGCAGGGAGTGTGTGACAGGTTCTGTGACACCCCCCTTGCATTGCTAAAGTGCCGTATGCCACTTCTGTAGCTTGCTAAAGCAGGAAATGTGTGCAAATGCACACATAAAGGGGGATAAATCCTCCAAAAGTGAAACTGCCCTGAATAAAACCTAGCCCTAAACATATAGGAAATCTGTACCATTAAGAACTATGCCACATGCTAACCTCTTAGCCAATTCGGTGGGGGGGAAAGCCTGCCTGAAATCTACCCACTGTAGACTGCAAATGATCTGCATGAATGCCCCATACCACTAACCAGTACTTAACAGAAGACAAACCTGTCCAGAGCTACCCACCAAACCAGAACCAATGACATGGGAATCAGGGACAAACTAGTCAAGTTCATCAGGGATAGATTTAAAATATTGTATCTACAGTTAGAGAGTGGCTAAAATATCAATAAATATGCCACCAAGCCTCCATGTAATGACTGCAGTCATGTGTCCCCACCTCTTAGTGCAAGAAATTTGGACAAAACCATAAAATATTAACCATTGGTTTTACCAACTTAACAGGTCGCTAAATCAACAGGCTTGCATTAATGTGAATCTTCAGAAGCGTATGAAGTCTAATTTCAGTCTAATAATTTCCCAATAATTTGACAGAAACCACCTTTTTACATAACTTAGGCCAAGTGTCTGAAGCAACGTGTATCTCTCAAACCCTTAATAAGTAATCTGAACAGAGCCTGACAAAATGGGCGTACAGAAACCCAAAATAGACACAGATCTAAATATTGCACATATAAACTTAAAAGTTGTTAGAGAAACAGGGCTTGTGGTAACTTTTCTGCTTGTTTTTTTTTTGGAATGCTTGGCATCTGAAACTTAAATGTCATCACTTAGGGACTTACTGGAAAACACAAACCTTATGTGGAACAGACCAGAAACTTGAGACAAAGTCCGAACACCCTGCAAATTCCAGACAGCTAAGAGGCACTGGTAAATGGTGGACTTTTAGCTGAACAGTTGCGAAGTATGTCACCATGCCACATGTGCATTACTACGGATCCTCTGAGAGGTACAAATGTCTGCCATTATTCTCTAATGTCAGGATCAGTGAGTCATCAACATTGTAAAGAATGCAATGAGCCCACAGACCCTGGAGGCACTCTTCTCCTAGGGTCGTTACTGCCACACCACGCCTGTGCAATGCACAGCCACTAATCAGTTTGCCAGTAGCCCATGAAAACAGTCAGACTTTGTTAGGGGGCTAGAATGGAGTATTTCTGTATTTCCAGTCACACTATGGATCCAACTACTACAGGGGGACATGAAGGTACCTAAATTAGGGAAGGAACAAAGCCCAGAATAGTGACAGATCTCAAACACTGCTCCTAGAAACTCAGCAAGCCGCTGGAGTGACAAACTGTATCAGAGGCACCCTAATGGTAATAGACATCCGCTAAGTATAACAGCCCTGTATTTCTTATGCTTAGTCAAGCACTCTGCTTGTGCTGTGCTGATGAGGTCATAACAAGGCCGAAATATGCATATCCACAGCTAGTGGGGTTTGGCTTTATTGGTCTGAAATTGTCCATTGAAACGACTTAAAAAGAAATAAGTCATGGACATTCAGAATCACCATATAGCTGAAGCACCTGATGTTCATAAGGGTAATCTGCATATATCCCATGTGCCTCTGATACAAAAGGTTTGAGAGGTCACTCAGTGGAAGTTCTAACATACTAATCAAGTAATATTCTTAAGAAACCTGAGAATGTTTTTATAATTTGGGTGCACCTTTTCTAACAAATTGTTTCTGTGTTTCTCCCGAGCTTTTTCTTGCTTATCTGGCAAGAAACAACCTGACACTAGAATGTAAAGCAAAGTAAAAAAAATGTGTTCAATTTTTTCACAGTGTTTGATATATAGAAGTTGACCAACGTATAGCTATGTTTTACTTTATTATAGTTCTGCTAGTCATGTGTATAAATTATGTCCAAACAATAACAAAGATAAAGAATATTTACCACTACCTGTCATGTAATCTCCATACTCGGTCTGTCAAAAGTCGCAAGCATTAGCTTTGCCAGGTGGGAAACAATAGAGGATGCATCCCTGAGGCTCTAATTAGGGAACGTGTTTGAAAAACTATTAGGATTTCTTAAAAAAAAATATATCTATCTCTATATATCTACCTATGTGTATGAGTGTGTATGTGTGTGTGTGTGTATATATATATATATATATATATATATATATATATATATATATATATATATATATGGGTTCACTACATAATACCGAAATTCCACAATCTTGAGACTCTGAATACCGACGACCAGAATCTCAAGACTGTGGAATCTCGAAAATAGTGAATAGAAATTGCCATACAGTGTGGAACGGGAACACTGCCATTCACTCCACTGTAGTGCGATCTCAGAGTTGGTATATTTAAGTTGCAGGGGGTGTGGGGGGTTACAGGGGGGCTTGCCCCTTGCATAAACATTAGAATAGTTGGCTTTGTGTTTTACTTTTTTTTTTTCAAGATTCCGCAATCTTGAGATTCTGGTCCTGTTTTCAGAGTCTCGGGATTGTGGAATTTCGATATTTAGTAGTGAACCAATATATAAAACACACACACACACACACACACACATATATATATATATATATATATATATATATATATATATATATATATATTCCTTTACAGCAGTGCATGTTAACAAAGGCACAAATGATGGGGGAATAAATACTAAATTAGGGACATGCCTGCAAAATTGCCCTCACACACTTAGAACATCGATAGATAACAGGATATGCATTAGCAGGTGTCCCTGAAGGATAGAAGCCTGAAAGCCAAATGAATGCCATTATGGCACGACTGCAGTCCTCAATAAATTGTCAGAACACCACAAGACTCACTTATATAACATAATAATATAAAAATAATATAAACTTGCTTTTTCAAGCCTAAGGAATGTTTAAGCGTAACTAAGCGGGTGTGCCCGTTATGGCCATCTGCTTAGCATAGCTTAACCATCCCCTAGGAGATAAATGCAAATATAAAGATTAAATATTCAAGCTGACATAGTGTAGTGGTTGAAATCCCGACTTTACATGCAGTCATTCATGGTTCGAATGCCAAGACAGGCAACATACTTTACTATGGGAAAGTAGTGTTAAAATTATATTTATAAATTTAAATTATGTAGCAACTGTTTTTTGTCAACCAGGGTAGTGTAGCAGGACCAAAAGTGAGATGTCAGTCTAGAAAAGAAGTGAAACCCCCATATAAACACATGACCATACAGTATAGTCACACAAGAATATAATTTAATGAAAGCACACAGGGGAATGTCATGGAAGGTAAACCTAAAATTATAATATGTCATTAATGAGGAACAATCCCACAATCCTGATACTTTATAAAATTAAATGTGAGCAATGCTCAGTAGTGCTCAGCTATGTTGGTGCAAGCATTGCTCAAATATAAATGCTAAACAGTAAGTAGCCCAGCTAAGTGGATTTGTGCATTGGTAAGAAGTGATCAACATTTATCCCTTTAAGTTCTGCTAACCTTAGCTAAGCAGGTTTGCCTGTCACTTAGCTTAGCTCAGCATATTCAAACTTGTCCAATCACAGCAAAGTGCAGGAATTCAGCCCTATTTAAACCTCACTTGTGAGAATACCTGCAGGCACTATGGCTGGCATTGGTGAGGGCATGCACTTTTGGGTGCAGAGTCCAGGGTCATGGTTGGACTCCTTGTGAAAGACCATGAAGGGAGACTGCTGCAGGACCAGTACCAGGGCTCACAATACAAAGTGGAGGCCTGGGACCATCTCACACATGATCTCACCAGTGCTACTGGCATCCTTCAAACTGGTGAGCAGGTCCGGCACCATTATGCTGACCTCAAGCATAGGAAGAGGTAGCTCTTAGACCCGTGGACCCAAGACGCATGGGCATGGAATGTCCCAGAAGTGTGTAAGTATCAGTAGCTCTCATTGTTCCCCAAAGTCCAGCCTGAGTATGTGATTGATAGGTATGCATAAATGTTTCTTTATCCCCTGTACATCTGCAGATGAGAAGGCAGCGAACGTGGACGCACATGCAAACAGGCTGCTAAGGCTGCACCGGGAGGCTGGTGAGTACAAATCTTGCTTGCAGTATTCAAGGCAAAAAGAAAGGAGTAGAATGTCAACTACCAGTAGGTAAAGTGAGTACTGTGTATAACTACTAAATAACATTAGCAGATAAATAGTGATGTACAAGATATTTAACAATAAAGGTTTCCGTAACTTTCAATAAAAGTAAAAACCCCAGAATGTTGTGTTTACTTTATTATGTTGTGGTAGGAATATAAATGTGTGCAGGTTCTGCACAGCAACCATGGCTCTGACAGCAATAATGAAGTGAGGCTCATCTTACAAAGATTGTGGAGCTGCAAAACAGGTGAACAACTATATGAAATGTGCCATGCACCAAGATCTGAACCCTGAATAGTAAGCTGTAAAATCTAATATTTTATCCCCTGCAGCAGTCCTTTGTATTAACCATTGCTTTCCAGATTGTAATATGTCAAAGTATGAATACACAGTACAAGAACCATCTGCCATGCATGATTGTCAGAACTACAAGTTCAGATTCTGCAAACCAGAGAGTAGTAGGGAGGCAAAACTCAAAAAAGAGTTAGCAATTCATCAATAACTCATTGTAATGAAACACAAGTGTGGTGTACCGTTTTAGCACAAATAGACACGGTTAAAATCCTGGCAGTGGTAATAAGCTGAATGCATATTGTCACACAAGAATATGTGAATATATGTAGAAACTGTCAGGTACTGTTAACAGAAATTCCGTCCACTTTTCAGGAAGGCTTTGCTAAGATACTGTGTACAACACTTCAACTGTCTAACTCTAAGGCTGCAAATGACAGCAAGATAAGTACATACAGCAAGTGCTTTTTTCCGATACATGTCCCTCAACTGTCATGCTGTCACAGCTAGTGGTCACCGCTGCCAATAAGCAGGGTGACAGATAGAAATCCCGGCAGAGTATGTCAGTAGCACACCCACACAGCATGAGTGCAGAACACCCCACTCAGTGTTACATATGTAACCCTGAGTATGTGAATATGTGTAGAAAAAGTCAGGTATTATTAACAGAAATATCCTCCACAGCTCTGCCAGGTAAGGAAATGTTTGTAGTAGCTGTAAGAAGGCATTGCTAATATACTCTGTGTACAAAACTTCCACTGTCCAACCCCAGGCTATAGGTACATGTAAAGTGAGGTCAGACCTGGAGAGTAATGAGTAGAGTACTGATCAGTATACTTGTGAACAATAGAAGCCTATACAGTTGTTAATTGCCATCTCTCTCTCTCTCTACCTCACCCCTATCTGCATCAATAATGTATACACACAAATAATGGGTACGTCTTTATACAAACCTACTGTTGGGACTTGTGTTTTATTCTTCTACAAATACTGAATTGCTTGAATATTAATGAACCTCATTAAAATACTATAATTGATGGCCTGTTGCTGTCAGTGTAACTTTCATGCTGTTATAATGCCCACTGTGGTTCCATACATGGATGTGTTCTGTTTGTTATGCAACTGTTTCAGAATTTTATGGGGTCAGTTGGAACACCCATGCATGCTGTGATAACTAATCTTGAAATGTGGTGTTCAAGACTAATCAACATATTGTTTAAAACCTGAACAACATAGCACATCTTGGGAAGACAGATCCCAGTGGATCCAGCTGTCCTGCCTCATCTGGCCATGGCAACAGGCCCCAGCATGTCTGGGACCTAACCCGGGCCTTCCTCTTCCATTGGTCCTGCACCACCTTTGGGTAGAACTGCCTCAGGGGATGGGGCTCACCCCCCAGGAGTGGGCATGGAGAGGAGACCGTCACCCATAGTCAGGTCTGAAGATTGGTGTGCAGCATCCTCCTATTGGAGTTCGGTGATCAGCTGTGCCAGATTGAGGGCCATGTGGCACAACTTAAGGGTCAGCCTGCCCCTTCTGTTCAGCCCCCAGTACAGCCACCTTCAGGACCATGAAGGTGCAGTGGTGACTGCCCATGGGTGAGGACCACAGCCCCACTGTGTCCATTTGGGGGCTCATGTGTATCAGATTCCCAACCACCCTCCCCATCCAAGGTGTTTACCCCCCACGTGTCATATGCCGCCCCTGTCTGCTGTCTTGTCTGTCTTTCTACCCAACTTACCTCCCCAAATGTACCTAATATCCTTTCCTAACATCCCACTCTCACCTTAAAAAAAAGGGCAATCTGTTCCCCACAAAAAAATTACGCCCCATACATAGCTGTTCATTTTGCACATGTATCCACTGTTGTCCTCATCCCTCTCCTAGGGGTTTGAGTATTCAAATTCACTTCCATATTCTTTAGACATTCACAGCTGTTGCTGTAAAAGAAATGGACAGCTATGGACCTTTCCTACACCCATCCTGCACATCCCTAGCTACCCTTCATACTGTACTTCCTCTGCATGCCCCTTTTTTCACCACTTTCCTATCACCCCTTTTTCTTTTCTTTCAAAGACATTTGCATGGGGGTAAGTGGGAATAAGCGGAGGTAAGTAAAGCTAAAATGGATTAACAGTGTTTTGGCATTGCTTACCGTCATGCAAACCTGCTTATAACTGCTTAAAAGTGCCTTAATCACTCTGTATCCAACAGCCATTGTTCTGCCCAGCAACAAAACAATCAGCACTGCTAAGTCTTGAACACAGGCTGCTATGCTTTACCATCACAGCAACATACCACTACACCATCTGAGCCATGGGAATTGCTGTTGCTTTTTCAAACTTATCATGCAGACTAGTCAGTTAACATGTCAGTTAACATTATTGAAAAAAAAACATCAGTCCCAAGTCTAGAACCCAGGAGACTTTATACTATAGTCAGAGCAATGTACCACTATATCATCTGAGCTGTAAGAATTACTGCTGCTTTTTCAAACTTATCATGCAATAGAAGCATACAACAAAACATATGCAACAGGGTGTGTTTCAGCAGAAACATCTGAAGGATATGAGGATGGGAGTTGACATGTTATGTCATTATTCACTGCCATAAATCCTTGGATCATCACAGTGATCTACCAGGCAAATACAAATAAACCGTGGAATAGAACCAAAGCATGGGCCAAACATCTGGGCATTCTGTGAAAAGCCTGGAAGTGGAGAGGTATGCTCAGAACCCCTTAATGCAATGAATCGGGACCAAGCCTGACAAAGTGGGGGGACAAAGGCATGACAATAGAGCAGGGGCGACTGCAGACCTCCCACCTAGAAACAAAAGAAAGAAAAACATGAAACATAAAATTAAAAAAGCAAAAAAAATTTTTTTTGAGAGTTCCGGAACTTCCGCGCATGCGCGGTCATACTCAGACTGGCCCGCAGATGCCCAGGAATCTGTGCAGTAGACGACTGCACAGAAAAGAGGATCTCCGGACTGCTTCATCCGCAGACTGGACCAATCAGGAGAGAGGTGAGGTTAAGCTCTCACAGGGATTCGAGTGCAGGACCAATCAGGAGAGAAGCTCTTGCAGGGAAGCGTTGGATTCGAGCACAGGGTTTGCAGTTTAAGTATTGTGGATTCCGGGTCCAGACACAGTTACAGGGTGTGTGTGTGTGTGTGTGTGTGTGTAAAATGCTCCAGTTAACACATAGTGGTGGGTAGAGATACTCAGGCTTGAACCCTGTACCTTGGATACAGGTGGCAAGGACCTGAATTCTCTACCGACCACTATTTGTAAAAAATTGCAGATTTTTGCCTCATATTTGTTCTGTTCCTTTCCTTCTTTGAAGGTTGTGCATTAGGCCCGCAAGCCAGCACGTAAAACTCTACTGCCAATCATTAGCGGACCGGAGTTCCACTGTGGTGACCCCTAACCGGGAAAAGCCGAAAGACACAGATATGTTCTGTTCCTCATAAAATCTGTGGTTTCTGTATCTTTATTTTTTCCTTGCAAAGGTCTGTAGTGCAGTGGTGCACTGGTAGCATTATTGCCTGACAGCTACAGGTTCTCTGGTTTGATTCTTGGCTGGGGTGCCTTCTGTGTGGAGTCTGCATGTCCTCCCATCTCTTACAAAGATGTGTCTGGAGTGTTTCTCCCTGCTCTGCTGAAAATTGGCTTTGTTTGTTCCAAGTCAGACTAGTTTCCTGGTTAACAAATGTTTAAAAATAACAAGCATTTGAATTTTAGACTTCATATTCTTTAGAAAGTACATGGTAACACAAAACCTTTTATTCTAGCAATTGTCTAAGTTTATAACATGGATATTTGAAATTTGCCCATATTTGTGGGACTGTATTCCCCCATTATTGGCCTTGTACAGGAATTTTGTGCTAAGGTTGAGAGCTATGGTGAGAACTGAATTCACTAAACGGTAGCCATTTAAGTTTGTCTTCCTCTATTTCAAAAAACAGCTGATTTGGCATAGTGGTATGTTTCTCTGACTGTTTTGCCCAGGGTCCCCTGGGTTCAAGACGTGGCAGTGAAATGTATGGTGATAACACAGCATTTTATTCTAGCAACTTTCCAACATTATACAAACAATGTTTAAAATGTGTCCCTGGTTTTTGGGCTTTTGTCCCCCCCCAATAAATTTTGGCTTTTTCCAGATTTCTTGCACTGCAAAGTTCAGAGATACAGCTGAGTGTCGAGTAGATTTTAGAAGGAGCTGAGAGCTGCAGGAGAACAAAAGTTTAGTGCTGCTTATGCTAAGTCTGCTTGCATTGTTAATAGCACAACAGGTAGTGTACTTGCTTTTGATGCAGAAGGCTGTGGGTTCTACTCCACAGTAGGTAGATACATTGTGAATACTGTACAGTGTTGTAAAGGGGGTGGATGCTGTAGTCCTTTTTGGCAAAGATACCTAGTAACTATGAATATGTTATCAGTTTGCCATCAATTCCCTATTACGGTATTACTAGCTTATCATTTTTTTTAATGCATGCAACATAGGCAATTTATTCTTCAAGGGCAACAGGCACTTTATTTGTAGATGAAACAATGACATATAAAGTTGTTTGCTAGCAGCAACCTCTTTATTAGTTACAGATTTCTTTAATTTGGATTTTACTACTTCAGAGATTGTGCATATTTACTGATACTGGTGGACTGCAGAAGGTTGAGTAGACTTTTTATGATGGAAATGTTCTGAATTGGGCAGTTTTGTCATTGGTGCATGCATTTTGTTTCATTGTTTACTGGACAAATGTTCAAAACAATACATTTAAAAATGCCCTCTAACAACTGTACTGTATTGTACAAGGAATATAATGTAATACAATACAAGGAATATAATGTAATACAATCAAGAATGTGTATCAAAGAGCATGTGTATGTTTCGTGTTCAAGGGGCCTATGATTTTGAAAACAGCCCAAAGTTAATCTTTATCTGCCAGTGGCAAAATGTATTTTCTTTGAATGTGGGTTTCAATGCTGTTTCAATGCATGTGAGTTTCAAGGGCAGAAAAATGTTATCTATTTTCATTGAGACTGCATTGCTTTGTTTAATAGAGATCTATTAGGGTTTTTGTTGTAAAATGCAAAATAAAACTTTAAAATGAAATCTAAATCATCACAGAAGTAAAGCAGTATGCACATTGCAGTGTTTATGGTAAATGGGGCAAAATAACCAAGGAATGGGACATTGGAATGGCTGCAGGGGAGAGGCTCCATTCGATCATGATTTTGTGAAGGGGAAAGGGTAGCAAACTCAGACAGCCCCGGTTGAACTATACCTCTCAGTTGTCCATATTTTTGCAGAATGAATAGATATTTGCTTCTTATTTTTAGTTTGTTCCTCATAAAATTTGTGGTTTTCTAGCAAATCATTTAGGAATGAAGTCACTAAATGACAGACATTGAGTTTCAGACGTCATAACCTTCAGAAAAATGCTTGCTAAAGCAAGACCTGTTGTTCTATCAATTGTCTTTAGTTTATACAAGAGCAATTTTTAGTAGTGTTTGTATGTTCCTCCAATATATTTGGCCTTGTCCAGATTTCCTGCTTTAAAAGGTTGAGAGGTACATGCAACTCGCTTTGTAGAATTAGGAATATCCAAACCTCTCAATTGTCCCCAATTTTGGCTCAAAATGTTGCTCTCCCCTAATAATCCCTCCTCAAAATGGCAATTTTGGAAGAAAACGTGCAGGATTTACAATTATATATAACTGTAATGATCAGAGTTATAGATTACTTTTATTTCAGAAATGCATGTAGATGCTCTTATTTTGTTAGCTGCTCAAGTTAACAGTGTTAATATTAAAAAGGTGTCCCTTCTTTGACAGGTTCCCAGCTGTATTGTGTGGCAACTTTATTTTTTTTGCATCACATTTTTGGTCTGTTTTTCATAAAATTGTGATTTTCTGGCAAATTAGTGGCAAGTCATTAAAGATTGAAGTAAGAAAATAATGGCAGACATTTGAGTTTCAGATTTCATACCCTTCAGAAAATTTGTACTAATGCAAGACCTACTACTGTTCTATTATCTAAATTTATAAGAGCAATATTTAAAAATTGTCCTTATTTTTGGGCCTGTGTCCCACTTCTAGTTCTATGTATGGCTTTGTTCAGATTTCTTGCTCTGAAGTTGAGAGGTATGAGTGTCAGAGCCATCACAGTCAGCCAGAGACATTTCAAATTGTGACATACTTGTTGCACCCCACTCCCCATTGTAGTGGCTCTGGAAGTGTCCAAGGAAGGCAAGGAGCAGTTATGCAGTGTAAGTGTGCAGAGTATTCCCCCATCCAAGTTAGACCACAAGTACGACCGTGGCTTTTCATCTGTCCTTGATTTTGCAGAATGTTCTGGTTTTCTGTCATAATTTTATACTGTTGATTTATGCTTCTTATTATTCAGGAAATGCATGCTGTCACAGTGCCCTGTTGCTCTGTTTAAGTAGCAATAATTTAATGACCATCAGGTAAGTTTGTCGGAGATTGTAAGATGCAAGTAAGCTTTAATAAGCATACTGTTAAAGAATTACCAGCATTGAAAGCCTTTTCGTTGTTGCCATGCAGAGAATATTTACATAACTAGATAATGTATAAGCCTTGGGTATTGAAATGCACATGACAGTATTTGTAATAAAAAGGACAGGATTACAGTATTTTCAGAAGCTCATTACATTTGTTGGAGACTTGCAGTCATCTTTTGTTGGAGACTTGCAGTCATCTTTGCAGGCTTTTCCCGTAAACTAAACAGAATGCCAATCTATTATGTGTGGTCCATAACTTGTGCAGGAATCCTTTAAGCAATTTATCTTGAGCTTGTTTCTTGTTTGCTGTTCATTTTTTACTTTGATCATGTCTTCCCCATGAAACAAGTAGATAGTTGTGTCAGGCAGCAGGTCTTTTTTGGATAAGAAACATTTTTACAAGTGGGGGTATCACAGAGATTGCTACTTTCAGCATGTTACTTAGTAATTTTATAAAGCTGAATATAAATTATAATTAGAACTGCAGTGCAAGGACTAGTGGTTTGAGTTGAGTACTGCTTGTTTTTTTATACTTGATTTTGACTGGCATTCCAGTAATGTATTTAAAAAGTAATTTATTTTTTCATGCCTCACAACCTGTTTCCATCTGGATATTAAGTAAGTTGTCATGTAACCAATGCATTGAAATATTTTTTCTTCTGCACTTCATTTTGTCTTGATTGGACTCTCAAAATGACTGTTTGGCACCCAGGGCAGCGTGTTTAATTAAAGTTCCAGTTGTTGTGGTTTTGAGGATAGCTCCACCCCTTTCTAGCTGACCACACCCTTCTCATTGGCCCCACCCATTCAGCTGTCTCCTGCAGCCCTCCTTTAATTTGAAGTCACCAGCCACCACTTCAATAGAGACGTATCCAAAATACGTAAGGAGATAAGCTGAGAAAGTTGCTGTACAGACACTGTTAGTCCTAACATATACTGACTGAAATATCACAGGTCTTGGACCAAATTGCTTCTCATTAGTTACTGACCCCAATCCTCACATCATTTCACTTATGCATCAGGAATACACAACAGTTATGGGGACCAGACCAAAGGTATTGGCCAGAGAATGGTACATCCTACGAATATGTGGATATAACCCAACAGCAGGGAAACTCCTCTGAGCTACCAAGCAACGTCCAAACTGCAAGCAGACTGACATAACACTACCCAAATCCAGCTCTGTGGCTGTACACATGCATTTGCAAATATAACAGGCACTACAAGGATATAACACCAGTGTAAAACAGACACTGGTGTGAAAGGGCATACCCACAAACAATTGCACCACAGTCACAGTGACATACCAGTAAGCAAACCGAACACTGCACTATGATGACAATGTGAACACAGATATCCCTTTTACACTCACACATTACCCCTACATATACTGCCCCAATCCACAGTGTAATTGGCATCTGGAGGTATTACGGGACATGTCATGGTCTGCCCGTACAAACATACAACAGCTGATAGTGAACCAGAAACTGGAGCAGCATGCACAGTCAGATAGAAAGGGGTCATGGCACTCACATGTACCCCCCTCCTTACACACCCAAATAACATGTACACACTACACTTCTACACAATCCTAACAGTCTGTCAACAATGGCCAGACATACACAGACATCTCCAATGTACAGTTTACGTCAGAATGTACAGGCTCAGGACTCATATCTATGGCCTCTTCCCCATAACATGCCTGTGGGTCTACAACATCACTGGTATGGGAGCAGGAATGAAGGAAATACATAATTATACTAAATACCTGTGAGCCTCTTAGTGCTTGACATCTGGACAAAACCCAACATAATTTTGGTACAGAGGCTGAAACACAGGGGTATATTGGACACATTTCTGTTATACATTGAGACGTTTGCTGGTGTTACCAGGTCTGTTGTAATATATCCTTTCTGAGGGATATGAGGTCAGTAATAGCAATGGATGTTAGTATTTCTTGACTGCATTCCCCGGAGTCCCCTACTGATTTTCCAAGGACAACTACTGTCTGGGGAACAGACCAAATATAACAGGCGAATGTCTGGCCAGTCTGTGGACAGCATGCCAGTTGAGAGGTATGTCATAGACATATCACTGTCAGACGTCAGGTCAATCAGTAAATGCATGTCCAGATGAACCCTGTTAATCTAACAACCTTCCATGTGTATAACAGCACTAATGACATACAATCTGTACCCAGTTCTGGAGCTTTGTCCCCCATATTGTTGGGCTGTCCACACATGTCCTGTCCTGTGTAGTATTCCCACCTTCTGTCTGTGAAGCTGTAGACCCCACACATCTGTAATGTCCCTCGCACGGGCAAGGCCCACATGAAGGATATAGGTGACTGGTTGCAGACAGGTGATGTGTACACATCATCTCACTATCCCCCCATATATAGAGAAAAAATTATCAATTTTAACAACTGGTTAAGCTTCTGGTGTCATTCAAAGGGGATCCAGTGTCTGTCAGCCTGAGATTACATGCTCGACAAGCCATGCTGCTTTGCTAGAGATGGCTTGCACCTGTCACCCTTAGGCTTTCAAATACTGGCCAAGGCTCTTGCCACCCCCATAGTACCTTTTTTAGGCAAGGCTCAAAAGACAAACCCACTGCCATAAATAGCACAAGTAACAAAAAACTGAGGGTAATGCTACTCAATGCCAGAAGTCTAAACCTCAAAATGCACACACTCGAGGCACTCCTCAGTATGGAGAAAATCAATATATGTGCAGTAACAGAAACCTTGTTTAAAGCTCCAGAGAGCACCCCAGCACTACCAGGCTACAACTCATACCATACATTTTGGCCACAAAACCCAGACCAAAATACAAAAGGTGGGGGAGTATCCATATTCATCAAAGATACCCACACCTCCATGTTAGTGGCACAGCACGATGCTTCAGAGATTATCCACGTGCAACTAACAATGGGCAAAACTGCTATTCAAGTTATAGCTTGCTACAGATCACCCACCATGTCCCAGGACCCCCACTCCACATTCCTGGAAACACTGGGAAACATAAACGTCCTACCAAACACCTTGATATTGGGCGATTTCAATTACCCAAACATTAACTGGGAGAACTACTCAAGTACAAACTCCCTTGCCAAACATTTCCTAGAATTTATAAACTCAAATGCCCTGATCAACTGGTCAACACCCCCACCAGAGGTGACAACATACTGGACCTGGTCATCACCAACATGGGCGACCGGTGTCCCACACCAGAGGTCAACCCCTCGCTGGTTAGATCTGACCATAAACTAATCACTCTGGATATCCACATTCCGCCACCATCCCCAGTCAAAGAAACCACTGTGAAAAACTTCTCAAAAGCAAACTTCACTTTACTTAAGACCGAGGTGAGAAGTTTCAAAGCCCCATGCTAAAGGATAACGCTGTCCAAGCTATAAAATCCTTCACTAATGCACTCTACGGGCACCTACAAGAATGCATGGATCATGCTATCCCAAACAAAACCAAGACTCACTCCTCCAAGAAAAGAAAACCAGTCTGGCGGACCCCTGCCATAAACAAGCTATACAATAGAAGGAGGAAACTAGTACAGAAAAGAGCAAAATCCCAAGAAGGGAAGACATCCCTGATCAGTATCAGCAAGAAACTACATTCCCTCATAAAATCATCCAAGGCTAGCTTTCGAAAGAAAAATTACAATGGACTCCAAAGATAACCACAAGGCATTCTTTAGCTATGTCAAGAATCTAAGTGGCAATTCTCAGATCTGCTCGGAGTTAGTGCAGAATGGCACAAAATATACTGAACATGATATAGCCAACGTCCTGGAAAAAGGTTCAGTGCAAACTTTACCCCCCTCTCACCCCCAAAAGGGCCCATAACTATACCAGAAGAAGGTAGTAACCCTCAAATCACAGACACTCAGGTTAAAACAACCCTCTCCAAAGCCAAAAACACAGCATCAATGGGACCGGACGGTGTCTCAGGCTGCGTCCTACATGAGCTCAAAGATGAACTAACCCCTCACCTAAACATTGTTTAAACTCAGCCTCTCCACAGGCTACGTGCCCACAGAGTGGTGCACAGCAACGGTTATTCCACTCCACAAAGGTGGAGCCACAACGGACCCCGGGAACTATTGCCCTAAAATCCTGACTAGCTTGGTCTGCAAAGCTATGGAGTGCATCATCATGGATCTCATTAACAGAAACATTGGAAACCTCCAAACACTGGACCCTACCCAGTTCAGCTTTGTTAAGGGCAGATCATGCCTCCTAAACCTGGTGGACTTCTTTGAGACAGTTACCAAGGCTATAGACGGGGGAAAGGTGGCCCACACAGCCTAAGACCTTGCAAAGGCCTTCGACAACATTCCCACTCAGGTATTATAGACAAGCTCACCAGCCAGAACATAAACCCTATGTCATGAGATGGGTTGCCAACTGGCTCACAGACAGAACCCACATGGTAAGAGTTGTGGGAGCTAGGTCTGACACTAAACCGGTTACAAGTGGCGTTCCCCAGGGCTCTGTCCTAAGACCCCTCCTGTTCAGCATATACTTCTCAGAGGTACAGGCAAGCACAGGAGGACTATGGCTGATCAAGTTCGCAGATGATTGCAAACTAGGGGCTATAATTGACTCTCCAGCTGACACAGACATCCTCCAAAAGGGTATCACCGAGACAGATACCTGGTGTCAAAACCATGGCCTCAAGCTAAATGCCAAAAAGTGCATAGTCATCCCCTTTGGAAAAAAACAAAGTACCAACAAACTACCACATAGGTGGTAGCCCCCTAAATGCTAAAGATGTAATAAGGGATCTGGGGAACCAAGTAGATAGTAACCTCTCCTTTGATAATCACACTGCCAAAGTGGTTAGAAAATCCTTCTATGAAGCCCACATAATAACAAAAGGGTTTGCATCCAGATCGAAAGAGGTCATTGGTTCCTTCTATGCATCACTCATCAGACCCATCATAAAGTACAATGCCCCATTTGGGATGTACCTTAGTAGACACCTGCAACAACTGGAAAGACCAGAGAAGTACCTCACCAAGAAGATCACTGGCCTCAAGCAGATGCCCTATGCAGCTTGACTGAAGAAACTTCAGCTGTACTCGGTTGCATACCGACTACTCAGAGGTGATCTCTGACTGACATACAAGGCCATGTCCAACCCAGAATTGATGGACATGTTCCACCTAAAGAAAACCATATTCCCTTGAGCCACACGCTCCAGGGATCTAAACCTCACCTCAACAATAAATAGGACATGCTGGAGGGATAGATTCCTGTCCCAGAGACTTCCCATGCTCTGGAACAACATTCCAATCTACATTAGGCAGAGTTCCTCGCTAACCCTCTTCAAGAGAAATCTTGACGAGTGGATAGGAAACAGAAAGTTTACCCCAGGGATCACTTCAATGGCTCTACTGGACAGAGGCACAAGGAACTAATCTAAGGGGGCGTCGAAAGCCAACACATTCTGGCTAGGCTTATAAATGCCTTCGGACAGATAGCCTAGTACCTACCTATGAACCTATGAACCATATGTACACAGGTGCATGTCCAGCACCTGCCCCCTAACCACATGATCACAAAGCAGGTCTGTAATGCCCTCTCAAAGGCAACACACAGAAGTCTCCATAGGCCCAATACCATTCCTGGCTGCATCCTACATGAACACAGGCACAGCTTCTCAGGCACATTCTGCAGTGTAGTCTACCACAGCCTGAGCACCGGTGTCATCCCATCTGCACAGAGGACAGACAGACAGTAGATAGGAAACAAGTTATGCATTAGCTTGAATGTTCTGAAGGATATAAGTCAGAAACTGTAATGTATGCCATTATTACATGACAGCAGTCCTCAATGACATGGCCAAAAAACACAATACTCTGCAGTTAATATAATAATATGATATTAATATTCAATAGGAGATGCATAAAAATATATAGCTCAAATCCCCAGAACAGGATAGTGCAGTACTCAGAGTCCCAGCTTTGCATGCAAGGATGCATGATTTGATTACTGCAACAAGCAATCCAATTTTAAATGGAAAAGCAGTGTTAAACATACTATTTTAATATTGAAATATGTGGCAAATTATTTTTTTCAATCAGGGTACTGTAGCTGATCTAACATGGAAGAGTGAATGCATATGCCATATGAAATCACCCATGTATACCCGTGTCCCATATAGTATAGTCACACCCCTTACTACTGTAATGACAGCACAAAGAGGCATGTTATGTAAAGGAAATCATATACACTTTATCATTACTCTGCTATTTTCTAAGAATGGAATGTAAGCAATGGTTACCAATGCTCAGCTATACTTAACAGGTTTAACCATGGCCCAAACATGAATGCTAAGTAGCAGGTAGTTCAGCTAGGTGGATTTGCGCATTGGTAAGTGTCGCTAAGTGAAGCCTACACAGGTTAAGCGCTTATTAGTTTAACTGTGTTTCAGCATCACGCCAATCCATGCAAACCCACTTACAATGCTTAAAATTGCCTTAATCACTCTGTCTCCATCAGCCTAAGTTCTGCACAGCAACAAAATAAACAGCCCCTGCAGATCTTGAACCCAACACCCTGTATACCATTTTCACAGCAATTTACCACTAGGCCATCTAAACTGCAGGTTTTTAGGATGTTTTTCAAACATATCATGCACTACAGTCAGTTTACCTTACGGAATGGACACTGTGGAATCACTAATGACTGGTATTTACAAATATATATATATATATATATATATATATATATATATATATATATAAATAAAACACATAGGTATATAGAGATAGGTATGTAGATACATATATATGTATAACAATATATAGATGTATTAGCAATAAATACTGAGGTGTGTGTGTGTATGTGTGTATACAATTTTATACACACACATTTTATATATATATATATATATATAGATAGATAAACATACATGCATGGGGATACAGATATATGTAAGGGAATGTATAAAAAAGAACACAACAAATATACATAATCTATATGTGTAGATATATATATATATATATATATATATATATATATATATATACACATACACAGACACACATATATATATATATATATATATATATATATATATATATATATACTCTGCGTCTTTCGGCTTTTCCTGGTTAGGGGTCGCCACAGTGGAACTCCGGTCCGCTAATGATTGGCAGTTGATTTTTACGTACCAGCTTGCCAGGCCTGACGCACAACCTTCAACGAAGGTACACCCATTTATTCATGTCTCCACGCAGAAGACACTCTAGCTGTGAATCGAACTGGACAGCATCTTACTGTGAAGCGACAACGCTACCGTAGTACCACCACCGCGATATATATATATATATATATATATATATATATATATATATATACACACAATTTTATTTTTGTTAAAATTTTTCCTATAACATGCAGTGCTGTCATACCTCAGAACACCTTAGTACAAGGAGTCTGGACCAAGCCAGACAAAGTGGGGGGACCAGGGTATGGAAATAGAGACACATTTAAAATAACTGGGTAGATAAACTGCATACGTTGCTGCAGTAACACTGTCTGTCCTAACATATGTTGAATGCAATATCAGATGTCTGAGAAATCAATTGCCTGTCATTATGTAGTGAGTACATTCCACACATCATCCCACTGAATTGTCAGCAATACACACGTCATGGGGACTAAACCAAATATATGAGGCAGACAACTGTATGTCCTATGAACACCTCGAGGGTTGAGACCTATGAGCGCAGCTATGTAACATTAGGGAAACTAAACTGAGCTGACAAGCATGTCACCAAGTACCATCCAAAATACAGTCAGGACAACACATCAGTACCCCAAAGCAGCTTTGGGGAATTACATATGCATTAGTTACTATAGCATGCACTACAGGGATGGAACTCTACTGACAAACAGACACCGGTGTGAAAGTGCATGCTCACAACTAAGAGCACCACAGTCACAGCAACATACCAGTAAGGCTACCTAATAATACAGTATAATGGCTGTGTGGACAGATATATCCTCAATGAGAGTCATACAATACCCCTACATACACTGTGCTAGGTCACAGTGCAGCCAGAATTGTGGGGTGGTATGGGACATGTCTCAAAATGCCCATACAAACATATACTGCTGATAGACCACCCATAACTGTAGCAGCATGAACAGTTAGATACAAAAGGACCCATGCCACTGACATCTGCCCTCCTACACAGTCCAGCTAATAAGTAAACAGTATGCTGCTACAAAATCAGACATACAAAGACCTCTTAGCAAAACAACTAAAATGACTGAAGATAGTAAACAGAAAAACAACCAGCCAGTAATTCACATAAATTTGATATACTCTGATGTCTCGGCGAAAGCCTTAAAGGAGTAAAACCTTACAAGAAATACTTGCCTTAAATACAAAAAGCAATTAACGTTTAATTACATATTTAAATACACAGTCTCCAATTACACTCCTCATTAACCCCCTGAGGGGTTTAAATTGATTCTGTACATAACAATTGTTCTTTTATAACTGTTTTATCAAACTGAAACAGACTTTTTTCCAGAACAGTACCTGGTAACCCACTGCCATCCCCATGGTGAGATTTATTAAAATGTACAGCTATAGAACTGTCTTCTTTCTTATTAGTAATATCTCTCTCATGCTCTTACAGCCTAATTTTAAAACACTTCTTACTCTTCCCCATATAAAATTTGTTACAAAGGCATCTAAGAGCGTTCTCTATACACCAACCTCTTGACTGTACAGAGTTCCGCATGTTGTCCAGCCTTTGCCCTCATATTTATGGCCCCTACCATACATGTGTGGTATTCCACAACATCACTGGGATGATATCAGGAATGACAGCACTAAATAATGATAGACCATAAGGACAAAGCCTGACAATCGTGGGACAGAGGGCCAAAAACAGGGGCATAATTGAAATATTGCTGTTATAAACTGAGAATGATGCTGGTGTTACAGGGTTAGTTGTAACATATAAAAAACAACAATATGTTAGTTGTAACATATCTTTTCTGAGGGATATGAGGGCAGAAACACCAATGGATGTTAGCAGTTACTGACTGCAAACCCCAGAGTATGCTACTGATTTTTCAAAGACAAAAAATGTCTGAGGAACACACCAAACAAAGGAGTCCAAACTCTGGACATTCGGTGGATAGCCCTACATTTGAGAGTTATTTCAAACACATAATGCTGTCAGAGTTAAAATCATGCAGAAACTCCATGTCCACACAAACCCTGTTAGACTAGCATTAATCCAAATGTATAATAGCAATACTTACATTCTGTCCCTATGTCTGGAACATTTCCCCCCATTTTATTGGCCTGTTTCCACAGTTTTCATTTTAAGAGGTATTTCCAAATACCCTCTGTGATGCTGTTGTTGACACACATCCATGAAGTTCTCCTCACAGGCAAGGAAGAGGGCCAATGCCCACATGAAGTAATTAATTTTAGGTGTGTGTTGCCATGCCATTGGCTATATGAATAACAACACAGCTGTTCTGCATACAATTAGCAAGTGGGGGGCACCAATTTGTGCCTAGGCCATAAGCTGCTCATGAGCATTACCTACAAAAGGCAAGCTGCTGCCTATGCAAAACAGACATACACCCTACATCCATGAGAGAGAGAGACTGGTAAAAATACAAAAAAAAAAATCCAGCAGGATATAACCACCTACACTTGGGGAAAAAAAAGGCATGTCAAACAAGTAAGCATGTAATGGACTACAGTAGGGGGTATGCAAGAATGGGAAATAGGAAGACCAACATATATGTCTCAACAAGACTTGCTGTACTGATATATTGCTGATCAGAACCGATGGCCATAGCATCTGGGTCTGTCTGCAGTGACATATATTATAGGTCAGGCCCCTGAGTCACCTTAGGAAAGGATGGGTCACATATAACTATGACTGGAGTGTGTGCTGAACAATACTGACTGTGACATTGCTAGGCCAGCTAATGGGATGTCATACATCTCTGTATCTTACTTGTGAATACAACTATGATATACTTGGTTGTCTCAGAAATGTGAGAGACCTATACACGGTATTTGCATAGTAAAGTACTGTTGTACATGTGTGTGTTGAATTGCATGTGATATACTGAACTCATACCATTAAACTGTCCAGTGCTATGCACACTGACCATGTGTGCGCCTCATATTTATAGTCATTTACTCATACAGTTGTGTTATGTTTGGCAAATGCATGGCAAACCTGTGAAGAGTGACATTACAACATCTCATTCTTTTTCCTCTGGCTGTTCCCGTTAGGTGTCACCACAGTGGATCATCTGTTGTCATTTCTGCCTGTCCTCTGCATCTTGCTGTCACACCAACCACCTGCATGTCCTCTCTCACCACTTCCAGAACCTTATATGAGGTTCCTGTTTTCCTCTTACCTGGCAGCAACATCCTTACCATCCTTTTCCCAATATACTGAGCACTCCTAACAACTCCTAATAACACATAACATATTATATCAACCATCTAAAACACCTGCTCTCACTAATCTTCTGAGCCCTTATAATAACCTGAAACAACTACGTTCTGCGGAAAAGCTTCAAGTCAAAACAACTCGAATCACCAATTCTGCAGGTAACTGCCTTTTTCCCAACGCAGTAGGCAAAATATGGAATAACCTCCCATCACACATTACCTCGATAGGCTCCTTTGATCTTTTTAAAAAACAACTCCTTGCACATCTTAAAAACTTCTGGCTCTGCTCTTGTACTAATCCCGACTGAGAAACCTAATACCTTCTACTATCATTCTTCCTTACTTCTAAACTGCAATCCTTCTCTGTGTTCTCAAACATCCTAATGACTTTACAGTTTCAAAAAAAAAAAAAAAAAATTATATATTGTATATACACTAATATGTATGCAATGATCTGTATGGAGTGTAGTTCTAGATATAATCAATGTCTCTTGCAATTTATGTGTTCTATTTTTCTTGATCTAGACTAATAACTATCCATGGTAACCTAATATCTGTTAAATGAACTCATAGTTAATCTTCAATTTTGTATAACCTTTGTTTTAATTCTGTGGAGCTTTTCTCCCCGGGCCTCCACTGAAAATGGAAATTATCCAGCTGGACTAGCCCGGTCAACAAATGTAAAATAAAATAAAATAAAAATCCCTCCTCAGCACATGTCCAAACCTTTGTAATCTTGCCTCTCTGGCTTTGTCTCAAAACCATCCAACATGGGTGGACCTTCTCATATACACATTGCTAATCCTGTGCACCCTCGTCACACCCAGTGCAAATCCTAACATCTGCGACCCTGCTACATCCAGCTCTGACACCTGCCTTTTTGTCAATGCCTCTGTCTCCAACCCATATAACATAGTTGGTCTCACTACCCTCTTGTAGATCTTCCTTTTTATTTTTACTGGTACTTGTCTGTCACAAATCACTCCTGACACTCTTCTCCATCCTGCCTGCATTCACTTCTTCATCTGTCCCCCACAGTCGTCATTACTCTGAAATGTTAATCCCAATCATTTCAACACATCCACCTTTGCCAACTCTACTCCCTGCATCCTCAACATTCCGCTACCCTCCCTCTCATTCACACACAGATAGTCTGTCATAGTCCTGCTGACCTTCATTCCTTGCCTTCTGTAGAGCATATCCCCACCTCTTCAGGTTCTCCTAAATCTGTTCCCTACTCTAAATATAGTTCACAATGTCATCTGCAAACATTATAGTCAACACGGACCCCTGTATGAACTTGTCTGTCAACCTGTCCATCACCATTGCAAATAAGAAAGGACTCACAGCTGATTCCTGATGTCATCCCACCTCCACCTTAAATGCATACATCACTCCCACCGCAGATCTCTCTGCTGTCACACCACCCTTGTACATATCCTGTACCACTCTAACATATATCTCTGCCACTCATGACTTCCTCATACAATACCACAACTCCTCTCTAGGCACACTGTCAGATGCTTTCTCTAAGTCCAGTAAGACACAAAGCAACTCCCGACCTCCTCTGTACTTCTCCAACAACACTCTCAGAGCAAACATTGCATCTCTAGTGCTCTTACCTGGCATGACACCATACTGCTGACCACTACTCATCACCTTCCTGCTCAACCTAGCTGCCACTATTCTTTCCCATAACCTCATGCTGTGACTGATCCATGTTATCCCTCTGTAGTTACTACAGCTCTGCACATCAACCCTATTCTTAAAATGGTACCAAACACTTTCTGTCCACTCCTTATGCAACCTCTCACTTTCCAAGATATCATTAAATAATCTGGTTATAAACACTACTGCCATTTCTCCTAAACAACTTCAGGCTTAGGTATGTCATGTGGACCAACAGACTTTCCGGTATTCATCCTCTTCATAGCTATCCTTACTTCCTCCTTGGTAAGCCATTGCACTTTCTGATTCACCATACCCACGTCATCCAAACTTCTCTGTTTCATTCTCTTCATTCATCAGCCTCTCAAAGTACTCTGTCCACCTGATCAACACAGTCCCACACTTGTGAGTACATTCCCCTCATTATACTTTATCAACTCTTATCTGCTGCACAGCTTTATTCGCTCAGTTCCTCTGTCTAGCAAGTTGGTACAAGTCATTTCATCCCTCCTTATTGTCCAACCTGTCATACAACTCTTCATATGCCTCATCCTTAGCCTTTGCCACCTCTCTGTTTGCCATACACCTCATTTCCTTTACTCCTGTCTACTTTCCTCATCTCTCTGACAATCCCACTCCTTCTTCCCCAACCTCATTCTCTGTATACTGTCCTGTACTTTCTCAGTCCACCAGCAGATCTCCTTGTACTCCTTCCTCCATCCACATGTCACACCAAGCACCTTTCTAGCCATCTTCTTTACTAGCTCTGCTGTACTTGCCCAGATATTTGGTAAATCATCACTGCCACCCAGTGCCTGTCTTAACTCTTCCCTGAACTCATCCAGTTCCCACCATTTGATCCATGGTACTGCCCTCACACTCCTCCTCCTCTTGATCACCAACATCATCTTACAGACCAACATTCTATGCCGCCTAAATACACTTTACCCTGTCACCACTTTACAGTCTCCAATATCCTTCAAACTGGCCCTCCTAAAATAGATATATTCCACCTGTGTGCATCTTACTCCACTCTTGTATGTCACCCTATCCTCCTCCCTCGTGTTATAGTACGTATTTAGCACAGCCATGTTCATCCTTTCTGCAAAATCCACTACCATCTCACTGTCTGCATTAATTTGATTAACACCATACATACCCATCACTTCCCCATCCCCTCTGTTCCCTTCATCAACATGCCCACTGAAATCTGCTGCAATCACCACTCTGTCACCTTTGGGTACAGTCATCACCTCATCATCCAACTGACTTCACATTTCTCTTTCTCATCCATCTCACAACCAACGTGCGTAGCATATGCACTAACAACAGTCATCATTACACCACCAGTTTCCAGCTTCATAAACATCACTCTACCAGACACTCATGTCATCCTCCAAAAACACACTTGGCATACTGTTTCTTCAGGAGAACCCCTACCCCTTCCTCCTCACATCTACACCAATTGTGACCTGCCTCCCATGCACATAGATACTCACCTTCCATCTGGTCTCTTGCACACACAATATATCAACCTTCCCCTGGCCATCATATCAGCTAGCTCTGTCCCTATACCAGTCATACTGCCAACATTAAAAGTTCTTACTCTCACTACCACACTCCTAGCCTTTCTCCTCTTTTCCTACCATATGAGTGTTGTACATCCTCAAGAGTATGCCTGTCGGTGCAAAGCTATTGTGCTATTGAATGACTCAAGTGTGTTACAGTAATATTAAGACAGTGTCACTAATTCTGTCCCATTGCCCCCCCCCCCATGTATGTGTGGCGTCCTACAGATGTCCTGGTCTAACAGGTTGAGAGGGATGACTGGGCAGCAAGAGTGTGAATATAGTGTACCATACTGACAGAGAACAAAAATGTATATGAAGTATTACCTGTGTACATGTCAGTATGACTAGGTGCATTGGCCACCTTATAATAACAGACATGGATGCAAAATGTCAGTTAAAGAAGCTGTACATGTTGTACACGTGTGTAATCTTAATTACTGCGCATCCAACAGAGTGACATTTCTACAACTACTGGGTGTTGCATTGCCCTGACACAGCCATGGGTACTACAATAAGCATGATTATCTGTTTGAAACTGGAGAGGTATCCAACTGTGTTATGACTTTATGTCCATGCCTAGTACAAACAGCTATATGAACACTTACATAGCTGTATGGACTCAAGCAATACCTTACTTGCCAAACCTGCCTTCACCAAAGTAGAGTGATCCCCTTTGTTGGACAGCAACAATACACAAACCACATACTTGGTCCCTATATTGGTTGTACAGGGCAAAGTAGGAGCAGGGACCAACCTGGCATCAAGTCAGCCATTGTCTGACATGCATATAAGGTCACAGGTGGATTATTGTAAGGCTAACTATGAGTACAAACTGGAGACATCCACCAAGGCCAATCACAAGGCCATCTTCCCATAGCCCAACATAATGCATCAGAGATACTTCAGGTGCAGCTAATATTGGTAAGACAGTGATTCAGGTTGTAACCTGCTATAGGTCCCCAACCATGTCCCAAGACTCGCACTCCATGTTCCTAAGCACCCTGGAGAATATTAGGGTCCAACCTAGCACTCTCATACTGGGAAAACTACTCGTGTACAAATACATTTGCTAAACGTTTCCTGGAATTCATTAATTCCAATGACCTGGACCAGCTTGTTCGTACCCCCCACTTGAGGTAGCAACATCCTTGACCTGGTCATTACTAACATGGGGGAACCATTGCTCTACACCAATAGTACACTCCTCCCTGGTTAGAGCCGATCACAAACTAATCACCTTGGAAATCCACACCCACCCACAAAGGAAACCACCATGAAAAACTTCTGCAATGCTAACTTTGGGCTCATAAAAACAGGGCTGGCTAACTTCACAGCACCCATGCAAATGGAGAATAGTTGCATGACCACCGAATCATACAACAATGCACTGTACAGACATGTACACAAATGCATGGATCTCGTCCAAAAAAAGGAAGCCAATGTGGTGGTCTGCCATAAGCAAACTCTACAACAAAAGGAGGGAACTGATGCAAAATATGATAAAGTCCCGAGACTGGAAAAACTCCCTTATCAGCTTAACAAAATGTTGAGATCCCTCATCAAATCCTCTAAAGCTAGCTATGAAAACAGAACTGCAGCAGACAGTAAAGACATCCACAAGACCTTCTATAGTTATGTAAAGAACCACCACGGCAATACCCAGAGTTGCTCTGAGCTACTGCACAATGGTACCTCCTATACTGAGCCAACAGATATTGCCAATATACTGGCCGACAGATTCAGTGCCAACTTTACCTCTCTATCCCCCAAAGGACCAATCACAAAACAAGCAGATTGCAAGGCACCCAGTATTACTGCTGCACAGGTTAAAACAGCACTGTCCAAGGTCAGGAATACAGCTTCTATGGGACCTGACAATATCTCTGGCTGTGTTCTACATGAACTACAGAGTGAACTGGCACCTCACCTGTGTGCCCTGTTCAATCACAGTCTCATCTCAGGCTTTGTTCCTAGCAAATGGAGCACTGCTACAGTTATCCCTCTCCACAAAGGAGGAGCGAATACAGACCCTTGGAACTATCGCCCCATTAGCCTGACAAGTCTGATATGCAAAGCTATGGAATGCATCATCATGGACCTAATAAACAAGGATATAGGGAATCTCCAAACTCTGGATCCCACACAGTTTGGTTTTGTGAATGGTAGATCATGCCTGCTCAACTTGGTCGACTTCTTTGAGTCAGTCACCAGAGCTGTAGATGAAGGCAAGGTGGTTCATACAGCCTACCTTGATCTGGCCAAGGCCTTTGGTAGCATTCCCCACTCATGAATCACAGAAAAACTCACTAAGCTACGCATCAACCCCTATATCACTAGGTAGGTTGAAAACTGGCTCACAGATAGAACCCACAGTGTGAAAGTAGCTGACTCCAAGTCAGACTGCTGACCATTCATGAGTGGAGTCCCAAAGGGTTCGGTCCTGGGTCCTCTCCTGTTTGGTATCTACTTCTCTGAAGTCCAGGCCAACATGAACGGACTCTGGCTGACAAAGTTCGCAGATGATTGCAAGTTGGGAGCTATTATTAACGTCCCAAGTGATGTTGACATCCTACAGAAAGGCCTTACTGAGACCACGACTGGTGTCAGAACCATGGCCTTAAGGTCAATGCCAAAAAATGTGTCATCATCCCCTTTGGGAAAAACCCAGTTTCCATGAATTACCACATCGATGGTAGTCCAATGAACACAGAAGGCGTTATAAGAGATCTGGGAATACAGGTTGACAGCAACCTCTCTTTTGATCACCACATTGCCACTGTGGTCAGAAAGTTCTTCTATGTGGCACATCTCATTACTAAGGGTTTTGCATCCAGGAAGAAAGAGGTCATTGTCTCTCTCTACTCTTCCCTCATTAGGCCAGTCATTAAGTACATTGCCCCATTTGGCATGTACTCACTAGACACCTGCAACAACTGGAAAGGCCGCAAAAGTACCTCAGAAATAGGATCCTAGGCCTTAAACATGTCCTATATGGACAGACTCAAAAAACTCCAACTATTCTCTGCCTCGTATTGCCTACTTAGAGGCGATCTCTGCTTGACTTGCAAAGCCATGTCTGACCCAGCTCTGTTAGAAATGCTACATCTAAAGAAATACCAATCCCTCTGCACCACATGCTCCAGAGACCTCAACCTCATTACCACAATCAACAGAACATGCTGGAGGGACAGGTACATAACCCAGAGACTGCCCATGCTATGGAATAGACTTCTCATACATGTCAAGCAGAGTACCTCGCTGACCCTCTTCAAGAGAAATCTTGAGTGGATGGGGAATAGAAAATTCACCCCGGGGATAACTCCAGTGGCTCTACTCGACAGAGGCACTGGGAACTAAGGACGGGTGTCACGATGCCAGGGTAATCCTATGGGCTATGCTTGTAAAGGCCCCAGGGTCATTAGCCTAGTATACACCTATGAACTTATGAACATATGAACCTATGTCTGCAATCTCAAAGGCAGCAAACCAACCAAACATGTAATGGTGGTCAATCTGACCACATACACACACAACATAGCTAGAGGCAACCTGCTGCAGATAGAGTTAGAGCAAACATCACCCCCCTAGCTCAGCATCACTATAGGTGGATATACATAGCACCTGCACCCCTCCCCTCATCACCATGCAGAAGGTACATATTGCCTACTGAAAGCAACAAATGTAAGTATCCATGGGACATGATGACATCCCTTTCCGCATCCTACTTGAACTCAGGCATGTGCTCCCAACTCCATTACACACTGTAGTCACACCAAGCCTCGGCACCATCCATACCCCATCCACATGGAAGATGGCCAATGTCATCCGTCTACACAGACCTGAATGAGGAATACAGAATTATGCAATTAACTGGCCCTCATTGGGTGGAATATGACACATCAGGACCAAGAGTGTAATGCAAGCTGATACTGTGCTGATAGATTACAGGAGTATGGTGTGGTTATGAGTGGTGGCTACTGGTATTCAAGGTAAATTTGCAGGTTCTGTACATACTGTTGCCAAATGTATGGGGTCCTGTGATGTGTTTCCCCTGTTTATGTCTTCCAGGTGAAATGTCACATCTGTGAAGGCTGACATTTTCAGCAGCTAAAACCAACATCATCATCAAAGCCATACTACAGCACTATTCAATACTGTTTGACTGAAGCCAGCAATATCTGCAGGAGAGAACCAACCTGGGTGATGACCTTGTCCACAGAGTAAACGATGTCAGCCTGCTTGCACGTACATATGAGCAGGTCCAGCATCGTGCAACCGACCTTATACTCCATGCCCGGCAAAGGGATGCTGCCGTGGCCAGGGACTGCACAGCCACAGGTGGGGGCCCAGCCATGCAGCCCCCACTGACACCCACCGAGGAGCTCATCACCAACCTTGAGGCACCCATTCCAGTACAACATCAGGGTACAGACCCCCACATCCTGGAGGTGGGTGGCACCCAGCCAATGGATGAGGAACATGGAGGTAAGACCCCAGTGGAAATTAGTAGACTAGTATAGCGGACATACTTGTATCTGTAGAGTATCTATGTGCATGTGTCAGGTCATATTGCAGTTATGGATGAGGTTTTCTAATGCACAGAAGTGCACATCTATGGTGAAGGACAGCACATTGTGTAGTATTGGGGGTTGTACTGTAAATGTGCAGACATACTGCATCCATCCTGTACCAATGCCACACGTGAGTCTGCTGAAAATACCTCTCTCCCACAACTACCTCGGTCCCTCTGGTCTGCATATGGGACAGCAGCCTGAAGCTGGTGAGTATGGAATTCTTCTGTTGTGGTTCAGCAATACCCCAGGCATGTGAAGGGCATGCAATTTACCATGCACACAACTATCACTCACAGCTGTATTGCTTTATGTGCATGTTCACTTGTGGTGGGGTTAACTGCATTGCACCACAGTGGTCACCACAGGGCCCTACATGAAGAGAATGTAACATTCCTGTAGCATACCTCACAACCTTTCAGTGCAAGACATCTGGACAGAGACGAGCAAAATGGGGGACAAACGGCCAAAAGTAGGGACATGTGTGAAACATTACTCTTATACATTGGATATAAAATGTGTACACACCCTTGTTAAGATGCCAAGTGTTTGTGATATATACAAATTGAGACCCCAATATGTCAGTTCACACCTTTTCCAACCTTTAATGTGACCCATAACATGAACAATTCACTTGTAAAACCAACCAGTCTGTTGGGCACCAAATATGGAGTATACAAGCATTAAAGTAAGCTGGATGCACATGTGTTCACGCCCTTCAGATAATATTGTATTGCAACAACTTGATTTACTGACAGTATTCAGTCTGCTTGGTTACACACCTGCCATCAAATAAAGGTACTCTGAAGAACACCAAATAGCATTCTGCTGTCCAAGTAGGATATTCATGACATTTGCTCAGTTGCCTGCAACAGCAACAGCCATGGCTTGCAAACAGCTTACAAAGCAGCAAAGGGGTCTCATATTTGAAAGGTATCACTCAGGAGTAGGGTAAAACAACATTACCACAGCATTGCATACACCATGGAACATAGTGAAGACAGTCATCAAAAGGTGGATTGAATATGGGATAACAGTGCTGTTGAAAAGAACCTGACGTCCCTCCAAAAGTGATGAAAAGACATGTCCAAACCTGGCCAGGAGGCTGTCAGAAGACATACAGCAACACTGAGGGTGTTGTATGAATCTCTTGCAAGTTCTGGTGTTGTGTACTTCATGTGAAAATGATCATCCATATTCTACTTAAGTCTAGCCTATGGGGTAGTTTCAGAAGATGGAAGCATTTCCCCACACCAAATAACATCCAGGGGTGGATACAACTTGCAATAAAGCACACTGAGTCTCACAAAGGCATGTGTGAAACTGTGTTATGGTGTAATGAGACTATGGATCGACCTCACAGCCACAATACCAAAAGGCACGTGTGGTGCACAAGCAACATCTCTCTTTACTGGAAGACCATCATCCTTATGGGGAATCACGCTGGTGGCATTGGCTTGTTGTGGGGATGCTGTTCTAAAGCCAGAACTGGGCCTGTAGTCACTGTAGTGGGAATTCTGAACAGTTCAAAATAACACTCACATCTGGCCCACATCCATCAGGCATCTGCAAGAACTCTGAGGATGGGGATGGGTGTCAGCCTTCAACATGACAAAGACCTGCAGCATACATCCAAAGCTACCTAAGAATGGCTTCACCTGAATGCACTCATGGTTATTGATTTGCCCAGCCAGAGTCTAGACCTAAACCCGATAGCAAAACCCCAGTGTGACTTGATGAGAGCTGAGCACATGAGCTGCCCTTGCAATCTTACAGAGTTTTGGGACCTTTGCAAGGAAGAGTGGCCAAATAATGCCAAGTCAAGATGTGCCATGCTGATAGACACCTTCCCAAGAAAAGTGAATGCTGTAAGCCACTTACAAGGTGCTTCAACAAAGTATCATTTTAAAGGTGTACATACTTATGCAACCACCATATCATACATATTTCAGTCCTTATATTTTACATGTAACACATTTGTTTGTTTATCCATTGGATCGTATAGGTCATATGTCAAATGAAAGGAGGGCAACATTTTGGAATGCATTATTGTGGTCTCATCTTATATGTTAACAGAATTATGTACACTTATATCCACTGTAAGCTTAGAAGGTTGGTAGTGTAACAGGAATTGTGTGACTACACATTTACGGCTTTTTTGGAGGTCTGAAACTCAAACGTATGTCATTAATCAGTGACATCACTCCTCAGATCATCCCAGTCATGTATCAACAAACACAGGGGCTATGAGGAACAGAGCAAACATATGAGCCAGACATCTACACATCCTGTGAGGATCTGTACAGTTGTGAGGTATGTTTTGTAGTAGTTGCTACTGTGCTATACAGGTGAACAGCAATGATGTGTACATGGTTGCAGTCTGTGCTGGGGAAAGGCCATCACTTATTATACTACTCACATATTCCAGAGCTCTATATTGTTGGTTACATTTAGTAAAACTGGCAGCAGTGCATGATGTTGAGGGCCATGTGTCATGCATGTCACCATTTGGGTAATGTGAGGTCTGTGTAACAGATTCGTGCCACCTCACGTGTAAGTGTGTGTGTGTGTGTGTGTGTGTGTGTGTGTGTGTGTGTGTGTGCGCGCGTGTGTGCCAGCCAACCTCAAAGTGCAGGTATTAATGTACATATGTTGTCTTCCCCTCACAGGTAGCGATGGGGTTCAGGTCCCTCCCACTTGGAAACTGATGCCATTGTCTCTGTAGACTCTGACAATGATGATAGGAATAGTGAGGTACAGGTGGGTTGTCAAGGGCTGAATCTGTGCCATTGGTTGGCATCCCACTCTTGTCCATACCATCTCTGCACACAGTGACAATGCCCACACCTACCCCGTCACCAGTGGCCACAGATGATGGGCAGTTGGCAGGTGGTGGCATGGAACAGGCTTGTGTGATGATTATGGCAGGTGTGAGTGTAGACACTGTCCATAGCCAGAGTGCAGGTGAGATCCTACACAGGCGGATGGACAGGGGTGCTCACAGGAAGGATGCTGCTTGTCAAGCCGCTGTCACAAGTGCCACAGTAGTGGTCATCTGATGCATGTTTCAGGCTGTCATGGATGCACAGGCATGTAGTGAAAGCCACACCATACAAATACACAGGGTGGTGGAAGCAACTCTTCCTGATGTACATGGCGACATACATGACCTTGTTGAGGCCACATGTCAAAAGGCTGAGGTCATGAATAGACGGTGGGGTGAGACCTTGGCAATCCTCGACAGTGGCATGTCTGTGGTAGAGCGTGTGATGGGAAATGGGCACCGGCCATGTGGAAGTAAGTCAGCACTAACAACAGCTGCGAGTCTATGGGGCCATGCACCTTCACACTCTCACAGTGGCAGTGACACCAGCACTACTAAAGGGGGGGTTGCTGTCCACATCACACCAGAGCAGGCCATGGGCACGTGGTCCTGGCTGGTCCCGTCAGGGGCATGGATCCAGCAGACAGCAGTCACCATCAGGAAATAGTACTGCATCTGGCCTTGAGCCTGGTGGTGCCAGTGATACCTCTAGCAGGCTAGTTGCTGTGTCTATGACCAGAGATGGTGAACTGGACACCCTGTCATGTATGGTCTACAGCTGTCCAACATACCCCCATGTAGGGCAGCCACATGGTGTGACTGTGTACATACATACACACACACATCTGTATCACAAGCAAGTCACCTCCAGACACACACAGCACCTCTGCACAGCCCATCTATTAGATACACCTCCAAACACACACATGATGTCAACCGTATGACCCAGCCTAAGCCTCTGGCAACCCAGACCACACCATGTACATATGACGATACCTGTTCCACATCCCTGTCATCCATAACATCAATGCAGGGACATACTAATATGGGTCTGATGCACAGGGTGAATATAGTATAGTGTAGCTATGTAATACTATGTAAGGTGCTGTCTGCTTGCATTTGTTATGGATACACATACAGGTGTATGTACCTTATTAGCCATGATGCATTGTTGCTGTTAGTACCACTGACTGAATGCAGTCTGACATGCTGCATTCTGTATGTGTTCCAGGTGTCTGTGTGTCTGCAGGCTCTGGTCCTGCAGACATTCCCAAGAGGGAGTATGGCAGAGTGGGAATACACCAACCATGTCATAGGCAAGGTACAGCTTTATATGTATATGTACAAGGTGTGTATGCATGCAGCTGTCTGTGAGGGACACTGTTGTCAGATAATGTGACCTTGCATACACACCCCTTGTCACAGACAGGTAACCTTCAGACATGTCACCTCAGTGTTGTGTAGTACCACAGGCTCATACATACAGAACAGGTTACTGTGTTTCTCACAAGCGTAGCCATTACATTAACTGCAAAAGATTCACTTGTCAACACCTGTTGGCCCTGCCATTTCTTTCCCATACACTCAACCCTGATTAAGTTGATAAGGGCATGCATGATACTGTGTATGACAGGTTTGTGTTATGTATTCCTGAGTTCACCAGGTGGAACAGGGAGACAAAATGATATATCCTTTGCATACACACAGTAAGGACTGACACAGGGGATGTGCATACAGTAGCACAAACATAGTTGGCAATAGACAGATTAGTAAACCTACATTCCCACTGTGATGTACTGTAATACTACATACACATGACATGCCTCACATAGATTATATGCATGGGACATAACACACTACCTCTTACAACATGTAATGTTCTGAATGCCTTCATGAATGGTGAGTTATCCCACCATAAATAGCATGTGGAGTTATGTATTGCTCCTACAACCCTGGACAAGTGATAGTGTAGCAGACGTATCAGCATGATGTTCCAGTTAGGTATGATACCTGATGCTGGCATGTGTGTCACTACACTCACTGTGGCTGATTTGGCAACAATATTACATACATGGGCATTGTTAAGGGACACAGACCACATATAGGTTGCAAACATCTGGATATTCTATAGACATCTGTACAGAGGACTGGTATGGCCTGCACAATGGTTTAACATACTGCATGTGAGGCAGGAGCTGTTACCACACAATATAAAGTAATGCCATCAGGAGGTGATAAACAGGCGTGGATGGTACACACATTTAAATGGTACCAGCCAAACAGGATATGATCTTCACCCAAACACATGCACAAAAAGTTACCAGTATTGAGATTAGAACCCCAACCTATTTAGATATTAGTACTATAGTAGTATGCAGTTATCAGGCACACCATGGAGCTTACATAATTTCACTTGCTCCCAAGGTACTTCTAAGGTCAATTACATCAGCTGGCCTAGTACAGTAAATTGATGGGAAGTTTACAGGGTGGTACACAACTCAAAATGGTGTATCCCCCACAGTATATTATTCTCACAAAACACACACACACACACAAACAGTTGCCAGTATTGAGATTAGAACCCCTGCCTATCTAGTTATTTCTACTATAGTGTTACGCTGTTGTCAGGCATGCCACAGTTTACATAATTTCATCTTTTCTCAAGGTACTTCTAAGGTGAATGACATCAGCAGGACTAGTAAAGTAAATTGATGGGAAATTTACAGGGTGGGTACACAACTCAAAATGGTATAACCCTTACAGTATATTATTTGCACAAAAACAGTTGCCAGTATTAAGATTAGAACCCCTATCTATGTAGTTATTTCTACTACATTGTTATGCTGTTATCAGATGCGCCATGGAGCTTACATAATTTCACGTAGTCACAAGGTACTTCTAAGGTGAATGACATCAGCAGGCCTAGTAAAGTAAGTTGTTGTGAAATATACAGGGTGGCACACAACTCAAAATGGTATAACCCCCCAGTATATGATTCTCACAAAAACACACACACACACACACACACACACACACACACACACACACACACACACACACACACACACACACACAGTTACCAGTATTTAGATTAGAACCCCTATTTATCTAGTTATTTCTACTATAGTGTTACGCAGTTATCAGCTATGCACTGGAGCTTACATTATTTCACCAAGTCCCAAGGTACTTCTAAGGTGAATGACATCAGCAGGCCTAGTAAAGTAGGGTGATGGAAAGTTTACAGGGTGGTATACAACCCAAAATGGTATAACCCTCACAGTATATGATTCCCACACAAACACGCATACACACAGACACTTACTTGCCGTATTGAGATTAGAACCCCTGCCTATCTATTTATACTACAGTGTTATGCAGTTATCGCATGTGCTACAGAGCTTACTGACCTGAAAACTGGCCAAAGCTGCTGATAAATGCACAGCTGAGGTAAAATATTCCAGATGCCAGAAAGTCTGCCTTCAGTTTTTCCTTTAGATCTTGCTAGTTCTTTCTCTCCTGAACTTCAAATAGCCTAATAGCTTTGCACTTCAACAAGTTTTTGTATCAATTATTCTAGCACACATGAGAGTCATCAGTAGTCATTCTTCATGGAATTAACTCCAGTACTTAGTAGTTATGACCACCCCTCTTGGCATGATTAAAGTGCAGTTCTCTGTGTTTTTGCCGATTAACCTGGTGCACTTGGGCATTCTGAGGCACTGTTGCAACTGTCTCATGTGCACAGACAACTCTCTCCTCTACACTCAGACTTGTGAGAGATACTCCATATCACCAAACTGGAAGATATGCATACTCCCACAAAGACTGGACTAGCTGGTCAAGAGGAGAAGGGTCAACACCTGCACCACACCACCTGGAACACATACCTTTCCTGAACACTCACTATCTGAGCTCAGACATACAAACAAAAAACACACACCCACCTTCACAGAGGCACAAAATAGACATTTACCCAGACAGCAGAGACCACCAAGAAAGACACCCACTCAACCACAACACAGCACAAGCCACAGGACACATATCTCACCTACACAGTATGCCCCTCAACCTAAGCCCCTAAGGCTAACCACTTTGCCTAATACAGTAATCATAGGTAACTCAATAGTGAGGCCCACAGATGTCCCACTCAGTAGGTTGAACATGGAGAAAGGAACAGTCAGCTCTCTATCAGGTGCCAGAGACCAACACATAACACACCCAGTCAGGTCACTCCACAACTACAAGTATCACTCTGTCATTGTCCATGCATGTGTGAATGACTTGAGATGCACCTCCCTGGACTACATGCAAAGAGACATGGTGGAGCTCTCAAATTATGTGGGCCAGGCAGGTATGACAGTAGCCCTGAGGAGTATACTACTGTCACCCAGAATGATACTGCAGTACAAACAACAAATGATTGACTTCATCAATTGGCTTAAATGTCTGCCGTCACTCTCAGAGGATCCAGTATCTGTCTGCTTGGGTTGACATGATTGGCCTACATCTGTCATCCTTGGTTTCCAGGTACTGGCTAAGTGTCTTGCCACCCCTATAGTGCCTTTTAAGGCAGTGTTCCAAATCAAAGTGCCACTGCAACAGCTATACATATATGCAATCTGAGGGTCATACTGCTCAGCACTAGACATCTAAATCTCAAGATGCAGCCACTCAAAGCACTCCTCAAAATGGAGAACATTGACATTTGTGCTGTAACGGACACCTGGTTTACAGCAGCAGACAGCACCCCACTACCAGGCTATAACTCATTCCACACCTGTCAGCCCCAAAACATGGACCACAGCTCCAAAGGCAGTGGTGTCTCCATATTAATAAAGGATATGCACACCTCCAGACTAGTATCCCAGCATAATGCACCTGAGATACTTCAGGTACAACTGACATTGGGTAATGGTGCAATCCAGGCCATAGCCTGCTATAGGCCCCCATCCATGTCCATAGACTCTCACTCCACATTCCTCAGCACCCTGGAAGCTATCAAGGTCCAACCCAACAATCTCATACTAGGAGACTTCAACTACACCTCCATCAATTGCGAATGATACTCAAGCACCAATACACTGGCCCATTGCTTCCTGGAATTCATCAGTTCCAATGTCCTGGACTAGCTCATTCTGACACCCAGTAAAGGAAGCAACATCCTTGACCTGTGTTGATTACTGACATATGGGACTGTTGCTTGACAATGGTAGTCAATCCATACCTGGTCAGATCCAACTATAAAGCCATCACCATGGAAAACCACATCTCACCCACACCCCCTGCAAAGGTAACCACCTTGAAAAATTTCTCCAAAGCTGACTTTTGACTCCTAAAAACAGAGGTGGCTAACTTCCCAGCACCCATGCTAATGGAAAATACCTGCATGACTGTTGAATCATACAAAAAATGCACTGCACAAACATGTACATCAATGCATGGAACTATCCATACCGAACAGAACCATGATACTCTCCTCCAAACACTGGAGGCCAATCTGGTGGTCCCCCTGCCATTGACAACCTGTACAATAGAAGAACAGAACTGCTGCAGAAAAAGGTGGAATCCAAAGAGTGGTAAAACTCCTGCATTAGCCTCAACAACAACTTGAGATTCCTCATGAAATCATGTAAAGCCAACTATGATGGCAGAATTGCAGCAGACACTGACAACAATCACAAAGCTTTTGATAGTTATATCAAGAACCTCCACGGCAATACCCAGAAGTGTTCTGAGTTACTGCACAATGCTAACTCCTATACTGAGCCAACAGTTATAGCCAACATTCTTGCCAACACATTCTCTGCCAGCTTTACCCTTCTCTCCCCCACTAGGGAAACAATCAGAATTCCAGAAGTATGCCAGGCACCCAGGATTACTACCAGCCTAGTTACACCTGCATTGGCCACGGGCAAGAATACAGCTTTCATGGGACCCAAAATTATCCCTGGCTGTGTTTTACATGAACTACAAATATACTTGGCACCACATCTGTGTCCCCTGTTCAGTCACAGCCTCACCTCAGGCTTTGTCCCTCACAAATGGTGCACTGCTACAGACATCCCTCTCCATAACGGTGTAGCAACTGTAGACCCTGGGAATTATCAGCCCATTAGCCTGACAAGTCTGATATGTACAGCTATGAAGCACATCATCAGGAACCTGATTGACAAACATATAGGTAATCTCCTAACTCTGGTCCCCACACAGTTTGGCTTTATGTATGGGAGATCATGCCTGCTCAACCTGGTTGACTTCTTTGAGTCAGTCACCACAGCTGTGTATGACAGTAAGGTACTTCATACAGCCTACATCAACCTGGTCCAGGCTCTTGATACCATTCCTCAGTCAGGAATTATTGATGAACTCACCAAACTAGGCAGCAACCCCTATATCACTAGGGGTTGAAAACTAAACTGGCTCCCAGATAGAGCTTCCTACTTTTGCACTGTGCATTCTAAGTCAGATTGTCAACCAGTCATGAGTGGAGTCCCACAGGGGTCACTCCTGGGTACTCTCCTGTTCAGCATTTACTTCTAAGGAGTCCAGGACAAAACAAATGAACTCTAGCTGACCAAATTCACAGACAACTGCAAGCTGGGAGCCATCATTGACTCCACAAGTGATGCAGACATCCTACAGAATGCCCTCACTGAGACCACTGACTGGTGTGGAAGCCATGACCTAAAGCTTAACACCACAAAACACATCATCAGACCCCTTGGTAAAAACTCAGTTCCCACTAATTACCACATAGATGGGAGCCCACCGAACACTGTAGGTGCTATAAGAGATCCGGGGATGCAGGTTGGCAGCAACCTCTGCTTTAACCACCACATTGCCACTGTGGTCAGCAAATCCTTCTATTAGGCACATCTCATTACCAAGGATTTTGCATCCAGGAAGGAAGAGGTCATCGTCTCTGTGTATTCTTCCATCATTAGACCAATCATCAAGTATAATGGCCCATTTGGCATGTACCTCACTAGACACCTGCAACAGCTGGAGAGGCCACAGAAGTACATCAAAAAGAGGATCCCAGGCATTAAGCACATGTCCTACACAGACAGACTCAGAAGACTCCAGCTATTCTCTGTCTCAAATCACCTAGAGGCGATCTCTGCTTGACTTGCAAAGGCATGTCTGACCCAACTCTTTTACAAATGCTACATCTAAAGACATCCCAATGCCTCTGCACCACACACTGCAGGGACCTCAACGTCATTACCACAATCAATACAACATGCTGGAGGGACAAGTTCCTCACCCAGAGACTGCACATGCCCTGGAATAGATTTCCCATACATGTCAAGCAAAGCACCTAGATGTCCTTGTTCCAGAGAGATCTTAACATTGGGTGGCACAGTGGCAGGGCACTTCTATGGGCTAGGCATTTAACAGCTCTAGGGCCATTAGCCTAGTACACACCTATGAACCTGTAAGGGGAGTGACATCAGTATGACTGATAAGTTTCAAACCCACTGGCCTACTTTATCAAAATGCTTCTTCCTACAAACATACACACTTACACACACACACTTATACACCCACACACACAATTGCCAGATTTGAGAGTAGAACCCCTGCCCATCTAGTTATTTGTACTATAGTGTTATACAGTTATCACATGCGCTACATAGCTGACTGTGCTGACAACTGGCCAAAGGTGCTGATAAGGGGTATGACATCAGCAGGAGTGATAAGTTTACCATTCACTGGCCTACTTTATCAAAACACTTCTTCCTACAAACATACACACTTACACACACATTTGCCAGATATTAGAGTAGAACCCCTGCCTATCTAGTTATTTGTACTATACTGTTACACAGTTATCGCATGTACTACAGAGCTTACTTGCCTGACAACTGGCCAAAGGTGCTGATAAGGGGAATGCCATTAGCAGGAGTGATGAAGTAGGCCAGTGGGTGTGGAACTTACCAAAATACTACTTCCTACAAACATACATACTTATACACACACTTATACACCCACACACACAGATTTGCCAGAGCTGAGAGTAGAACCCCTGCTTATCTAGTTATCTACACTATAGTGTTACACAGTTATCACATGTGCTACAGAACTTATTGGGCTGACAACTGGCCAAAGGTGCTGATAAGGGGAATGACATCAGCAGGAGTGATAATGTAGGCCAGTGATTGGGAAACTTATCGAAATACTTCTTCTTCCAAACATACACACACACTCATTTGCCAGATCTGATATTAGAACCCCTGTCTAGCTAGTGATTTGTACTATACTGTTACGCAGTTATCATCCATGCTGCAAAGCTTACTGGGTTGACAACTGGCCAAAGATGCTGATAAGGGGAATGAGAGCAGGACTGATAAAGTGGGACACTAGGAAGTGTTGTGGGTGGGAACGGCCTAAAAGTGTTTCACCTACAAACACACACTCCTCACTCTCACATACACAACTGTCTCTCTCTCTCTCTCATACACACACACACACACACACACACACACACACACACACACACACACACACACTTGGTATTATTGAGATTAGAACCCCTACCTATCTAGTTATTTATACTATAGTGTTACACAGTTATCACAAGCACTACAGAGCTTATAGGAGTGATCTGTGTCCAATAGTAAATGGTACTTCTAAGGTGAATGAAAGCAGCAGATCTTGTAAAATAGGGCAATGTGAAGTGTACTGAATGGGAAGAGTCTCCTAATACTTAGACCTATGTACCCACACAAACACATACAGGTAGGTGATGTGATATTATAAACCCAATCTCAGTACTGTTACACAATGGAGATCACCTTTTATGCTGACACATGCAACTGTTTATGACTGGTATGCCACTGTCCACAGCAGGACATCACTGTATGCCATTCAGGGTATCCGTATGTGTGAATCACTCTGTGTCCCCCTGTCTCTCTCTCTCTCTAGCACGGTCTGTCTCTCAGTTCTCCATATCTATGTGTGTGTGTGCTTGACATACGTTATGGGTTGCCCATATATATGTGTGTGTGCATCTCACGCAACATATACACATATATCACATATGGGCCACCTACAGCTAGCTGAGGGTAATCCTGTCTGATGTGTGTGTGTGTGTGTGTGTGTGTGAGAACTGAGGTGTACATAACTGTCTGTATGCACAGACATATATGCACAATACAGTCATATATTCTGATGTGGGTTCCAACATGCCCTGTGATTCTCTAAGTGTAGAAGCATGCCCAGTGTGACCTTCTATAGTTAAAGTGGGAGTCCATTCCAGGGATAGGTGTACTCCAGTCCAGGGTTTTGTGTGCTACAGCCATACCTCTTAGGAGTACACAGGACTTTCCTCAGGGCACTTTTTTTGTTTAGCAGACATTTTCCGACATATCTGTAGTCTGGAACTTCAATGTATTGTGTCATTACTTAGTGCCAGACATCCTCAGATCATCACAGTGCTTTACTAGAGGAATACTAGTTGTATGATGCATAGACCAATATTATGGGGGCAGCTATGTAAATTCTTGCCCAAAACGTCCATTTGTGAGATGAGGCTACAGCCAGTGTAATGACGACACAGGGCTGTGTAGACAGTTCAGCAATCTGGTGATATACTGGCTGGAGATCTCCTGCTTGTGTGGTATCTTTCTAACCTGAGATGTCATATCCTTGTGTGGGCATACCTCTCACCTGTACATTATTTTGGCAGGTTATCCAGGTGTTTGGCTAGAGGTTTCATCCTTTCTATGTAAACTTGTGTTTTTATGGCATGTTAGTTACATATACTTGAAGTGTGATGTTACAAAATAATACATATGTTACTGTTTCAGAATACACAATGTTCAGACAATTCCTGCTACTGCAAACCCCTCACCCTACCAACTTTCTCAGTATGTAAGGGCGATATTTGCAACACATACCTATCATTGTGCCTTTGTTGCACTTTTATTTCTGCCCTTGTCCAGATATCTTGCTGTCAGAGGTTGGGAGTTATGGGTGTGGGTACACAGTACATTCAACTGTGCAGGCATGTCCATTATATGTAAAAACAAACATAAGAAAAAAAGGATTATTGAGAATGACCACTGGCAACAGTACCACAAAGCACCTATATTCAGAAAAGCCTTGGCACCTCTGCTACACATTCTTCAAGATGTCAGTAATATGTTTAGTATATTCCACATTGCACTGTGACATCTAGGTATGTCAGTGGCAGAGCAGTGGGTGTCACTGACATGCATAACAGTAGGCACTGCAGTTATCTGCACATGGCCCTGTCAAAGTCAGCACTGTACCTAGGGCACTACAAGACACCTGCCAGGGGAACATGCTGACCAGATCCAGACAGTATTAACCACCCATACACATAGCTCATTGACCCCTGTATATTGTGGACAGGCAACATGTTTTCATGTGTATTGGTACAGCCCTGCCAATGTGTGCTATGCTGCTATTTCCCCACGAACATACATGTTACTGCATTTGTGTGGGTGTATGGGGGGGGGCACACCTGTCAACTGTTCACATTTGCCCAGACTGTGGTGATGTTTGTTTTACATTTTGTTTCCATTTACCGTACTATTGTGCCCTATCTTGGGGACTAGAGGCACATCAGTAAAGAGTCCAGGTGAGATTGTACTGGCACTCATTTGAGTTTCAGACTTCTTACCCTTCATAGCCATACTGCAACTGCAGGTTCTGATGTGCTGTCACTGTAGGAGTCTGTAGAGGGTTAATTCAACATTGCCGTCATTTGTGTGCCTTTACTAGACATTTCTCTGTGGTTCTCTACAGCTGACTTGCTGTGTGGGTGTGATGGATGGTTATGGGACCCTCACCCTGACATCCATGCTTGTGACTTATGACCCCCAGATAGTTGTCCCCACACATATACTGCTGCAGGATTTGCCACCTTGGGTACTACTGCATAGTGTGGGGTGGCCAGTTTTGTTTAGACATTTCCTGGTGTCCCATATAGCTGATAGTTGTGTGCTGCTATCCCAGTAGACCATCTTATTCCCTTGCATGCATACAGCATTACCAGCTATCCCAGTAGGCCATCTCATTCCCTTGCATGCATACAGCATTACCATAGATATGCTACCAGAACATACTTATCCATTCATTTATTGTTAAGACAACTGACTTACCTTGTGCTTGTGGCAGTTGTGAGGACAGTGCTTGAGGGCCACCTATGTTGGATGCACACAGTACACTACCTATACATGGTATGTTACAGGTAATGTGATGTGTGTGTCATCCATTTTACTGTGTGTGCAAGTCAGAGAGGTGTCAGTCCCTGAGGTCCTTACAGTGTCAGTGTATGTGCTGTGTGTTGCCTCTTTGCCAAGGCCTGAGCATACTGGGCACACCTCCATCTTCCTACAGGAGCAGGGTTAAGGACCTCCTCCTGTGAGTCTCTCTGTGCCTGTGGGGACTTTGGCAATAGTGGTGGGCTGTGTGGCCCTTTCCTGTGCTGTTCCTGCTGCAGCTGTTTTCACAGGATCATATTATTTAGCATGGCACATACTATGAACATGTGTACACATGTGGCTGGAGAGTACTGCAAGGCTCCAACAGATATGTCAAGGTAATGGAACCGTGACTTGAGCATCCTAAACACATGGTCTATAATGATCCTGCTTTGTGTGTGTATCTCATTATGGCGTTCTTGTGTGGGTGTGTGTGCATTTCTGATGGGTGTCATCATCCATGGCTCCACTGCATAGCCAGCATCCCTCACCAGATGGCCATATGGGATGCCCCCACTGGCAAATGCCTAGTACAGTTGTGACGAATGCCAGATGTGGGAGTTGTGATAGCTTCCAGGGCTGCCAGCACACACATTCATGATAATGCCATGGGCATTGCATATGACCTGACAGTTGATGGAGGGGAAGCCCTTCCGGTTTATGTAGACCCTACACTGTTCAGTGGGTGGTGCTTTGATGTGGATGTGTGTGGAGTCTATGGCACCCAGTACCTCCAGGTATTCTGCTACACAGTGGAAGAGACGCATATTGCTTGTCCTCTCCTCACAGTTGTTGGGGAAGTAAATGTGCTCACTGGCATGTAGTAGCATGGCATCCAGGAACAGGTGGAGTGCCCTGGATGTAGATGCCTGTGAAGCCCCCATGATGTCCCCAGTAGGTCTTTGGAAAGTACCTGTAGCTAGAATTCTTAAGGCTACACATACCTTGTTATCCACTCAAATGGGTTCCCCTCTGTTAGTTCTGGCTCTGAGTTGAGGCTGGCACAGCTCAGTGATTTGCTGAAGTATGTCTCTGTCCACCCTGTAGTGCAATTCTATCTCCAGATCATGTAGCCCCTGGTAGGTTACCCTGGGTCTGAACACTCTTCTCCTCCTCCTTGGTTTGTGGCAGTTGTTAGCATTATCCTCCTCTCCACCATCAGCCTCTAGGACATACTGATGGATCAAAGCAATGGCAGCCCCTAAAATGTTTCCAGTTAAAATCCCCCCACATGTATACTCCAATGGTGCAGAGTTTGTGGGAAAAAAAAAACAGACTGTAAGGTATTTCCATAATTTTGTACTGTTGTGCTGCAGATGCTGCCTGCATGATTGGCTGACTATGATGCATTGCACCTGCCAGCTGTGTTATTTGTACTTGATTGCTTTAATTCTGATATTTTTCCTTTTTTTCTTTTTCCCCTTCCCATTTCCTCCCCTTTTAAGCCCTGAGGCACACTGCACAAACCCGGTGCTCAAATGTAAACAGTCCTGCTATTTCCTGTGTTTTTTTTTGTTTGTTTTAGACTGGGTACGCACCTCGCAAGCCCATTTAGCTGATGTAAATAGTATAAAATGGCCCTCCCCTGTGTATGAACATACTCCTCAGTTCATGGAATAAGACAATACAGTCTCAGACACACATCCTTGCAAGCTATGCTTAGCTAAGCTTATCTCTGCACCTCATGCTCCAATGTGCTTACAACATGTCTTACACACCCCCTTTTCATGTCTGTTGCTCCACCTAGTTACACCATCATGCTAGAGCACCTACATGGTTAGGTGCAGTTTGGGACTTGGAAGATTTTTGTGATTCCATAAATTTCCCCTCATTTGCATACCCCACTACCTTAGTCCATAGTTACTGGACTTACACAGAGCCTTTCCCTTTGACATCCACTGTTCCCTGGTATTGTTTCCATTCTGCATGCCATATACTATATGGCAAAATGCTAATTTTTCTTAAAATTGAGCTTTCAGCTTTTTTTATTTTTTTTTATTTTCCTCCCAAGCCTGTTTGCGCACTGCTGCCATATGCTTAAACAGCTGAGATCAGCCAAAAAAAAGTTTGATTTTTATACAAGATAATCAGTTTTCCATGCCAATGGCCACTGGCATGCCTAACTACTCTAATACATGCTTTTGTGAGAGCTGTTATGTCCCTGTTTTGTTATATGCAGAAATGTATTCGGTTAGTAACCAAATACATTTCTGCAAATAACACTGTTCCTGCTGCTGCATGGATACTTAGCTGCTTGGTAAATCATTAATTCACCTTATTTGCATGGTTTTCACCAGCAAATGAGGTAATTAGCATTCTGCAGCTATATCCATGCAGGAACAGTTTAGGCACGCTCACGCACGTCAGATCAGCTGTTTGCTGGATCGCTCGGTGGCTATATTCCATGCAGGAGCAGTAACACTGTTCCTGCATGGGGTCGATGGCTTCCTGAATCCTGGGGAATGTTTAAATCACTCACCTGTATGGCCTAAAAACATGTACAGATTGGCAAAATAAACACTATGTAAATAGTATAAATTCCTACAGTATATAAATAATAACTATATAAATAAAACATGCATCTTATATTGATACCACAAGATTAACAGATTAAACTATAACATTTACATGTTTGATGATACACTTCTCAATGTTATACATTTTCAGTGTTATGAAATTCGATGTTATGAGTTTTCAGTGTTTTGGGTTTTCAAAATTATGGTCTCAGTGTTTTGAGTTTCGATGTTATGACAATTAGATGTTTTGAAGGGGAATCCCAGGAAGAACATGGGTACCACCTCAGGAGTGAAGTTACCCATCTATTTATCTAGGTTGCATTTGAAGAGGTTCAGGGAGATGCTCTGTTTCATGTGAATTGGAAGCTTGTTCCAGAGAAGTGGCAGTCTCTGGCAGATGTATCTATCTCTCCAGCATAACCTTTTCATGTCAGAGGCTAGGTTAAGATCCCTGTAGTGAGTGACCCTCCAGCAGTTTGATTTACAAATGTGCAGCACAAAAATGTGGGGGAAAAGCCATGTGTTGTATATAAAAACGATGCTTGTTTTAAAAATTTACTTGAACAAAACACAGAGTTATAAAACCTATGGAAAAGGACGGATGACCAAATGTGGTCATTGTACACACTGTTCCAGTATTTTTGAAAAGGACACCTTACATATTCCACATTATGGTCTAATACATTTGAACCATAGGTTGAATTGTAACAGCACTTTTAGTTATAAAACATATGGAAAAGGACAGATGACCAAATGTGGTCATTGTACACAGTGTTCCAGTATTTTTGAAACGGACACCTTACATATTCCACATTATGGTCTAATACATTTGAACCATAGGTTGAATTGTAACAGCACTTTTGTAGTTTATGCAGCCTTATGTCAATCCTGTGAAGGATTTTACATAGGCAAGACTAAAAATGCTTTCAAAGTGCATGTATACCAACACAATTATGATATTAAAAAAGCCAATTAAAAAATGCATTGGCATTGCACATCAAGGAAAATCCTGACCATAGGTTTAAATTTATTGCCTTTGACCAAGTTGCTCTTAACAACGGGGGGGGGGGGGGTCCACGAGAATTGTTTCTGGAATTTAGAGAATGTATGTGGCAGGTAAGATTTAATGCCAACAACCCCCCCGGGTTGAATGATATTATTTCCCTCTCTAGTTATTTAAAACTGAAAGCTGAATTTTATCTTTGATAGTTTTGTAATGTTTTAACTTGTACAGCAAATAAGGAAAGTAGGGGAAAATGTGATCAATGTATGTTTATAATGCATCTTTTTATACTGTCTTAGTGCATCAACAGTATGCTGGATTGATGTTTGTTATTTATTTATACATATTGGTATCTGTGAAGAACAAACACTATTGTAGTCTGTTTTGTCATGCAATTTTTTATTATTATTATTTCTTAATCAAGTTCCACATATATTTCAATGTTTAGTTTTAAAACATAGTGATGCAATGCAACCTGAATCCTGTAGAGGCAATACAGCTTGAGAAACAGTGTTGCAGTACAATTTGAATCCTGTAGAGGAAATTAATTGTAGTCATGTGGTGGTGCCTGGCTTTTAAAAGGAAGTGATGTCAATGTTTTTATGTAATTTGATGAAGTCAAGTGTATCTACTGACAAAAGCGCTCATTAAAAGAGTAATTTTCTTCATACTTGTGCCGTTTATTTTTTCTTTTTTTTTCATACATTTTCACTGTTATGAAATTCAATGTTATGAGTTTTTAGTGTTTTGGGTTTTCAAAGTTATGGTCTCAGTGTTTTGAGTTTCGATGTTATGACAATTAAATGTTTTGAAGGGGAATCCAAGGAAGGACATGGGCACCACCTCAGGAGTGAAGTTACCCATCTATTGATCTAGGTTGTGTTTGAAGAGGTTCATGGAGATGCTCTGTTTCCCATGAATTGGAAGCTTGTTCCAGAGAAGTGGCAATCTCTGGCAGATAAGTCCCCAGCATAACCTTTTCATGTCAGAGGCTAGGTTAAGATCCCTGTAGTGAGTGACCCTCCAGCAGTTTGATTTACAAATGTGTAGCATTTCCATTAGGGCCAGGTCAGTGACTGCCTGTAAGCCAGACACAGGTGACCCCAACCTGTAGGAGAGAGATTACAGTGACACTGCTTTCAGTCTTTCTGCATAAGACTTGTTTGTGTACATTGTAATTTCTTGGTAAGAAACCTCTGTGGTCTGTCCAATTATTGCTGGTGTCTGGTGAGGTAGATGCAAAAATGGAGTACCCTCTTCAATTATTGGTCTGATGAGGGCTGAGTATAATGTAATTATAACATCCTTAGATCTAGATCTGATGTCTTTACTTGTAAGATGTACCACATAGAAGGATTTCCTAACTACTGTGGATATCTGGTGGTCGAAGTTCAGATTTCTATCAATATGAGTACTTGGATCACGTATCACTGGGTTGGTACTTAGGGGGTGCTGTCTATAATGTAATTAGCAGGGATGTCAGCTTTCCCAAAAGGAATGGTAATGCATTTTTTTGCATTTATCTTTAATCCGTTGCTGTGACAACAATCATTTGTCTGCATTAACCCTGTCTGCAGTATATTAACATCATCTTTTGACGCAATGATTGCTCCCAATTTGCAATCATCAGTGAAACCGGTCAGCCACAGGCCATCCAAGTTTGCCTGGTCTTCTGAGAAATAAATTCTAAACAGTAAGGGGCCCAGCACAGAACCTTGTGGTATGCCACTGTGACTGGTCTTTTGCTAGAGGTGAAGTCACCCAGTTTGAAAGTATGTGTCCCATCTGGTAATGTAGGGGTTACTTCTCAATTGGAAGAGTTTGTCTATAATACCTAAGTGGGGGATTGTGTCAAATGCCTTGCTTAGGGCAAGATAGGTGGTGTGCACTGTCTTTCCTTCATCCAGGGCCTTAACTTTCTCAAATAAGTCAATCATGTTTAACAGGCATGATCTACAGTTAACAAATCCAAACTGGGTTGGGTCCAGAGTTTCACAATTACCTATGTCCTTATTAAATAAGATTCATAATGATTCTTTCCATGCCCTTGCAGATGAGGTTAGTCAAGCTTATGGCCCTAAAATTCCCAGGGTCAGTTGATGGTCCTCCTTTGTGCAGAGGGGTTACTGTTGCTGCCTTCCATTCCATTAGAACATAGTCCATTCTCAGGTTATGGTTAAACAAGGATCAAATCAGGTCCACTAGGTCATGTTTCAAGTTAGTTTAAAATGCCATCTGGGATGTTGTCTGGTCCCATTGATGGCATGTTTTTAGTTTTTGAGAGCACCAAGATCCAAGATGACCTGCTCTCTTGAGATAATGGGCTGAGAAATGGTGGCAGTTGTACTTTGGGGGATGACTGAAGAGGGCAGGGGAGTGAAGTTTCTCAAAATCTGTCAGCTAGCAGGTTGGCTATTACCTCCAGTTGAGTATGGGTGGTGCCATCCACAATCAACTCAGCACATAGCTGGGTATTCACTTATAGATTTTGGGTGTAGATAAAGAGTACCTTTTGAGTATCCCTAGCTAGGAAGGATATTTTTGCTTCATAATTATCTTTGGAGGACTTGACAAGATCGCCAATTTGTTTGTTTATGCTAGAGAGGGATTTCTTCCTCTGCTGATTCAGTCCCCTCTTGTTCTTGGACATTAGTTTCTTTCTGCTGTTATATAGCCTGTCTATACTAGGGGACCACCCAGGTTGCTTGTTTTTTGGCAAGACTTGGTTTTAATCCAGTCATGTACAGCTGATTCTATACAACTGCTATAGTGGTTATACAGGGCATTGGTGTACAGCTCTGCATAGGAGTCCACGTTATCTGTGCTTAAGTGGGCTTTGAATCTTCTTATACCATCACTTAGTAGAAGGTAATATGTCTTAGAAATATTCTTAAGCATTTTTGAGATTGATGGGGTATCTAGACCTACAATTACATTGAATGAGACTGATTTATGGTCCTGTCTTACCAGGGAGGACATCACATGGGTGGGGGGTGCAATGTTCTCCCATGTTAGTGAGTACTATGTCCAGGACATTTGAGCCTCCTGTGGGTGTTCTGATTAGAGCTTCTGAGACAGCATGTTTGTGGTCATAAAATAAAATAAAATGCACCAAGTTAACACACAAACATACGTTTATTCAAACCCAAAATAAAAATAAAAATTTTTAGCGCTTTCACAACTACACTAGTTGCTTCATCAGACACAGTAGTTTAACATATATAGAAGATGCGATAAAGTCAGCTGACAATCCAATAGTCACATATTCCAATGCTTATAGATGTGTAACATTAAATATATGTAAATGTAAATATGCATAAAAACATAAATAAATATGCATTAATATACTAATAAATGATTAAAACATTACTATAAATATATATAAAAAAAGTTTTAGTTAAAATACTTAAAGAAATATAGTAATATAATAATTCTAGTGCTTCAATGGTCTGGCTTTTAAAAAAGGTTTTAAGGAACTATTTCCATTCAAGTCAGGATATTTCTCTGCATTCAACTTAAGAATCCATTTTTGTTCGATGCTTTCTGTAATATTTTCTAAGTCACCTCCCCTTATATTTGAGAGGACATGTTGAATAACAAAAAACTTAAAAGTACGAGACAAATCAATTTTTCTAACATGATTTGCCAGTGCACTTGTCGCTTTACAATTATTTACATCTCTAACATGCTCAAGACCCTATTAGTTTTTCCTACATAATATGCAAATCATTTTTGACCGAAACAAAAATACACAACATTAGCAGTCCTACAATCAGCATAGCTATAACTGGTTATAGTAAATTTACGTAGAGGATGAATAAATATCTTGTTGCTATTACATGCAGTACAACGTCTGCATGGAAAAGTAACAACACGTGTAGAAAAATCAAATCTATTAGGTTCTGTTCTATAACATAAATGTTGTTTTAAAGACTTGTTATTCCTAAAAGAAAATAACAGAGTTTCACTGATTATATTAGTCAACTCTGGTACGTCTTGAAGTAAATGCCAATTTCTCTTTATAATCTTCGTATATTCATTAACATTGCTAGAATATTGAAAAACTGCTCAAAAATGATTAGTGTCTGAAGTATGAGTATTTGTATCTTCTCTATCTGTCATAGTTGTAAAATAAGGTCTATATCTGCTGTTTCTTAATTTCCATGCTTCAGTGATAGTCTTGTCTATCTCTCCTGTTGCATAGCCCCTATCTAAAAACTCTAACTTCAAATTTGCAAGGGCTGCTTTAGCATCATCGTCCTTATTATGTAGGCACAGAACTCTGAATACCTGTCCTTTCAGTGTAGTTCTAGGAATATGCCTAGGATGCATACTTGTTTTGTGTAATAATGCATTCTTCCTAGTAGATTTTTGATAAATGCTACTAATAATTTCATTACAATCAGATTTTCTGACTTTAACTTCAAGAAAGTCAATTTCTAAATCTGAGCTATTAAAAGTAAATCTTAAAAACTCAGTAGTATTATGTAAATAATCTATAAAATTCTTAAGTTCATTGTCATTTCTGTTCCATAACATAAAAACATCAACAAAATGGACGTACCACAACACTGTGCAAAAAAGGGGTTACTATCAGTAAATATAGAAAGTTGTTCCCAGCACACCGATGTCAAGTTGGCGTAGCTATTTGCACATGCAGTGCCCATAGCTACACCAACCTTTTGCAAATAAAATTCATTTTCAAATACACATACATTATTTTCTAAAATAATCTCCAAAAGACTACATAACTGAATTTTCTTATTGTCACAACATCTATTCACTGTTACAAATTTTCTAACTTTGTCTATTCCCCATAAATTAGGTATACAAGTAAACAAAGATTCTATGTCCATGGTAACAAAAATGAAGTTATCTCCCTGTCCCAGAGTCATTATTCTATTATGTAGTCATTCTAAAAACATCTTGGTATCTCAAAGAATAGTGTAGCATTCATCTAAAAAAACATGTAAAGTTCCTTCTACAAAAATGGACAATGGCTCAGTGTACCAGCCAATTCCGGATACAATAGGTCTCATGGGTGGAATAACAGCATTTTTATGCATTTTCGGTAGACCGTGTATTTTTGGTATAACATGGTTCTCAATAGTAAAATATTTAAATAATGATTCATCAATCAAATTAGTAATTAAAGGATCAAAATTAAAAAAGACACCCTATCTATAATCCCATTGACCACCATTCTGTTAATACATTGATATACTTGTGTATTCAATAACAAATTTCTCATTTGAGACATATAAAGGTCTCTGTCCAGTAATACAATGCCCCCACCCTTGTCAGCTTGTTTAACCTCTACAAAACGCATATTCTTTAGTTGCTGCAAAGCTCTATATTCATCATTAGACAAATTGCAAAACCTGTTTTTAATTGTCTGCATATCCAATTCTCTAAAGCCAGTCTCACGAACATCTATGACAGTTTGTATCCCTGGTGGAAACACAGGAACGAAAGTACTAGGTCTTTTATAAATGGTAACAATGTCACTCATTTGAACCGGAAACATAATTTTTAAAGTAAGGCTCCTGCCCAGCAGTCTTAAATCTTTCAGCATTTCTGCTGAATCTGCTTTCTTAGCAGGAATAAATGTTAATCCCTTATTTAAAAGGGCAATTTGTTCTTTACTTAAAACAGTGGAGGAAATATTTGTTACCAAACCTGTATTCATGTTCTTCTCTGTTTCATTAACTGCATGTTCTCTTGTGGTGTTGATTCCTTACCCGTTTCCTTGACTGTGACATACTCCTCGACCGTATTTTGTAAGGATGGGGGGTTTTCAAAGAAAAATTCCCTTTCATATTCTTGTCTAAAAAAACATTATTTACTTCCTCTCGTTGATATAAAACAGCATTCTGTGGACTGCTGTCATTCCCAGAACTCGTGGAAGCACTTGCAGTTTGTATATTGTTACTAACAATAGCTGCAGCTTGATTTTCACTTAAACAGTACAACTGTGAAGCTGCTCTGTTGTTTGCAGAGCTTTGCTGTTCACAGTCAAATAAAGTAATACTACTGTTCACTGATGTTTTAATACACTCTGCAACAACTTCATTTGATATTGTTCTGCTTACTGACATAAAAAGACTGCCAGCAGGCTGATCATGCTGAGAGCTTGCTGCATTTGATTCAATAGCAGTTTCAGGTAGCATAAACTTTCTTCCTTGAGGAGCAGAAGTAGCAACAGACTGATTACTCTGTAAATTAGCATTTTCTTGTGGCAACGCCCTCATGTGTTCTTTGGGCCAAGAGAAAACCTGATTTTTCATAAAATCAAGTTTATCTTGATTCAATTTATTCAATTTAACTGTTTAAAGTCTTTTCTCATATGAAACAATATTTTCTTGAAGTTGTTCCACTCTGTTAAACACAACATCATTCATGTGGCTTTCAGAAATCTTTCTTTCTAGTAAAATAATCTGGCTCTTCAGCTCTTTTTTAATGGGAAAGAAAAAATCTATCAATAGCTCCATGTACCTAGAACTAAACTGTAAGTTTAATTCTTGCCACCTGCGTAGCAACTCAGGATATGTGTCCCCATATGTAGGCATATTTAAAATCCTGAGACCACGTGGAATAATTTTACTGTCCAAAGATGCTTGAAGATGTAAGCGCTGCCATTGAAGTCTTTTGTATTTATATAGCAGATTTTCCAACTCCCTATAGTTCTTGTAAAATTCAGGCATTTGTTGATTATTAAAATTCTCTTGATTAGCAGCACTGCTTAAATCTGCATTCAATAAAGGATTCACAGATACATCCAAAAGTTGTAAAAAATTAACATGTGGCAGAATTCCTGCATCCTCGGGAGTAGATATATCCACTGTTTGTCGTGTGCCCCTTATGCCAAACAAATGAAGAATCCAAACAAAAAAAATACGAACAATTAACTATGTCCTTATTAATAAGATCCATAATGATTCTTTCCATGCCCTTGCAGATGAGGCTAGTCAAGCTTATGGCCCTAAAATTCCCAGGGTCAGTTGATGGTCCTCCTTTGTGCAGAGGGGTTACTGTTGCTGCCTTCCATTCCATTAGAACATAGTCCATTCTCAGGCTATGGTTAAACAGGGATCAAATCAGGTCCACTAGGTTATGTTTCAAGTTGTTTAAAATGCAATCTGGGATGATGTCTGGTCCCATTGATGCCATGTTTTTAGTTTTTGAGAGCACCAAGATCCAATATGACCTGCTCTCTTGAGATAATAGGCTGAGAAATGGTGGCAGTTGTACTTTGGGGGATGACTGAAGGGGGCAGGGGAGTGAAGTTTCTCAAAATCTGTCAGCTAGCAGGTTGGCTATTACCTCCAGTTGAGTATGGGTGGTGCCATCCACAACCAACTCAGCACATAGCTGGGTATTCACTTATAGATTTTGGATGTAGATAAAGAGTACATTTTGAGTATCCTTAGCTAGGAAGGATATTTTTGCTTCATAATTATCTTTGGAGGACTTGACAAGATCTCCGATTTGTTTGTTTATGCTAGAGAGGGAGTTCTTCCTCTGCTGAGCCAGTCCCCTCTTGTTCTTGGACATTAGTTTCTTTCTGCTGTTATATAGCCTGTTTATACTAGGGGACCACCCAGGTTGCTTGTTTTTTGGCAAGACCTGGTTTTAATCCAGTCATGTACAGCTGATTCTATACAACTGCTATAGTGGTTATACAGGGCATTGGTGTACAGCTCTGCAAAGGAGTCCATGTTATCTGTACTTAAGTGGGCTTTGAATCTTCTTATACCATCACTTAGTAGAAGGCAATATGTCTTAGAAAAATTCTTAAGCATTTTTGAGGTTGATGGGGTATCTGGACCTACAATTACATTGAATGAGACTGATTTATGGTCCTGTCTTACCAGAGAGGACATCACATGGGTGGAGGGTGCAATGTTCTCCCATGTTAGTGAGTACTATATCCAGGACATTTGAGCCTCCTGTGGGTGTGTTGATTAGAGCCTCTGAGCCAGCATGTTTGTTGTCATGTTTGTTTCCCAGTCGATAGTATGATTAAAATCAACCATGAGTAAGGTGTTAGGCTGTATTGCAATTCACTTCATTAAGTCCAGGTATTTGGTATGCTTTTTCTGTTTCATGTAGTGAGACCTATAGCTAGCTATGGTGTGGTAGCTGGCTTTGCCTATAGTTAATTGGACATTAAGTAGCACAAGACAGTCATACTGTTTGACCAGTTTCAAAGTATACTTATACTTAACGAAGATAGCTACAACTCCTCCTTTGGTTCTTTCATGCTCAGTTTGTGGTCTGAATATATGGAAGTCATTGTAGCCCTACATGGTTGGGATGCTTTCCACACTTTTGAACCATGTCTTGGTGACTGCACAGATGTCAGCATCTTCCAAAATGAGAAGTGTTTCCAGGGAGTGTATTTCCTTGTTTAGACTCCAAGCATTAAGCAGTGGTACCTTGAGTTTATCTTGAGAGGATGTTGTTATGTTAGGAGGTTGGTTATTTTGACACTGGCTAAAGAAGGCACAATAGGGGTAGCTAATGCCTTTACCAGTATCCAAAAGCCTAGAAGAGACTGGTGCAAACCATCTCTGGCAAAGCAGCATGGCCTGTCAGCCATGTCTTCCCAGGCTGACAGATACTGGATCCTCTTGAACTGTCAATAGAAGCTAAGCCAATTGTTAAAGTCAACCATTTTTTTTGTTTGTATTGTGGAATCATCCCTGGAGAAGGTGGAATGCTGCTTAAGGTTAGGCTTGTACCTGCCTATGACATATCATCTGACAGCTCAGTCATGTCTCTCTTCATATAGTCCAGTGAGTTATGTCTCAAGTCATTCACCCCTATATGGATTATGACTGAGTCATACTGGTACTTGTGGTTGAGTTACTTGAGTGCTTGAGTGATTTGATGGATCCTGGTGCCTGACAGGCAGCTAACTGTAACCTGCTCCTTATCCAGCCTGGTGAGGGGAACATCCGTGTGTCCCACAATGGAGTCAGCTATGACCAATACATTAGATTTTGTGGTGTTACACCTTATGGGCAATTTGTTGAGACACTGGTGTGCGTATTACAACATGTTGTGGTTATTTTTTGCATTGTTATGTGTAAGTCGTTTCTGTTTTGGTGGCCACTGATCTGTTGGCAAGTTACTAGAGAGTACCTCTGCAAATGTGGGTTGTGTTCTTATTTAGTGTGGGAAGTGTGTGTGTGCTGGCAACCTGTTTGGCATTCAGTTTGTCCTTATGTGAGAGTCTTGCCTCCAATTTCATAGTGTAATGACATCTATGACATAAATCATTTGTTAGTTTTAGGAGTAAGTGGTTGTCAGTGTACATGAGACAATTGCTACAGTGCCTCAGGATGCCCATGTCTATCAGGCTAGCCTGAGAGATGATGGGAAACTGCCTGTCCATGATAGCAGGCTCTTACTGTATGTTTTATTAGGGAAGGGCATAGGTTAATATGACAGGACTGTGCTGGTAGTGCCGAGACTACAAGAGAGACCTATACTTTGTGTAGACTAAGGTTGATCAATAAGGCAACGCTGCTCAGTGTGCAAATGAGTTGCTCCTAGATTAGAAGAAACACTTGGAAGGGTTTCACTGATAGTTCTTTAGGGAAAAACAGAGCTTCTAGGCTTTTGCAACTATAGAAGGGAACTGCTAACCACTGCTGCACAAAGACCAGCACCATGCAAATGCAAGGCTTAAATACAAGCAAAGAGAAATAAGTTTTTAGCTAACTACCAATCAGGAAAGCACACAATAAGCCTGTTACCAGCATTCTCCAACTCAGACAGGTTAGATTAGCATGCACACTTTTGCCACAAGGGAGCAGAAAAACATCTTCTTAATGTAGAATAGCTGGTTTAGATCCCAAGTGTAACAAGACCACACAAACTACTTACTAAAGCCCTACAACTAACAGATACAATGTAATACACTGCAATTAACTACTTAAAGCAGCAGCAAGTAATATTGTTTTTTTTTAAACTGCTAAAGTATAGTCATATTATATAAGAGAAGCATAAAAAGGTACTTAGACCCCTTTTGTGTGCTTTCCAGCTCAGATAGACCAGGAAAACACCTACTGCCACTAGATGAATAATCTCAGTCCTCCTAATGTAAAAGCACAGTAAAGGAGTATCCCAAGTGAAATGCTGGCACAAACAGACTTAAAAGATATGAAATGCTACCACAAACAAACTTAAAGATACAGATATAGCAGTGTACTTTAAACAGCTTATGAAAGTGTGATTATTCAATAAAGGACTTCCCTTTTTATAAATGAGCCAAGACCCACTCAATTGTACAGAATTTTTAAAGGCAGTAACAACAAGATAAGCTGATTAATAAAATCTCCAACCAATAAAACTGCATGTAGAAATCTCAAATATTTCCCCAACCTATATATACCAGGCTTCCTCCCAGTGCACTAGATGGAAAATCCACTGTCCTCTTGAGGCAAAAACAAGTGATTTCTGGAGTGTAAAATACAATACTTTATCCAGCAGCTAGCTAGATATTAAGAGCAAGTAAATCAGTAGAATAGACAATGAAAAGCAAAACATACTTTGTCAATATAAGCACAAGGAAAGGCAAATAAATAATTCAGGATAGCAAGAGAAGTGTAGAAAGTGAGGAGATTATTAAGCTCAATTTACAGTAGAGGTGAGTAGCTTAAAATCACCAGGTTTAAAAAGCACATCAATGAAGGGGAGTGTAGGTGGAAAAAACTAGCAGGGGATCACCAGCAGTGTTTTAGTTTATTCAGGCTTGAAATCTTTTTTTTTAAAGACAAAGGCCCAGAAATTCACTGTTTATTTAAGTTTCACTCAAGCAAATTAACCAATGAAAAAATGTGAAATATGCACCCTAGCTAATTTAAGTATCTCTCACATAAAACAAAAAATGCCAGACCCAGCAGATTTCTTAAAGCAGAAAACATAATGGAGCAGGTAAAAGAGAAAGCAGCTTTATCACCCACCTTCCTCAACCTTCAGGAAATTACCAGCAGTGGTTTATTTGTATGCAGGTTTGAAATCTTTTCAGAAAAAGATAATGTTCCAGAAATTCACTGTGTAGTTAGATATTACTCAGCCTAGCCAATGAAAAAACATGTGAAATATGCAGCCTAGAATTGTAAGTATGTATCTCTCACATAGAACAAAAACACCAGACCAAGCAGATTTCAACAAAAAACAATATGGAGCACGTAAAATAGAAAGCAGCTTTATCACTCATAGACAAGAAAATATAGGTTTACTGTCCTCACTCAGCAGGGAATCATCACCATGCCCCCCAGAAAAAACTTCCCCTGTATGTTATGTGGTGTGGCTCACTATCTTCTTTTAAACATAACCTAGATGACTGGATGAATATTCACAAATTTATGACTGGATTGACTTGTATGGTTCTCTTGGCAAAAGGAGGTACAGCCTGAGGAAGGGTAATGGCAAGATGTAAATGGTCATAAGACTCAATTGCCTTGGACTGAATATAGAATATATTTGTGAGAACCACTTCCAGTAAATTTGAGCATCTGATGGAGGACTGTACTATATAGCCTAGTGAGTTTGTGTTGATGAAATCTAAGAAACTGTGCACATTGATATGGAGCAGTGTATCTTTCCCAATATAGTTGGAAACTGCAATAATAATAGTGTTTGGTTCAATGATGAGGGACTTCAGCTCATTGGAGGTATGTCTCATGGGTTACAGAGGGGATTTTCTAGCTGGCTAAGTTATGGTAAGAGGCCTTTTTGGTAGTGACTATGATGTGGTAGAATTTGAGGTCATTATATGGATGCAGAAGCACTGAGATGATGAAAATGAAGAGGGTTATGGACACCCTACCATCTTCACTGGGGGTGTTGTCTGTAGAGCAGCTACATGAGTGGTAAGCATTGAATCTGGGTAGAGTGGAGGTGTTATTATTATCCTGGAACCACATTTCTAAAATAATGTAAACATCAATATTGTCTAATGCCAGGAAGGAGCACCACTTTTATACCAACCTGATTTGGTTTGTTTCATTTGGTAGAGGGAGGAGACTGACATTGCCTAAAAAGACACAATGGAGGTGGAGACTATTTTAGCCAATATACCAAAACCCTGAAAAGCGAGAAAGAGAGAGAGAGACAGAGAGGTACAGACCATCCTGGCAAAACCGGTAGGATGGCAAACTATCTACTTCCAGGCTGAAGAACATTTCATCCCCTTAAAATGACATGACATGTTAGCCAATTGTTGAAGCCTATGATCTTTTGTTTATACTGTGGCCTCACTTTTGATTAATATAGGATGCCGCTCAAGACTAGTTGTATACCAACCATGAGGACATGTTTGGGGAGATCTATTATGACTCTGTATATAGAATCCAATGACTTGCTTATGGTATCATTTACAATATCTGTACATCTGTTGTATTGCATGTGTACCTCAGTTGAAGGGCCTTGTGGGCCCTTTTAAAATTTTGAATCCTGTCACCAGAGAGGCAGTTCACCATCACCTTTTCTTTGCTCAGTCTGTTGACTGACATTTGTGTGTTTCAGTATGGAGTCACCTATGTTAAGGATGTTTCCACGTGTAGAGGGATACTCAGTTAATGTTAAGGGCTTAGGCCTGCCAGTTAGGTGACCACTCTTTGTGGTGTTTGTGTTGGATGGTGCTATATATGGAGCAGTTAGATTGTCTGCATATCACAGAAGAATCTGTAAATCAGACCTATGCCTCTGAAGCCACTGAGGCACAGGGAAAGATTTCTTGAGTGACTTGCTGATGTGAGATGTGTGTGGGTCCTGACTACCTGGTGAGGCTGACAATGTCTTTTGATAAGTTATCTTGTAGATTCAGAAAAGTGTCTACACCTGTTATGTGTGGATTCAAAGTTTTGGAGAATTATGTGGTTGTCGGTAAGCATTAGGTACTTATTGCACTACCTCAGAGTACCTAGTGCTAGCATGATGGCAATAGATGATATAAAGGTAGACTGTGGTGTCATGGTTTCTGACAAAGTTGAGCTGTCAAATATACCAACAAGGTATTTTTTAATTTTATTACTTGGAATTCATACTTATCAGTATCCTGTCTGATATATCAATAAGGTAGATTCAAATTAATTTATTCTTGTACCTAAAAAGAATGGGTTTTAATAGTTCAAAACTTACAGAAGAGGTTCTAATGTTTTATAGAGGGGATTATTAATAATCTCAGATTATAGAGATGTATCTGTTTTACCAATAGACTCAGTCTGAAAATGCACACTTTCATCCTTTTCTTCTACACTTTGAAACACCAAAAGGGAGGAGAGGGAACAGCTTAGTGTAGCCAGACATCTCTCTTTGCAGCTGGAAAGTGAAGGTCTGCACCAAGGTGTCCCCAGGTTATGTAGTGTCAAAGGTAGGCCACCCATCTAGTTCAGAATGCATAGCAAAACTGAGACGGGGGAACAGGTTAGTGACCACACAACTACCTATTACTATAGAGTAGACAGTGAGTCACCATCATGAATTATAATAGCTGGACTCCAGAACAATACTTGCTACATCTCTCAGAAAGCATCAGCTCCAGCACTAAAGCAATGGTCATGGGGCTACCTTTCCGAGGTGGAAATGACCCTGCCTAGACGCACACACACACACACGCATGCACGCACGCGCGCGCACGCGCGCACACACACACACACACACACACACACACACACACACACACACACACCCCAAAAACTCTGGGAAATGTCTAACAGAGTCATATTTTATATAAAGCAAGGTGTAGTGATAGATCTACAGATGATGATGGAGATGCTTAGCTATTACCCAATTTCTTCATCTTCATAAATAACTACCATACTACCTACTGGTTCTAATGCCAGTCTCCAGCCCAGTCTCCCTACAGTTATCTCTTCTTCCTTCCCAGTCCTCTAATCTCTATTTTTTATCTTCTTTTATAATTATGATAGTCATAATAAACATATTTTTATAAATTACTGACAGAATACTACTTTTCACTTTCAATTTATAGTGCCAGTGAGGCTGACAGGAGAAACACAGATAAACTGACAGTCCATAATGCAAGGATTGAACTTGGTATCTCAGCAGATAAGGAGAAGAATATGGGGGCATCAGGCAGGGAGCTATTTTAGGGTGACTAACCTATGGGGTGTACAGTAGGAGATGTATAAAAGAGGGGATCTACAGGGACTGATGACAGGTAAGAGATAAAATCTTTGCATGGTAGTTCACTGAACAGCTGAGAGCTATTCAAGAACTGCTCAGCTAGATAGCAGCCAGTTCTAAGGGAAAATACTTCTATTGGTGCTTTTGTGTCTATAACCACCAACAGTTACCCCCTCTTCATGGTGGTGAGCTACATACAAGCAAGAACAAAGCAGCTAATACAAAGAATGAAAAAGCTCAAATTGAGCCCTGCACCAATAGCTCAAACTAATCCCTGAGCCAGTAACCTTCAGTTAGATAGTCCTACTGTATGCTTCTGCCACAAGGGTACAGGGGAGCTTCTCCAAAAGAAGATGTCCTGACTTTTAGTGTTCAGTCAACAAACAGAACTGAATTCAGCCTGCCTGAATCTAATCCATTCTATGGCCAACAGAAGTGCAACAGAACAACAGAAAAAAAGCAGGATTTTTTTTAATTAAATAAGCAACAGTGTAAAAAGTAGCACAGTTTTTCTTGTATTAATAGTAGCAACAGACTAAAACAGTAGAAACAGATCTTTTCTTAAATTAAGTAAAAACAGCAGTTGGTGGGAAATAGAAAATGCAACAAATGCAGTAGTAAAATACAGTGCAAAGCAGTAGCAAACAGTACAATTTTTTTTTAAACAGCTGAAGTACAGTCACAGTACATAAGAGAAGTGCAAAGAAAAAATAATTAGACCCTTTCTGTGGGTTTCCCAGCTGAGAAAGACCAGGTAAACACCTACAGCCACTAGATGAATAATCCATGTCCTCCTAATGTAAAAGCACATTAAGACAGTGTCCGGAGTAAAGTGCTACCACAAACAAACTTAAACTTATGGATACAGAAGTATACCTTAAACAGCTCATAAAAGTATGATTATTCAATAAAAGTATATATTTCTTTATTTATTTTATTTATCTATTTGCATGTGTTTACTGGAATGATCCAGCTGGGCCAGAAGTGCCCATTTTCAGTGGAGTCCTGGGGAGAAAAGCTCCAGATATAAGACATTTCACATACAATATAGAATTTACATTAATAAAGACATTTAGTACATATCACTGGTCCCGCGGTGGTGGTGCTGTGGTAGCGTTGTCGCCTCACAGTAAGACGTTGTCCGGTTCGATTCTCAGCTAGAGCATCTTCTGCATGGAGACATGCATGAATGGGTGTACCTTTGTTGAAGGTTGTGCATCAGGCCTGGCAAGCCGGTATGTAAAAACCAACTGCCAATCATTAGCGGACCGGAGATCTGCTGTGGTGACCCCTAACCGGGAAAAGCCGAAAGACACAAACAAGTACATATCACTGGTAGCTTATGCAATTGGTGGAAAAAAAAAAACAGTACATAAATAATCATTCTCAAATCAAAGATATTATACAAGCAATACAGAGTATATACATGAGAACATTCCATATGAGTAGTTTTCAGCTAGCAAAATTTATATAGGAGACTTCATGCAGTGGGTACAAAGCAGATAAAGGAATTAATTAGAAACTAGGTACTTAAACTTTTCACATGTTTAGGAGGTGTAATAGCTGAGTGATAGACTATATGAGTCCTGTTGCAGGAATCAGTAAAGTCAGTGGATATTGTTGCAGATATAAGTGGTGGCATGATATTAAGGTAGGTTGCAAGAGTACCTGAATGTCTCCCCAGGTTCATTGGTAGGTCTATAAGGGGTAGGAAGAGAAGGAAGTAGACAGGAGGGAGCAATGGTAGGGCAAAGAGGGTTAGTAGAAGAGAGAAGTGGACAGGATGGAGAGGTGGAGTAAGTAAAAAGACAGGTGGATGTGAAAGGAGAATGTCAGAGTAGTGGAGTGGGGTGAGAATAGTTGTGATGGTTGAAGTTAGGTTATATGAGATGTGGTGTTAGCATATGTGCACAGGCAAGATGAGGAGAGGTGTTCTTTCAGAGATGTCTTGAAGGGGGGTTACTGAGTGGGTGGATCTAAATGTTGGGGGGAGGGCGTTCCAAACATTTGCAATGGTAAAGAAGTAAAGCATCTGACCAGCCAAAAGTTTGGGTTTTTCTACATTTACAAGCAGTTGGTTGTTGGATCGGAGTGGTCTGTTAGGATGGTATAAAGTAAGTATAGAAGATAGAGCAGGGCACATAGATGGATTACGAATGAGTTTGTGAGCTGTAGTTAGCTGGATAAAGGTGAGATAGTTGGGGAGTTCAAGCCATTTTAGGTTGCGTAATGATAAGCAGATTATAAGTAAAGAGAACGAAAGCACTAAACATTTGGACTCTGTGTTTTATTTTACCAGCTATTCCAGTGTTTTTCGGGGATTCTGCTTTTCATAAACTGTTTTTTACCCAGTTCTCCTGTTTTTGCTGTTTGTGTAATGATAAGCAGTGGTGGGATGAGTAGGAGGCATTAGTTACAAACTTAGCAATTTTGTTGTAGCATGAGTCTAGTTTGGAATTTTGAAAGGAATGAATGTTGGTGAGGAGGGGGCACCATATAAAAGAGAGGTTAATAGAAAAGAAGAGGCAAGGGTAAGTGGGGCTGATGCACTGAGTAGATGTTTTTGTCGGTTGAGAGTGCCAAACTTCTGATGTGCCTTTTTGACATTGGACTGGATGAGCAGGTTGAATGTGAGGTGTTCTTCCATGATGACTCCTAGGAGTTTTGTGCTTGGTACAATGTCAGTTGTGGTACCATTTAGGGATTGAGTGGCAAAGTTCTCTTTTTGTACAGGTGTGGACTTTTTTGGGGAAAAAATTACTAGTTTGGTTTTGTTGGGGTTCAGGGCAAGATGATTATTAGACATCCAAATGTTGGTGGAGGTGAGGGCATTTTGGGTGAGTTAGTGTAGTTCTGAGTGTTTTTTGCAATGCAGATGATAGTGGAGTCATCTACATACTGGATGACTGAGCCTTGAGAGAGTGCAGTGTGGAAGTTATTGATAAATATGCTAAACAGAAGTGGGCCTAAAATGGAGCCTTGAGGAACACCAGTGGTGGTGTTTAGGAAAGGGGAGTAAGAGTTCTGCCATTTAGTTGATTGTTGCCTGTTAGTGAGGTAACTAGTGAACCAGTTTAGAGTTTGAGGTGAGGTGCCTATGTTAGAGAGTTTTGTTAGAAGGACATATTGAAAGCCTTAGAAAGATCAAGAAATAGTGAAGATACAATTTTGCTAGTGTCACGGGCTCAGTTGACAGTGTCCATGAAGGATATGAGGGCAGTGGTGATACTATATCCTGGCCTAAATCCATGTTGGGTGGGGGAGAAGATGTGGTTGTGAGTCAGATGGTGAAGAAGTTGAGAGTGAATACAGTTTGCCAGAATCTTAGAGATGGGCGATAGTATAGCAATGGGGCGGAAGTTGGTGGTGTCTATGTTGGGGCCCCCCCTTGTGTAGAGGGAGGATATAAGCTTTTGTCCAGATGATGGGCACATAAGATTCTTGGATAGATCTGCTGAGAAGTATGCTGATAGGGCAAACGATTGAGCTAGCTGATATTTACAAGTATTTGGTGGGTATATTGTTAGGGGCATTTGTGCATTGTTTGAGTTTTAGAAGCAATTTTTTAATAGTCAAGGTGGGTATAGGTGACAGAGTAAAGTTGGGAATAGTAGGTGTACTGGTGTTAGCTGTGGAGAGGTCTGTGGTGGACAAGTTTATCTTGGGAAAGGAAGCGGTTAGATTGGATATGGTATCTATGAAATAGTAGTTGAAGGTTGCAGCAATTTCAATGGGTGTTTTATTTGTGTCTGGTCAAGGATTATTACTAGAGCCTGGGTTTAATAAAGACAGCTCTAGAATTTCTTTGGGTTTTGCTGGTGTTAATTTTGTAATGTAAGCTAGTGTTCTTTTTTGTTTTGTAGTACTAGGCGCTTAACCTGGTTTCGGAGCTGTTTGTATTGGGTGAGGTCACATGGATTTTTGATTTTTTGCCAGATTTTCCATGATTTGCCCCTGCGTTTCATGAGATCTTTAGTGGATCTTGATAGACAACTGGCAGGGTTGGTCTTTACTCTCTTTTGTCTAAGGGGAGCGAGATTGTTTAGTATGCTGAGGAAGGTTGAGTTGAAGAACTCAACTGCCTCATCAAGGAGAAGTGATTTTAGTACATCCCAGTTGATGCTAAGTAACATTTGGTTAAAGCTAGATGGACAGAAGTACTGATGTTTATTAATTGTTGTGGTACATTCACATTGTATAAAGGCTGTTAATCGGTCACTTATACTATTGGAGAGTGCCCCAGTGGACATGATCTTATTTGTGTAGGACACTAAAATCTAGTCTAGGATTGAGCCATTAGTATTAATTTTATAAGGCCTGGTTATGGTGTTAACTAGCTGAGTGAACTTATGTAGATTGATATTGCAGTTAGAGTGGTGTGGGGATATGTCTAGTTAGTTGATATTTAAGTCTCCCAGTATGATAGTCTCATTTTTGTGTTAGTAGATGCCCAGGAAAGAGTTTCTTCAAGAATTGGGATGTTATTGCCTGGGGGAATGTAAATGACTATCACACAGAGGTTTTTGCAATTATTTATTTTAAGGAAAGAAACTAGAAGTTTGATTGTGGGGAACTGTGGGATGGGTTTTCTATATGGGACAATAGTGAAGGACATGGGGGATATTAGAGAGATGCCTTCACCTTTTTTTGGGGTCTGTCAGCCCTGAACAGTCTGAGGGAAGGAATACTGTGTCCTTAATATAGGGTTTTAGCCATGTTTCAGTTGCGACAATAATATCAGGTTTGTTGTTGGCTATCCATGCATGGAAGTTAGGTATTTTATTTCTGCTGCTTTGTAGGTTAATTGCAGTGTAGTTTATTGATTTATGGGAGTTGCGGGGTGCAGAGGAGAGGAGATGGGCCCTGGGTTGGGATGTATGTCTCCACATAGCGATAGGTTTGTTACAGGATAATGGAGAGTAGTGCATTCTAATTTCCATTTTACTTTCATTGGATACTTTAGAGAGAAAATATTATTGTTGTGGTGATTGTGGGGGAGGATTTTTACTCTGGTACATAATAATATGCTTGTGTTATAAAGGCTGGCTGAAATTTGTGAGAAGGAAGTCATGTTTTCAGACTGTATGGGAAGAGAGGATAATGGGCAGTGAGGGAAGAGGTAGAAGAATGATGTAGAGAGGTTAGATGTAGTAGGATATTGAAAGAGCAATAAGGTAAGCAGAGTAGTGATAGTAGAGATGGACATTGTAGTATGGGATGTGGGTGACTAAAGGAGTGAGAATTAGTGTGCAGTAGTGAGATGTGGTGGTGGAGAAGAGATTGTACTGATGAAGTAATGATGAGGTGAGTTAAGATGTTGGTTATGTGTGGGTTTGGTTGAAGGTGTGACTAATGGCGTAATGTGAGGGGAAGTGAAGAGGTGTGGCTAGTGGTGTAATGAGAGGGGAATTCGAGTGGGATAATTGTGGCTAGTGGTGTAATGAGAGGGGAAATGGAGTGGGATAATTGGGTGGTGGGGTAGGGGGAGGAGCTAGAGTAAGTGTAAATGTAATTGACGTAGGGTTGGGTAGGAATGGGGGTACGACAGGGGAGTAGAGTGTGCCTGAGCACAGCGAGGGTTAACAGAGCTGGTTGAAAAAAACTGCAGAGTTACTATCTGGAAAGAAAATTATCAGTAAGTTAGGAAATCTGGAAGTGCAGCAGATGGTCTAAGTATTTAAAGATGGCGTCGCAGCTCAGGAGAGGAATAAGTAAACTCTTAAGTGGAAGAAGGAGGGAATAGACAGGATTGACGGGGCTGGGAAGCTTACAATAAGATTATGTTAGGAGACTGAGAGAAGGGGGATTAAGAGCCAGGGCTTGAAGAAAACTGTGAGAAAACAGGTTTGACTGGACTAGGAAACTTACAATAGAATTATGTTAGGAGAACAAGAAAAAGGAGGGGAGTCTATGAACCAGGACTTGGAGAAAGCTATGAGAAGAGAAAAACAATCAACCAGCTAGCCCAGGTCAGTACCTAAAGGCATCTGTTTATCTATGTGAACTCAAAAGCAGATTTAGTAGAGCATCAGGGAAGTAGAATATAAAGTAAATGTAAAGCTTTGGGGAACTGTATATACTTTTTACAATAAATGGGAGAATAAAATATAAGAATATAAAATAAATGTAATGTACTAGATAAATAAAATATAAGAATATAAAATAAATGACAAGCTTTGGAAAAATGTATATATTTGTTACAATAAATGGGAGGAAAAGGGGGGGGGTCCAGTAGTGTGCACAGCAGAAGAATCAGTAGGAGTATCACAGAGAGAAGATTGTAATAGACATACACTGCTCACAGTCTGTTGATAAAAGCAGGACTTGCGGTAGCTTTTACTGGTTTGTGCTGGGTTCTGCTCTCTGTGTTTTTGTACGCAGGCAGTTGCTTCAGGTTTTTTTGTTTTGGTTGGACCTTTAAATGTGTTTAAGGGACTGTAAGGAGAGAGCGAAAGTGAGAGAGAGAGAGAGAGAGAGAGAGATGCTAATATGAAGCCAGAAAAGGGGTCAACAGCCACTCAAATATATAGACTCTATAAAGACACTAAAAGCTAGATAAGCTGATTAATAAGCTCTCCAGACAATAAAACTACATGCAGAAATCTCAAATGTTTCCTCAACCTAGACAGACCAGGCCACTTCCCAGTGTACTAGAAGGAAAATCCACTGACTTTGATGAGAAAACAAGTGCTTGTTGGAGTGTAAAACCACACTTTATCCAACATCTAACTAGATAATGAGTTCAGGCGATGTACATCAGTGTAAAAGACAATAAGAGTTGCTCTTCCTGATTTTAGTCAAGACATTTTTCCTTTTATTATATACCCTATTAGGATTCCACCAATGTGGTTTGTTTTTAAAGTTTTTTTAGGCTTACGTCTAATAAGTACAGTAGCGTCTATTTACATGGTTGTACAGGGTCTCTGTAAACAATTCTGCACAGGTTGTTATGAACTTGTGGTTGGGAGGGAGATTCAGTGAGTACCAGATCCAGTATGTTTCATGTTTCAACCTCTGGTGGATATGCACACTATCTGGTTTACAGTATTTGTGTTAATAAAGTCCAGGAATCATTGTGCCTTTGAGAATGAGGCAGTGTATGTTTCCCAGCCTATACAGGGGTAGTTAAAGTCTCCCATGAATAGGGTATTTTATTTAATATTGAGTGTCTTCAGTAGTGCTAAGTGTGAGTTATAGGATTCTAGGGACATAGAGGATGACCTATAGCTTGCTAGGACATGGCATAGGACTTAGTCTACGGTGAAATGCACATGGATTAAAATTCAGGGCATGGACCGGTTTAACCAACCTAGAGTTCTGCTTCTTGCTAATATAGATTTAGACTCCTTCATGTTTTGTTACTGTCTGTGTATCTGATGGTCTTAATGTGTGGAAGACTCTGAAGCATTGTTCTGCTGCAGTACTCTTTGTGGATTTAAAGCATGTCTCGGCAGTGGCATATATGTCTGTATTCTCCAGAATGAGGAGAGCTTGTAGGGTATGGAGTTTCTTGTTTAGGCTCCTAGCATTGAACAGTAACATCTTTAGGTTTCTCTGGGTTTTATTTGCTATGTTGATAGGTTTGTCAGCTTGGAATTACCTAAAAAGGGCTCTAAATGAGTGGATAAAGTTTTAGCTAGTATTTGGAAGCCTAGGTGAGACAGGTGCAGACCATCCATGCTGACAAATACTGAATCCTCCTTGAAAGACTCCAGGAACTAAGACAATTATTGAAGGCAATCATTTTTTATTTGTACTATGGCATCAGCCTTCGTGAAGGTAGAATGCTGCTCAATGTAAGGCTCATACCTGCCTGAGACACATATTCCGAGAGATCAACCATTTTCTATCTATATAGTCCATGGAAGTAAGTCTCAGGTCATTAACTCCCACATGGACTATGATAGAATCATACTGGTACCTGCGGTGTAGTGACTTGAGTATGTATGCAACTTGTCAGAGCCTGGCTCCAGATAGCCAACTAACTAAGCACAACTAAGATGTGCTATGATTTGATAGCAGTGCTGTTTAATGAGCTGGAGACAATTTATAGCATAAGATGTTTACTCAAGTGCAATACTGATTTGCTGGGAGGGCACTTAGTGTTGTGGATGTATGGAAAACAATGGGTGGGAAAGTACTTAAATGGGTTATACAACCAAAAATAATAATGAAAGAGGGGATGGAGGAATTTTGGAAGTAAGTTTACCATGGGTGGAAGGCAGAGACACAGCCGCTGCCATATGGTAAGAATTTGTGAAACTTTTACTTTAATGTCATAGGGTGGTTGGGATAGACTTAAAGAACAGGGGAAAACAGTATCAAAGTAGACAGAAAGAAACTGCAATGCAACTTTAAGCAGGTATATATGGCAATAAAATGTACTGAAGGATAACTCCTGGAGCAGAATTCCTAATATTGTCATTACTGCAAGCTCACGCACCGTACTACTGGAATTTAACTTTAAATAGGTATATACAGCTATAAAAAGTACTAAAGTATAAATACTGGAGCAAATTCGCAATATTGACAATATTGCAATCCTACCACAGAATAAGGCACCCGACTATGCAGAAATGTAGCTGTAATGCTGTAATAAATGACTAAATGAGTTAATTCTACTTTTGGAAATAGAAGTGCAGTATAATATATGAACAATGCTAAAATCCTGAGGTAATACAAAATCTTCACACAACTGCAAATGAAGCTACAAGGCTAACATTCCAGAACAGACTAAAAAATGTGCAAAAATATAACTTTTTTTTGTCTAAATCATGGACAAAAAGCAAAAAAGTGCAAAAATGTATCATCACACAGGTTGCTGTAAGTGCAATTTGAAATCCTGAAAAGCTAGTTATGAAAATAAAATTGCCAAAGATTCCAAAGACAACCACAAGGCATTCTATAGTTATATTAAGAATCTAAATGGCAATACTCATATCTGCTCTGAGCTACAACAGAGTGGCATTAAATATACTGATCCCAAGGATATTGCCAGTATCCTGGCAGATTGATTTAGTGCCAACTTCACCCCCCTCTTACTCCCTAAAAGGCCAATCTCAATACCAAAAGATTGCCAAATTCTGGTAATCACTACCACACAGGTAGAAACTGCACTATCCAAAGCATACCTCTCAACCTGGAAATATCAAAAATCTGGACAAGGCTCATGAAAAATAGGTACAAATCTGTACGCTGATTAACATCTAGTTTGCATACATAATTATGTAACCACACCCACTCCAATGGAATTGTGGGATACCAGCTTTCAAACACAAACTGAAGAACAAAGAACCAAAATATGGCACGAGAGTCCCCCTGCAGCCATTCCAATGTCCCATTACCTAGCTGTTTTTGTCCCATTTACCATAAACACTAATGTGTGCATACTGATTTACTTCTACAATTATTATTTGGATTTTATTTTTACATTTTGCAGCACAACAATGCACAAACACTAACAGACATCTGCTAAACAACGCAATACATCTCACCATGAAAATAGACTTGGCATTAAAACTTCTCTGCCCTTGAAACTCACATTCATTGAAACAACATTGAAACCCACACCACATCAAAAGAAAATGCATTCTGGCCAGTGGTGGATAAAGATTACCTTTGGGCTGTTTTCAAATCATTGGCCCCTTGCACACAAAATAAGAAACATACATCTGTTCTTTTCTTTGATACACCTTCCTGACTTTAAGATATATTCCTTGTATAATACAGCACACTTGTTAGACAGAGAATTTTAAATTTATTGTTTGAACATTTTTCCAGTAGGCTGTACTGTAGGCAATGAAACAAAATGCATGAACCAATAATGACAAAACTATCCAAGTCAGAACATTTCTGTCATAAAAGTCTACTTCCACAGTAATGATTTTGCTGACAATTTTACACTGCTTGGTACATATACCAACATACAGAATCATGCATTTGCAACAAACATGTGCCCATTAAACTGAGTAACCACATACATAAAATGGCAATATAAGAAATGAATATTTAAACTTGTCTTTCACCATGAAATATTCTTGCAGTCATTAAATGTATGGAATGCATGCACTGTGTGGGATATTAAGCTCATTCAAGCAGCTCAGATTCATATTTATAATTTGTGTGACTTTGTCTACTCCATAATTCATTAAAATGCCTAACTCCATATTCTTCAGTATATTCACATATATACTCAAATGCATATGGTGAAATGTACTAGTTCTGATGTTTTATATATATATATATATATATATATATATATATATATATAGAGAGAGAGAGAGAGAAATATATCTGAACCAAATATGAATGCTAACATCTCTTTAAAAGATTAGCCATGGTGCTGAAACTGTTCTGCTAAGTGACAAGCATGAGTTTCCTTCATTTCTGAGGAGAGTTCCTTATAACAGTTTAAGGTCAATTAGTCTTGCTCACTTACTTTCCTACTTTGGATGGACTTGGATTGGAATTGTTAAGTGATGAATTTGGAGAGACAGGCAGCCACAGGTTGGCTGAGGAGATCATTACAAGTGAAGGCTGCACTGACTTCCATCATGAGAAGATCCCTGAAAGTGATTATGGGCCTAAAATTCTACAGATTGAGGTCATTAAAAATTTGTCTGCAAATGTTGTTGTGATCTATATTACTGAATGGGTAGCCATTCCATTCATTGATGCAATTTCAGTATATAACATCAGTGGGAAAGTATGGATCTTTACTTTAGATTGTGCTGCATCACAGGAATATTCAAAACATGAGATGTGGGTAACATTAAATGGGACATTAAGGTTCTCCCACAATGCAAGAGCCCTATCTGGGTTCAAAGAATATCTTCAAGGTCTCCAAGTATCATTCTTTGCTCATGACACATTTAACTCCTTCTGGGAGAAAGCATTTGGGTATGTGTGGCAAGGTGACAACAGCAATCTTAGTAAAATAAATACTAAAATGGACAGTGGGATGCCACTCTGTAAAGGTGATAAGAATGCATCTGATTTAAGTGGCTCACTTTTTGATATACTGAACTACAGACATGCCTACAAAGCTTATAATGCAGTGTATTCCCTTGTGCAAGCCCTGCAGAATATGTTGTCCAACAAACAGCAACAGGCAAATGTATCAAATATAGATATTTTGGACGTTCAACCATGGCAGGTACATCGTTCCTGTTTGCAGATAATTTACTTTGTCAGAAATCTGCTTGTTTGTCATCTTGTTTCTCTGTATACATTATATAACATTATATACACACACACACACACAAATTTACAATACAAAACCAATGAAAAAAGATAGGGGGTGATTCAGATATACCATATTGAGGACAAGTGGGGGAAATGAAAGTATCATAAGAAGCAAAGGCGGAAGCTAGAACGAAAAACCACCATGATACTTTTGAATAAATTCGACTGCACAAAAAAAGTCGGCCCTGAGCTATACTGCCTGAACCATAATTATATTGTAATTTCTCAAAGGCATTCAGAGGTGTTTGGGATAACAGCAGAACAAGAAAAAGGGGAAATTTTGTTAAGAAAAGCAGCACTGAGGCTACTAGCATGAGTTGTATAACATTATTCTACCACAGATCGTATCCCATCAGTGCGTACAGATCCTCATGCCAACACTGCTTTCAAATTTGCTCTTCACTATTGAAAAATGCATACATAGGAAATGTACATTAGAACTGCACCCTCTGATGCAGATCTCTACCTCAGTCACGCCTCAGCACCTGCCTGGACTGCCTTTCCAGAAGAGCTCTGTGTATGCACCTGACCCTCTCTATGTAAATGCAGTTAATGACTTGCCTCTCCAGACTTTCATACTCGAGTCGCATTCCACTTCCTAGACTTAAGGATGTCTTCCAGAAAGGTAACTGTCTTGAATTTTTTCAAATCAGTTTGCTGATGTTAGTTTTCCATCCACCATACAATTAAATGCACCTCTCAAAGTCCCTCTCTCGTTTTTCCATCCGAAAATAGCAGCATTCGCAAAAGCCAGCACCTCTCTCGGCAGCATATGAAAAGCCAGCCAGCATTTTTCTTTCTCGACAGCAAAGCACAGAAAGTTTCAGAAACTGCCATTAGTGCTGCTATTTAATTCCCGACTGCTCGCAGCCAGCCGGAAATGATGACGTGAGCTCCTTAAGCTCAATTCCGACTGGCTGGTAGCGCTGACAGAGCTGACATCATTACGCACGTGATGACGTCAGCTCCGACAGCGCGAAAATTCAAAAAATAAAAAAATGAAGGGGTGCCACTCGGGAATCGTGGAACCCCTTCATTTGGACCCCAAAACTCGGTAAAAAATGAGTAATTCAGGACAGTTGGGAGGTATGATCCAAAGCTAAGAATACAGCATCCATGAGACCAGATGACATCCCGGGCTGTGTACTGCAGGAACTACAAAATGAACTGGCACCTCACCTAAGTGTCATGTTTAGTCATAGCCTCATCTCAGACTTCATGCCCACTGAGTGGCGCACAGCTACAGTTATCCCACTCCACAAGGGGGGGGGATCCAACTTGGATCCCAGGAGCTACCGTCCCATCAGTCTGACGAGCCTGATCTGCAAGGGCATGGAATGCATTATCATGGAACTTATAAACAAAGATATTGGAAACCTTCAAACACTGGACCCCACCCAGTTTGGGTTCATGAAGGGCCGATCTTGTCTCCTGAACCTTATTGCCTTCTTTGAATCAGTCTCAAGAGCTGTGGACGAGGGTAAGGCAGTCCACACAGCCTATCTGGACCTCACCAAGGTCTTCAACACCACCCCCACTCTGGAATCATAGATAAACTTACTAAGCTGGGCCTAAATCCCTACGTCACTCGATGGGTTGCCAATGGGCTTACTGACAGAACCTAGACTGTAAAAGTAACCTACTTCAAATCCAGCTCCAGAAAAGTGACAAGTGGAGTACCTCAGGATTCAGTCCTGGGACCGCTCTTGTTTGGCATCTACTTCTCTGAAGTACAGGCCAACACTAAGGGACTCTGGCTAACAAAGTTCACAGATGGCTGCAAACTGGGAGCCATTATTGAATCCCCAAATGATGTGGATATTCTACAAAAGGGCCTTACAGAAACAAATGCTTGGTGCCAGAGCCATGAACTCAAGCTTAATGCCAAGAAATGTATAGTTATCCTCTTTGGGAAAAACCATGTACCCATGAATTACCACATAGGTGGCAGTACACTAAACACCGAAAGTGTGATGAGAGACTTATGGACACAGGTGGACAGTGGTCTCACGTTTGATAACCACATCACCGCAACAGTCAGGAAATCCTTCTATGTGGCACACCTCATCACGAAGGGCTTTTCATCCAGGAAAAAGGAGGTCATTGTCCCACTGTACTCATCCCTCATTAGACCCATTATAGAGTATAATACCCCATATGGTATGTACCTCACAAGACATCTGCAACAGCTGGAAAGGCCGCAGAAATACCTCACTAAAAGAATCACAGGCCTAAAGCAGATGCCATATGCTGACCATCTAAAAAAACTCCAGCTATACTCTGTGGCATATCGTCTACTCAGAGACGATCTCTGCTTAATATACAAGGCCATGTTAAACCATGAGCTGATGGACATGCTCCACTTAAAGAAATCCCAATCCCTCAGACCCACACGCTCCAGGGATCTAAACCTTGTCATCACAATGAGCAAAGCATGCTGGTTCCTGACCCAGAGACTCCCCATACTCTGGAATAGACTGCCCATACATGTCAAGCAGAGCGCCTCCTTGGCCCTCTTCAAAAGGAACCTTGATGATTGGATGGGAGATAGGAAATTCACCCGGGGGATCATGTCAGTCACCCTGCTAGACAGGAGTCCAGGGAAGTAAATATTGTGGGAAGAAATATCCAGGGAATTGTTATGGCTAGGCTTTTATAGGCCCTAGGGCTGATAGCCTAGTACCAATCTATGAACCTATGAAAATTACTTTCTTCAGTCATTTCCATAAATGTTTTCAATTATACAGCTGTTTTGTCTTTAAAAAGGACTGCTAGACTGAGCACTCCTTTCCTTTACTTTCCCACTTCTGAAGTAGTATGTGTCTTCATTTCTAAATCAACTCACTATCTCAGGATTGTGCTTGAGTCCTAACCAAGTTCCAGATACCCTACAGATTTTAAAGCTTTGGTAACTTTCTGGCCACATCTATCATTCAGTTCTCAACATACATATTAAAACATATGTTTTTTATTCCTGTTCCTAGATTCCAAGGGTCTCATACATCTTACTGGCTAAAAAATCCATTACCAAAATAAGCAGACCCCATGACTGGATATCCTTTCCTGCTACCCTATCTAATATATCCTGTGAACTTTGTAACCTGGAAATAAACAAGTCGGCACCAAGAACTAGGTTCAGAGCAAACCATTGTCTTATTGATAGATACGTCTCTCTGGAATAAAGTGATTTGCTTTTCAAATAATATCTAGCTATGACTTGTCTGTTGGAATGTTAATTTTATACTGATGACAGAATCTGTGCATTTCAATGTATTTCTTATGTGAACTTTGCACTGAGCACAGCTCAAAGCACTGGGCTAAGACATAACACTTTCAGACATTTTTTTTTAATCCTCTCTCCTAGACCCACCTTTATAAAAAACAGAAATCATGAAATCCAACACATCTGAATCAAAAGTTTTTATGAGGTCAAAAACACCACATCTGTTGTTTTCATGCCATGTTTTACAACATACCCACAAACATGACCAGTCTTTCTAGTTGTACTATCAGACATTCTACCATATACATTCAGATTGCAGTTAAGTAGAAATAGGGTTGTGGTTTGCAGTGCCGTTTCCCCTCACATTACTGTCACAGCTACTCGCTGTGTTTTTGGCAATTCCTAACCATTTCTAATCTTTCTTTTCTACAAGGTTATTAGACTGGTCTGAGGACCGTTTTCAACCACAACATACCTTGTATGCCAGGCAAAGATCACCTCTCAGAAGTCTGCATTATTCAAAGTAAACAGAATTTTGAGGTGATTATGATCATGTTTATAACCCATATTCTTTTGGTGGGGAACCTTTATGGACATTCCAGTTGCTGCATGTGTCTGGCCTGTGTAACTATAAAAGTTATGACCCAAAAGATGAACTCAAATCATTACGAAGAGTGAGAATATTTTCAAAAACATTAATTCCAATAGTGAAACCTAGCACAACAGGCTTTCATTATTGGAATAAGCATTATTGAAAGTATTCTGTCTTTGTGGTGATTTGAGTTCATCATTTTGGGTTGTGGGTTCTACTTTTGTTTGACTGAACTTCTCCTTATCTATGGCATACCATTCATTAACTGTGATTATAGAAGTTACAGTTATTAAGAAGTAAGAGTCAAAGTTGATGCAACTAATTAGAAGTAAAGAGTTGAGCAGAACATACTTAAAAAAATAGAAATTGTATACATGTGTAATAATAACACGTTGCTTACACTTAATCAATGCTTTTTTTTTCATTGAATGGTGAAAAAAAGCTGATACAGCTGACTGAATATCAGCTGTTGAAAAAGTACTGTTCTTTTTTCCCTAAGATCGCAGAACAGTCAGGATTGGGGAATTTTCCATTTCTCCATTGTACTGCAATTTCAAAGTTTGCACACACACACACACACACACACACACACACACACACACATATATATATATATATATATATATATATATACATAGTAGCGTGTAAGCAAAAAAAAAAAGAAAAAGATTTTTATCTGATGGTGTATGTTTTGAAATTTTAAGTTTGATTATTTGTGGTTCAGATTTTTGACATTTCAATGAAATGTCATAAATTCATAATAACACAGGCACTGAGCACAAGGTTGCAAACAATTGCTATGCTTCACATTTTTTTACAGATGTAAATGAACAATTGAAGAAATTGGCATGGTAAAGGACTTGCATATATATCCATCAAACCCAATACATCATGCTTAATAGTAACTTTGTTAATATCTTCACAGAGTGCACAGTTAGCTAGCATGCTAATTTAAATAGAAAGCCAAATGACAGGAAACTAAAGTATAAGTAACCTGATTCCCAAGCTAAGTTGAAATGCCACCACACAGGGTAGCTTGGAATGTGTTCAAGATGTATGACAAGAAATGTTTCAGTGCCATGGTGTAAAGAGATGAAGCACTAAATATGGTGCATACACCCTGGGTTCAGTTAGCTTCTCGGGCCTCTGAGGTGCTGGCAGGGAGGAATGGGAGGGTCCATTCCGGGAGGGAAAGCATTCATTGATAATTCTTTCTGAGGGTAAGCACTGTTCAGAGAGGGAGTAGTTTTTGGATGATGGCCTGTGAATACAGGGGAGGGGGTGGGGAAGACGTGAGGTAGGTCATTTAGAACATGCCCCAGCGGATATAAGTAAACCGGACTCACAGGATACCCTTAAGCTCTGCGCTGGCCCCAGGTCTTATCAGAAAAAGTCTGGTAGGTTAGCAGGTGGTTGGTAGACCTAGCGATGCACATCGGGCACTGGAAGGAGAGCTGAAGAATGATAAATAGAAGAACAACAACAACAACAAAAAAAAGATGCATTACAAGAAATTCTCTTCAAGAATAGAATGAAGCAAAGCAGAACAGGTAAATGTCAAGAACATATTAGCAGTTACAATCAGACAATCTCAATTGAAATTCTTTGTAATACATTGAACTTTAGCTGCCTCAATGTACTACTAAGTAAAACAACATAATCTTTTACACATTTAGTGCTGTTACAGAGGCAGCTGACAATTTTAAAAGCTATTTGGCACTTTACCTAGTCACACATTTTTCTTGTTAGAATAGAAAGTATTTTACAGCTTCCAAAGCCATAAAAGAAGTTAAAATACTGTTTTCTGGTGGCTATTATGTGTGTTGAATTTTGAGAACTGAGAATAACACTATTAATAGGTACTTAACAGAAATTTATTATGGAACATTAAAAGCTGCCGAACATTAAAAGGCCTCAAGCTGCAGCACTGTTTAACTGTTTTTGTGCCAGCCAATCTAGAGTATAATCAATGCACTCCATTTGTTAGAAATATATCGCCGTACACTAGTGAATTACAATAGTGAACAGAAAAATATAGGTATTTATGATTAAGAATATATAGGTCACTAATGGATTTGTGGTGGTGTTCCTTCATTCTCTGTTTACTAATGGATTAAAGACATTCATATACTGTATTTTTCAAATGGCAAGTTTTTAAGATTTAACAGATGTTGTAGATGCATTTACATGCAGTTTCAGACAATAGTAGGTATATTAGCTTACTCTGTTAAGCTGGGAAGGTTTTCTTATTTCTTATATCTGATGGAATTATTGATTCCAGCCCATTTTCCAGTTTTAGAGAAAGCCTTCTCAGCAGTGGCTAAACCAAAGAGGGCCATCTCATCGATAGGGACAATGGCCACTGTTACCGCTAAATTTGTATGCAGTTGCTCTAGTTCATAGTTTGGTGAGAAGAAGTGAGCAATGTTGAAGGCTAGGAAAATTGGAAGATCATTAGGGCAAGTGGAAGGGTTGACCTGTATGGCAAAGGTAAGCCAACAGACTTTCTCAGATAGGTGAGAGTCACAGGATCAACCAGGAGTACAAATCAGCAGTTTCTCAATTCCCTTGACTATAACAAATTGTTAAGGTGTTTACCTCACAGTCACAAGGTACAGGGTTTGATTGTTACCTTTGAAAGGGAACTTGGCTAGGCTTAAAATGGCCCACAAGGGCTATCCTAGTACTTATTTATGACCTGAAGAAGAGATTAGACGAGATATCAAACTTCATTCTTGTCTGTAATTGTCGCAAACTATATCTAATTTTCAGAAATGTTTAAGTATTCAGACTGCAGCTGCGTGCTCATTTCTGAGATAACTAGTTTTTGCATTGCTAGTAAACATCCTGCACTTTTCCATAAGATCTGCATAACCTTAATGAAGAGAATTGTGATAGCATTGCCTTTCTCCATGTTTCTGTATCATTTCCTTTGGCTTAAGATGAGATTTCATTTCTGAAGTTAACCACTGGGGTGTTTTGAAAGTTGTTGATTTCATACAATTTTAAGCCAGAGAAGAAAACACTGGATTTTCTGAGTTGCACATTTTCATTGACCATGCATTTATTGTAAATCACCTCATCCAGCTTTACACATCTTAGCTTCACAGATGCCATTCATTTAATAACTACCTAAACGTCTACAGCTGTATTCAGATATACTACCATTTTTTCCCTAAATCATCTTTCATTGCTGGTTGATCCCACATAAAACAGTTTATCAGTAGGTCCAATATCTTTAGCCCACTTAATGACAGAAGATATGCCCTGTTTTTTCCTACCCCAAGTTATGTCTCTTTTGCACTTTTACTACCTTTCCCTTTCACTCTCTCTGTGTGGATTGGTTGGGCGGGTAGTATTTTTGTTGCATCCACACATTGCTTATAAAAAAGGCAGAACTAACAGATAAAGAGTCTTAAAAGAGCCTTTCAGTGGTACTTTAGCATCCTTCCTGTCCCACTCCTGTTAATATCTTTTCGACGACGTACTCTACTCCCCTCACCTGCCTGTCTCCTATTACCAGACATGAATAAAGCAAGACATGTCCAGACAGTGTGATAGGTAAGCTTAGCTCACTAGGATATCATCTCTTTATCTCCTCCCCTTACCTGTCTACCTACTATTTTCAACCTCAGTGGTGTGAGTACAACAAAGGTAACCAAGTCAAACTCTTGTATTGATGTTGACAACACAAAAGAGAGGGATAAAACAAAACTTGTGTGTCTACTTCTTGACATCTATTAATGTTTTTGTAAAATACTACCACCCGTTTATATTACACCACCACACATTATTTGAAATTTGTCTGATTCATCTTTACAAAGTCAAACAACAAAGCACTGGCTTTATCCAATTTCTCCATTTTTGTACTTAGGTTCATAGGTAGGTCACTGTTCTATTTCTGTGATTTTCATATAGGTGATCAAGCACTAGATAGATGGACTGTATGTACATAAATCAATACGTTTATACAAATATACATTTATACATTTTGGAGAGTGAGAGTAGCACTGATTTTTTTTCCCTTTTATCCATTCCCCTTGAACACTTAGTTTTCTCAAAAGACTGACACACTCCTGTGCACAACGTAAAATGGGTAGTTACCTCCACCTGTGCTACATGAAATCACTCAAAGCACAGTCTCTGTGTGGGAACATTAAGTGAGAGTCACTTAATCCAGTGACTGTAATTATCTAGGGCATCATCTTTTAAATTGCCCCAATGTGTAATCTAGTGTTATTTGCTAAACATTATTTTTGAAGCATGCACATTTTATTCAGCAGTTTCAGACCTTTGATTGACCTTTGATTTGAAATCTCCAGCCTGTATGCATAAGGCTGTAACATTAATCGCATCTGTGCAATTGGCCTCAATAGCATGCTGGTTGAGCCGTAACAATATCTGAACAAAGTTAAAACATTAATTAACTTTTAACCAAATATAATGATATCAGCCTAGCAAATGGAATAAATATGCAATAACAGTTTCATAACCTGAGCCAATCCAAACTCAGATTTACATTCAAATAGTATTTTCATCAAAATGAAATGATAGAAAGAATTGAAAACAACATTATGTGATTATACACAATGCTTATATTACCCCAGCCAAGCTAACTACATGATATGCTACTTAAGATGCATATATTAAGCTTTTTGCCAGCAGGATGTATACATAATGCATGCCTTTTGTTAAGTCATGCTAGAATTGTATAAATGATTAATAAATATGCAATATATTGTGCATAATCATGGGTGATATTAGTTTCTTCTGGGACCATTTTGGAGAACTCAAGTTCCAGATTGCAGATATTCATTCAGACTTTATTGGCTACAATAAAATATTATATAAAAATACCCTGCTGCTACAATCCACCCCTCAAAAAAAGTACACACAGTCAAACACTATCTAAGATTATTTAAAGAAGTCATAAAAATCACTAGAATTTGATTATATTGTTACCTGTCACAGATGATTTATGACCTACAGCTTTACAGTGTATGCATCACAACTTGTAACTATGGGAATGAGACAGGTCTACATCTTGAGCATTTATCTGAGTGCATATTTTCTAAGTACTGTAGAAAAGCCTCTAATGAAAAATGACTGTAAGATAAAATATTGCAAATTATGCAGGTTATTCTGACTAGACAGAGAATGGGATTCACTAGCAAGTGCTGTACACCTGTCAGGAGCTAGTTTTCTGGGTGTTTCACAGGTATTCAGACTTATATTAGGCACTGAACAGCACTAGCATAGTGATCAAGGGCCACATAAGAAAACAGAGATGCACCAGTAATAGAACAAATGGCAACAGGCTTCTGTATGATGAGGAAGAGCTGTAGCAGAGAGCAGTATAAACATGAAAGGTGTCACAGCTTATACAGTAGATTCAGAGTGCAGACAAAGAAGGCAGCAGTATTCCTTCCAGGTCAACTCAAGTACGGGTCCATCATCCCCCTACCGATGCAGACCTGGTGGCTACTGGCAAAGCAGCAACAAAGGCATCAGGTAATACAGCCAGGGGCAACCACCCCCCTTTCTCTTCCTTTACTTCCACAACTGGACTTGCAGAAAGATGGCACAATGGGAACAATGATAACATACACATGCCAGAAAAACATCTGCTCTTGTACAGTTGAGTAGCATGAGCTTTTGCTTTGTACAACACCCAGCCATAATCAGCAGTCACTCCCACCCACTTGAAAAACTTCAGTACTCTGGGGGTTGCAGACTATGAACACCTTAAACATTGACAAAGACATACCACAAGGGGGTAATTACCACAGGTAAGATAGTAAAAGACAATGCTACTTGAAAAATTGCTTACAGTACATTTCAGGTTCCCCTCTACATCCCACTAACAAAGCAGGGCAAAGTGGTGCTGCTTCATATTATTAAACCTACATTGGCACTGCTCAACAGAATAGGTGGTACCAGTTGCAGCAATTACCACCTCAGCAAGATCATGCATGCATTCATGTGCTCTCATGTGTGCCCAGCAGGACCTCCCTGAATTTCTTATGCAAGGAAAACAGGAAAGTCCTGCTCTCCATGGCACACCACATTGATGCCATGGATTCCACAGTGCCTGAAGTAGCCTTAACTACTCACTCAGATCCATTGCACCTCATGTCTCATTCAACAGAATTCCCCAACATAGCACTAATACATGTAAGAATGTACACATGCTTTATGCCTGAGATTCTGGTCATGTACTTTATTTTCACCATGACATGCCTGGCTGGAGCTGACATGTTTGGGTAAAGCATTGTGGATAGGTAGCCATCATTGTCTGTGGTAGTAACTGGCCTTATTACCATAATCATATTGATAAATGACTGTTATTAGTGTGATAGAAAGCATTAATGCTGTTTTGTGCAACAGTTCTTGCAAACATTCAGCTGAGAAACAGATGAATTTCATTATAGAATATTGTAGACATATAGCTTCATAAACTTAAGAAATGAGTTCTGCCCAGTAAAGTACCTCAGTTGTAATAATAAACCATGTGATAGACTTCAGTGACAGTGAGTTAGACTGGGGGTCAGATTTTGTGTTATATATGTAACAGGGAACACATGATACTGGAATGACACTGTTCTGTCTGCCTATGGCTGGAGGCCAGATGCTGTGGCACATGTGTAACAAGAAACACATGATACTGGCATGGCACTGTTCAGTCTGCCTGTGGCTGGGGGCAAGGCATTGTAGTATATGTGTGACAGGAAACATATGATGTTGGCATGGCACTGTTCTGTCTGCCTGTGGCTAGGGGTCAGACATTGTAGTATATATGTAACAATAAACACATGATATTGGTATGCCACTGTTCAGTTTGCATGTGGCTGGAGTTCAAATGTTGTGGTATATTTATAACAGGGAACACATGATACTGGCATGGCACTGTTCTATCTGCTGTGGCTTGGGGCCAAATGCTATGGTATATGTGTAACAGGGAAAATATGATACTGGTATGATACTGTTCTGTCTGCATGTGGCTGGGGGCTAGATGTTGTGGGATATGTGTAACAGGGAACATATGATACTGGTATGACACTGCTCTGTCTGCCTGTGGCTGGAGTCAGATGCTGTGGTATATGTGTAACAGGGAACATATGATACTGGCATGGCACTGTTCTCTCTGCCTGTGGCTTGGGGTCAGATGTTGTGGTATATGTGTAACAGGGAACACATGATACTGGCATGGCACTGTTCTGTCTGGCTGTGACTGGTGGTTAACGGCTGTGAACACTGTAAACATTGACAAAGCCATACCACAAGGGTGGAATAGGTTTCTAGGATTATTTTTATTTATTTATTTTACATTTGTTAAGCGGGTTAGTCCAGCTGAGCATTAGCTCATTTTCAGTGGAGATCCGAGGAGAAAAGCTCTGCAATCAGTATTAACATTTTACATAAAGTCAGCAAGAAAATTGCATATGTTGAAGAATGGCTGTAATAGGTTAATTGGAGAGGAGGTGGAAGCTGTGCACAGCACTAAGTATAACTGGGAATCAGATGCATTGGGGGGGGTAGTGCCATAGATATGTGCATACCACAGCATACCATATATGCACACTGATTGCCATGTTTGCTGACAGGTGTGCAGGTATTGGTATAGACATCCAAAAGAGCCATGCATGGAAAATGTTCCTAGCCAGGAGAGTGAAGTGGTACTGCAGGCCCTCTTTGCACATGGCATGCAACTGACATGCGTTATTGAGACTAGATTTGGCAAAAAGTGGTGATACAAATGATGTAGGTGGCCATAACAGGTTTTTACAACAGATGCCATGAAGGCCAATGAGAGTTTAGCTTCATCTCACCAGGCTGCTCACACACGGTTCTGTATTTCTACCTTTCCTTATCACCTGTGGCCACATGTTCTGTGGCCTACTATCTGTGTTCATTGAAATCATCCAAGATACCCCATCGGGGTGCACATCCATGTTCCTGTAGTCCTAATAGTTCTCTATATTGGACACTTGAAGAAAGTCAACATAATTAACACTGTCAATGGTCATGTCATGACATATTAACTCCACCTCAGAGGATGGAATCCCTGAGTCCCCATTACCACCTTTGAATACCATACCCCATATTATAGTGTTACAATGACCTGTCACTGTGCCCCCCCCCCCAATCTGGGCAAGTGATGTTGACTGTGCCCTTCCCTCCCCCAACCTGTGTGGTATGGTGATGTCTGATGAACAGTTTGGCCAGTGCATGTACTTCTCAGCACAGTCTGGGCATGCTAATACATGCATCATATTTTTTATGTTGTCTGCACCATGGAATACAGTTGTGGACTAGAAAATGAATCTTTCCCAGTGCTGCAGTATAGTGCATCAGGTTGAGCCTTGGCTGTGGTACTGTTGCTGCATGTTCCTCCCTAGACTCTCCACAATTCCCTTCTACTACTGGTACAACTTTTACAGAAGGCTTTGCCAGAATGTTTACCTGCTGCTCCAGCTGTTTGTACAATGCTATTTTGTGCAGCACAGGACACTTTGCCATGTATCTTTCCAGACACATGCAACAATTAGAATGGCCACAGACATACCTTACTAAAAGGACATAAGGCCTAAACAACATATCCTACATAGACTGACTCAAAGCCATTTCAGTATACTCAACATCCTACAGACTGCTAAGAGGTGACCTATGTCTGGCATACAAGGCATCCTCCTACCCAATACTGATGGACTCACTGCACACCAGTGAGTCAAATGGTATCAGAAATACTTAGTCTAGGGATCTAAACCTCTTCTGCAACATCAACAGAATGGTTTGGAGGTAACAGTTATATCTTGCAATTGATACTGCTGCTCTGAAACAGACTACCCAACACTTTAAAACAAAGTTTATTCCTGTCCGTATTCAATTGGAACTTGGATCTATGAATGGGAAACAGAAAATGTTTAACCAAATGAGAGAGGGTAATCTGAGCACAAATAGGGAAACTGGCTAATCTTAAAGTGACCCACAAAGGCATCTAACCCAGTACTTGTCTATGAACCTATGAAACAATAAACACCAAAAATATTGCTACAGATCTCTGAACTACATAACATTGTCCCCTCTTAAGTATCTAGGCATCAGAAACAACCCTTCTACAGTCCAAAATCATCCTCCATGTTTCCTGCATAGACTAGGTGTTGTGTATGAGAGTCATCGGTTAGGGATTTGGGGCATATCTAGGATGGCCTTCAATAAAAATGAAAAAAATCATTATATATATATATATATATATATATATATATATATATATATATATATATATATATATATATATATATATATATATATATATATATATATATATATATATATATATATATTGCCTCCTCCCTGCTTGCTTGGTACTTGTGTTTATAGACCTGTCTATCTAGCATGGTTGTGAGCCTACCAGGCTGATACCCTTATGGGAAGCTCCCTCACAAGAATTTTTAGTATAGCTCTGATATGTGAGTCATATATACTATCATGGGGATACATGGACACATTATAAATATTGCCCTGAGCATCACAGACAACTTGGCATTTCATGGAGTAGAAGCCATGTATTGCAATAGTTCTGGACTGGTTGGGACCTTGATGGCAACATGTATGCAATGCATGGGTCCTCTGACCTCAGAGACATCCACTGTGTTTTAACAAGCATGCATGGTTTTGGTTGGCTGTTCTGCTCTCTTTGAAATCAGATATGCTTTTCCACACATTATGGCATAATTTCAAGAAACTAGTTTTGGATTCAGGAGACTGACACTTGCCATATCCCTAAAGTTTCCCAATAGGTCACTGGAAGGTCTCTCTCGCTAAGATGATCAAAGCTACACATAACTTTGCATTCTTATTTATGGGTATACCAATCATCCCCCTTGATTCCACTTGGGGGTGACACAGTTCAGCTAGATCCCTTAAAGTGTCCCTGTCCACTCAGAAATAGCCCACAGTGTGCTGATCTTTGATACAGTGCTATGTCAAGTGTTGTCTGCTCCTCCTTCATTACTATAGATGCCCACTACATGTAACATTGTGAGCACATGCTCCAGTGGCAGCCATTAACACTTGCTGTTGTGCTATTACTGCTGCTACTTCTGGCATCACTCCCATCATGCACACCATAAATGCCATGTGCATCATGCTGCTGACCATACTAATGGAGGGCCTGTAGCAGCATTTCAATCTCTGCAGAGAAGAATTTACTCTCTGGAATCCATGCGGATGCATTCAACATGGATATGTGTATGCTAGTATGCATATTTTATACATTCCTGAATCAGCTCTCCATTTTTCTTGTCATCATCTGCATACTCTGTGTCATTCATTTGGGTTATTCATTGGATCTGTAAGAAAGTCAAATTTAATATAGTTGAGAAGCAATTATTGTATCACACAAAAGTGCTACCAGCACTAAACGTTCGACAAGGAAATAGGTTCATAGGTTGGTACTAGGCTATCGGGCCTAGGGCCTATACAAGCCTAGCCATAATAATTCCCTGGATATTTCTTCCCCCAATATTTACTTCCCTGGACTCCTGTCTAGCAGGGCAAATGACATGATCCCCGGGGAGAATTTCCTATTTCCCATCCAGTCATCAAGGTTCCTTTTGAAGAGGGCCAAGGAGGCGCTCTGCTTGACATGTATGGGCAGTCTATTCCAGAGTATGGGGAGTCTCTGGGTCAGGAACCTATCCCCCCAGCATGCTTTGTTCATTGTGATGACAAGGTTTATATCCTTGGAGCATGTGGCTCTGAGGAATTGGGATTTCTTTAAGTGGAACATGTCCAACAGCTCAGGGTTTGACATGGCCTTGTATGTTAAGCAGAGATTACCTCTGATGAGACGATATGCCACAGAGAATAGCTGGAGTTTTTTTAGATGGTCAGCATATAGCATCTGCTTTAGGTCTGTGATTCTTTTAGTGAGGTATTTCTGTGGCCTTTCCAGCTGTTGCAGATGTCTTGTGAGGTACATACCAAATGGGGCGTTATACTCTATAATGGGTCTAATGAGGGATGAGTACAGTGGGACAATGACCTCCTTTTTTCTGGATGAAAAGCCCTTAGTGAAGAGGTGTGCTACATAGAAGGATTTCCTGACTGTTGTGGCGATATGGTTATCGAAGGTGAGACCACTGTCCAACTGTGTCCCTAAGTCTCTCATCACACTTTCGATGTTTAGTGTACTGCCACCTATGTGGTAATTCATGGGTACATGTTTTTTTCCAAAGGGGATAACTATACATTTCTTGGCATTAAGCTTGAGCCCATGGCTCTGGCATCAGGCATCTGTTTCTGTAAGGCCCTTTTGTAGAATATCCACATCATTTGGGGATTCAGTAATGGCTCCCAGTTTGTAGTCATCTGCAAACTTTGTTAGCCAGAGTTCCTTAGTGTTGGCCTGTACTTCAGAGAAGTAGATGCCAAACAAGAGCGGTCCCAGGACTGAACCCTGAGGTACTCCACTTGTCACTTGTCTGGAGCTGGATTTGGAGTCGGCTACTTTTACAGTCTGGGTTCTGTCAGTAAGCCAGTTGGCAACCCGTCGAGTGACATAGGGATTTATACCCAGCTAAGTAAGTTTGTCTATGATTCCAGAGTGGGGGATGGTGTTGAAGGCCTTGGTGAGGTCCAGATAGGCTGTGTGGATTGCCTTACCCTCTTCACAGCTCTGGAGACTGATTCAAAGAAGTCAATCAGGTTCAGGAGACAAGATTGACCCTTCACGAACCCAAACTGGGTGGGGTCCAGTGTTTGAAGGTTGCCAGTATCTTTGTTTATAAGTTCCATGATAATGCGTTCCATACCCTTACCCTTGCAGATCAGGCTCATCAGACTGATGGGACGGTAGCTCCAGGGATCCAAGGTGGACCTCCCCTTGTGGAGTGGGATAACTGTAGCTGTGCGCCACTCAGTGGGCATGAAGCCTGAGGTGAGGCTATGATTAAACATGACACTTAGGTGAGGTGCCAGGTCATTTTGTAGTTCATGTAGTACACAGCCCGGGATGTCATCTGGTCCCATTAATGCTTTATTCTTAGCTTTGGAGAGTGTGGTTTCTACCTGTGTGGCTGTGATTACTGGAATTTATCAATCTTTTGGTATTGAGATGGGCCATTTAGGGGGTGAGAGGGGGGTGAAGTCGGCACTAAATCGATCTGCCAGGATATTGGAAATATCCTTGGGATCAGTATATTTAATACCATTCTGTTGTAGCTCAGAACAGATCTGAGCATTGCCATTTAAATTCTTGACATAACTATAGAATGCCTTGTGGTTGTCTTTGGAATCTTTGGCAATTTTATTTTCGTAACTAGCTTTTGAAGATTTTATGAGGGATCTCAACTTCTTACTGAGGCTGGTGAGGGAGTTTTTTGCATCCAGGAATTTTCCTGTTTTCTGCAACAGTTTCTTCCTTCTGTTGTATAGTTTGTTTATAGTAGGGGACCACCATATTGTCTTCTTTTTTTTGGAGGAGAGCATCTTGGTTCTATTTGGGATGGCATGATTCATGCACGAGTGGATGTGCTCATACAGTGCCTTAGTGTAGGATTCAGCAGTCGAACTTTCAGATCCCATCTGTGTGGGTGTCATGAAGTTTGTCACTTCTGACTTCAGTAGCATGAAGTTGGCTTTGGAGAAGTTTTTTACGGAGGTTTCCTTACTGGGGGGTGGGGGTGGGATGTGGATGTCAAGGGTAATTTGCTTATGGTCAGACCTGACCAATGAGGGGGTGACCACTGGTGTGGAGCATCTATCTCCCGTGTTGGTAATGACTAAGTCTAGGATATTGGAGCCCCTGGTGGGACAATGGATTAGTTGGAATTTATGAATTCCAAGAACCGTTGGGAAAAGGTGTTGGTACCCGAGAAGTTTTCCCAGTTAATGGCAGGGTAGTTGAAATCACCCAGTATTAGGGTGTTTGGTTGTATCTTAATATTTTCCAGTATGTTTAGAAAGGTGTAGTGAGAATCTTGGGGCATGGTGGATCTGTAGCAAGCTACAATTTGGATTGCAGTCTTACCTAGTGTTAGTTGCACCTGGAGAATTTCAAATGCATTGTGTTGGGCAACTAGCCTGGAGGTGTGAATATCCTTGGTGAATATGGACACTCCTCCACCTTTAGTGTTTTGGTCTTGGTTTGGTGGCCGAAAAGTGTGGTAAGAGTTGTAGCCTGGTATTGCAGGGGTGGTCTTTGGAGCCTTGAACCAAGTCTCAGTTACTGCACAGATATCGATGTTCTCCATTTTTAGGAGTGCCTTGAGAGAGAGTGCATTTTGAGGTTTAGACTTCTAGCATTGAGTAGCATTACCTTCAGATTTTGCATGCTTGTTTCTGTTACAGTGGTGGTTTTGTCCTTTGAACCTTGCCTAAAAAAGGCACTATAGCAGTGGCAAGAGCTTTAGCCAGTAACCTGAATCCCAGGGGTGACAGGTGCAGACCATCTCTGGCAAAGCATCGTGGTTTGGTGATCATGTCTTCCCAGGCAGACAGATACTGCATCCCCTTTGTATGACACCAGAAGCTTATCTACTTGTTGAAGTCAATCATTTCATCTTTATACTGTGGTATCATTCTGGGCGAAGTCAGGATACTCCTCAGGCTAGGGTCATACCTGCCTGGGCCACATGATATGAGAGCTCTTCCATGTCTCTTTTCATGTAGTCCAGGGAGGTACATCTCAAGTCATTCATTCCAATATGGACAATGACAGAGTCATATTTGTACTTGTTGTGGAGTGACTTGAGTGCATGCATTATGTGGTGGATCCTGGCACCCGACAGACAGCTGACTGTAATTTTCTCTTTATTCAACCTGGTGAGTGGGACATCAGTGTCCCTGACTATAGAGTCACCTATGACTAAAGTGTTGGGTACATTGTCTTGCCTTAGAGTCAGTTGTTGGGTGGCACACTGGTGTTGTGAGCTATGTGTCACTTTGGTTGTGACTGGTGTTTGTTTGCGTTTCAGCTTCAGAGGTCCTTGTTGCTTGGGCAGGTTAATGTTAAGGGCCTCCGCATATGTGGGTTTAGTGTTACTATGTGTGGGTGTTGATGGTGTGAATTTTGAAGGGCTATGAGTTGCTTGAGGTGTAGTGCAGGTGTTAACTTTCTCCTCTTGACTGTCTAGCGCAATCTTGGCCGGAAATAGCTTTGTTTCCAGTTTGGCTATGTAAGTGCATCTCTCGCAGGTTGTAGTGTAGGGTGGTAGGAGGAGAGAGTTGTCTGTGTATATGAGGCAGTTGCCGCATTGCCCCAGTATGTCCAGATTTACCAGGTGGACAGGAGAAATCACCGGAAGCTGACCCTTGGACATGCCTTTTTAGGTGCTTTTTTGTAAAGTACAAGAGCTGTTTTCCCGCACTCTTTGCAAGGCACTTTGCAATTATAGGCTGTTTAGTGCCTACAATTAATTTCTCCTTATTGACAGGGAGAGTTGAGTGCTTGTATCAGTTTCAGGCTTCCTAGTGCTTTTCAGCAGGTTGTAGAGCAAGTGCTAGTCACAGGGGTTCAGATTTTAGTGCTACTACTGAGAAACCAGCTAGTTCTAAGGGAAAATTTGAAGAGCAGACTTTCTGGCACCTGGAATAGTTTAACTGTAGCCCCGCACTGCTGCACGATGTGAAAAATGTGCAAACACATGAGTTTTTAAGCCAGAAAGTTGAAAGGGATAGAAATCAGCCCAAAAAGGCTAATAAAATTACAATTTCAGAGCTGGAAACCGCTCCTCTAGTGTTAGATAGGCAGTACAATGCTCACCACTCCCACTGGTAAGCAGTAGGACTTCCCTCTACCACAGCAAGGTCTGGATAGCTCTGAACACAGAAAATAAAGTCCTGAGACAAGCAAAGCCTGGAATCTGGACTACACTGGCTAGGAAAGGCAGGAAACGAGCAAACAAGATAGTTTTCTTTGGTTAAAACAGGCTAAACAATTCAATAATACAGTAAATAAACACAGAAAAGGCTAACACACTTGAGTGTGTAGTCCTAAATAGTAAATGCAATTAAAACTCTAAAAAATTAGCAATTTAAAACTTTTTAAATGAAGCAAGGCAAGTGTACAACCAAAAAATGATTTAAAGGACCACTACGGGCAAACAATGAAAAAACATATATATTTTTTTTATCTTGCCATGATTCAATGCTCTTCCTAAAGCTGCCTGCAGCAAAATAAGTGCTCATTCCTAATTTTATTTTTTTTTAATCTTGTCTGTCCTCATGGGGGCAGACATTGTGATTTCTTTGGAAAGCTCACACACTTGAGTGTAAAACTCAGTGCATACCAGTCAATGACACATGAGCTGCAGACTCTCAAACTTGGCAGTTTTTTTCAGGTGTTCGATTCTAAGTGAATGGAAGTCTAGTCTGACAACAAATGGTAGGGCTATTTGTTCTCAGTCTGTGCATTATGGGACAGATTTAGCTTTCCAAAGGAATCACGATGTCTGCCCCCATGAGGGCAGATGAGTAAAAACAAAATAAAATTAGGAATGAGTACTTATTTTGCTGCAGGCAGCTTTGGGAGGTGTAGTAAATCATGGCAAGATAAAAAATATATGTTCTCTTCATCATTTGCCCGTAGTGGTCCTTTAAGAGGCAGTAATACAGTAGAATAAGTAGCTAGTCTACATATACAGGGAAGCCTATATATACAGAAAAGCATCTAAAACACACAAACAATTCAGATGCAGTGCAACCTAGCGCACTTGAGTTGTAGCAATATTAAGGCAAATACAATTATAATAAATGCACTAAAATATACTCTATATTTCCAAAATGTTTAAGGAGCGCAGTCAGAACAAAAGGGGATTCAGGCAAATTTTTTTTTTTTTTTTAAGAAAGGGAGAAAGGAGTAACAGAAGGCCTTCTCAGATGTTCTCTCTGTATTAGGTAAAATGAGCTAATGACACTAGATTGGGAGGAGTGTCCCAGATCAAATTTTTAGTAGGGGCAGTCAACTGCAAAGCCACCAAGTATAACAACAAGACACCAAAAGGGAGGAAGGGTGGGGACCAATACTAAAGCTATTCATCTACACTCTTTAGACAGTACAGAAATCTTTATGACAGCAGTGAGCCACTGAGTGGATTGAGTAAGCAACAATACGACCACAGCTGTTTCCAAAACCACAGGGAAACCGCACTAATAGCTTAAGACAGTAGATTCATTGTTCTAAACTGTAACTTATTGCAAATGGACTTTTGGAAACACTTGGAAAAAACACAATATGCAAAGCTCTTCATGTCTCAAGTGAAGAAGTAAATAAATATTTAACACTTTTAAACCCTTTAAATGATGCACTCTTGTATTCAATTACCAATAAAAGGCTGTATGAAAAAGGCCTTCTTTTCTTTGTTGATTGCAATTACTTAGGACACCTGTGTACCTGCTGGCAACAGTGGATTTCTTTTAGATCTTCAAGTCATGTACGACATGTTGGGTTCCATAGTAATGTATGAATTTTAATACAGAAGGTTTTGCTTATTTTGAAGAAATGTTCATTTCCTAAATAATATGACTAGATTCTATAACCTGTAATCACTTTATCACAATATCTGATTATATACTAATTAAGTAGATTAGTTATGTGGCTATATTGCAGAGTTATTTAAAATGAACACTTGAAAACTGTTAAGACATAGAACGGAAGCATTTTAAAAACATAGATGGTATTAAGTGTAGAAGTACTGGTTCAATTAACACTGAGATAGTGTCATAAATTTCAGGGATGACTAGGAAAGTTTATTAGAAGACTCCCTGTACTTAAAAGTAAACTTTAAAGCATCTTGGAGAAGTTCTGTTAATAAACAAAATACATTGATAACCCACAGAAGCAAAACCACTGGAATTAATTAAAAGTTCCTTTATGAGGAAGGTAGTTTTGGGTTGTTCTATAAAGGAAACACTGATAAGAGGAATAATATAATTCTGGTCTTGGCTGATGAATGGATGTAGATGTATGAAGCAGATGGCAGCCGACACTAGTCATAGCAATTTTGTGTCAAAGTCAAAAACACTTGAAAGATTGAACTAAATTTAAAAATCATTATTTAGTGTAAAATGTTTTAACGTTTGAGGTTTTACACCAGTTGCTTACTTGAATGGTGGAATCTGCTTGTTGCCAGATGGAAGCAAAAACATGACATCAACCGACAGGCTGGTTGGAAATAAAAGACTAATTATGTACAACAGTGAACTGGATTGCTTTTATATCAGTATATCATTTTAATGAAAGAAGATTATCAGAAAACACCCCCCCCCAAAAGATATAAACTGCCTGTGCCAAATATATATATATAAAAAAAACTTTTTAAGGGAAGCAAGCCCATATGTACACCGACACACCCACATGTCTAAATATACCAACCCTATTATCACACAACACTGCAGTAAAGACAAATATCATAACCACACTATTTCACAATCTTACCTTACCCTATAGCAAAACACCAGGGCGACACAGTGATGCAGCAGTTGAAACAGCTTCAGTACTTATTATTAATGCCCACCCCTTCAAGCATGTCTAAAGGTCAGTTCCCTGTGCTTTCTCCTATTAACCTGGTGAACTTGGGCATCCTGAGGCAACGTAGCAACTGCCTCATGTACACTGACAACCCTCTCCTCTTTCCTCCCAACACTCAGACTTGCGAGAGATGCACATATATATCCAAATTGGAAGCCACACACTCTCCAGCTAAGACTGGAATAGCTGGTCAAGAAGAGAAGGTCAACTCTTGCACCACACCACATGGAACACATAGCCTTCCAGAACACACATCAGCACTGCCTTCACATAAAAACACAAACCACACACCCACCTTCATGGAGGCTCTCAATAAAATCTACCCAAACAGCAGAGACCTCCAATGCAGAAACGCACTCAACCACCAAAACACAATACTATCCACGAGACACATAACTCTCCTAAACTGTGTGCCACTCAACCAAAGCCCCTAAGGTACAACAGCATGCCCAACACACTAATCATAGGTTACTCGATAGTGAGGCACACTGATGTCCCACTCACTAGGTTGAATAAGGAGAAAGTAGCGGTCAGCTGCCTGTCAGGTGCCAGGATCCACCACATAATGCACACACTCAAGTCTCTCATCAACAGGTATGGATATGACTCTGTCATTGTACATATGGGTGCGAATGACCTGAGACATACCTCCCTGGACTACATGAAAAGAGACATGGAGGAGCTCTCAGATTATGTAGCCCAGGCGGGTATGACCTTAGTCCTGAGCAGCATCCTACCAACACAGAATGATACCACAGTACAAGCAGAGAATGATTGATTTCAACAATTGGCTAAGTTTCTGGTATCATTCTAAAGGGATCCAGTATTTGTCTGCCTGGGATGACATGATTGACAGACCTCGATGCCTTGCCAGAGATGGCCTGCATCTGTCACCCCTGGGCTTCCGGATACTGGCCAAGACGCTTGCCACCCCATATAGTGCCTTTTTTAGATGGTGTTCCAAAGACCAAATTCCCACCATAACAGCTACAAATAAATGCATTCTGAGGGTCATGCTGCTCAATGCTAGAAGTCTAAATCTCAAAATGCATTCTCTCGAAGCACTCCATAAAATGAAGAACATCGACATTTGTGCCATAACAGAGACCTGGTTCAAGGCAGCAGAAAGCACCCCTGTACTACCAGGCTGTAACTCATTCCACACCTTTTGGCTCCAAAACTTGGACTGAAGCTCCAAAGGCCGTGGGGTTTCCATATTCATAAAGGATGCACACACCTCCAGATGGGTAGCCCAAAATAATACATCTGAGATACTTCAGGTGCAGCTAACATTGGGTAAGGCAGCGATTCAGGTCATTCCCTGCTATAGGTCCCAAACCATGTCTCAAGACTCACACTCCACATTCCTAAGCACCCTGGAGAATATTAGGGTCCAACCTAACACTCTCATATTGAGCGACTTCAACTACCCCTCCATTAACTGGGAAAAGTACTCTTGTACCAATACACCTCCCAACGCTTCCTGGACTTCATTAATTCCAATGACCTGGACCAGCTCGTTTTCACCCCCACTAGATGTAGCAACATCCTTGACCTGGTCATTACTAACATGGACGACCAATAGTCAACTCCTCCCTGGTTAGATCCGACCACAAACCAGTCACCTGGGAAATCCATATCCATCCCCCCTCACAAAGGTCACCACCATGAAAAACTTTTCCAAAGCTAACTTTGGGCTCCTAAAAACAGAGGTGGCTAACTTTACGGCACCCATACAAATGGAGAATAGTTGCATGATCACCGAATCATGCACAAATGCACTGTATGAACACATACACAAATGCATGGATCTCACCATACCCAATAAAACCAAGATGCTCTCCTCAACAAAAGGAAGCCAATCTGGTGGTCCCCTGCCATAAACAAACTTGACAACAGAAGGAGAAAACTGATGCAGACTAAGGTAAAGTCCCAAGACTGGAAAAACTCCCTTATCAGCCTCAACAAAAGGTTGAGATCCCTCATCAAATCCTCTAAAGCTAGCTATGAAAACAAAATTACAGCAGATAGTAAAGACAACCACAAGGCCTTCTATAGTTATGTAAAGAATCTCCACGGCAATACCCAGATTTGCTCTGAGCTACTGCACAATGGTACCTCTTATACTGAGCAAACAGATACTGCAAATTTAATGGCCAAGAGATTCAGTGTCAACTTTACCGCTCTCCCCAAAGGACCAATCACAATACCGATAGATTGCCAGGCACCCAGTATTACTGCTACACAGGTTAAAACAGCACTGTCCAAGGCCAAGAATGCAGCTTCTATGGGACCTGGCAATATCCCTGGCTGTGTTCTACATGAACTACAGAGTTAACTGGCACCTCACCTGTGTGCCCTGTTCAATCACAACCTCACCTCAGGCTTTCTCTCCCTACTGAATGGCACACTGCTACAGTTATCCCTCTCCACAAAGGAGGAGTTACTACAGACCCTGGGAACTATCATCCCATCAGCCTGATGAGTCTGATATGCAAGGCTATGGAACCCATCATCATGGACCTAATAAACAAGGATATAGGGAATCTTCAAACTATGAATCCTACACAGTTTGAGTTTATGAAGGGTAGATCATGTCTGCTCAACTTGGTCGACTTCTTTGAGTCAGTAAGCAGAGCTGTGGATGAAGGCAAGGTGGATCATATATTCTTCTTTGATCTGGCCAAGGCCTTTGATACCATTCCTCACTCAGGAATAATAGAAAAACTCACTAAGCTGGGCATCAACCCCTATATCATTAGGTAGGTTGCAAACTGGCTCACAGATAGATATAAGCACTTTCATCCCAAATAATAGAGGAATGTTTTTATGGAGCTTCGGTTACATTACTTGGTTGAATTTCCTATTACACCAACCATTTATTGACTACCGAAGCTCCATAAAAAACATTCAAGGGCCCCCCATGTGTCCAATTGAATTTCTGGATGTCCAGTTAAAGCATTTTTTACATGGGGAAACTCATTTATGTACTGATTGTGGGATTTTCTCAGTAAAATAATTAATATCAGTTTCAACCCAGATTTTCTATTTATTACAATAGATGTGGTTGATTTATACTCTGTAATCCCCCACACACATTAGGGGTTGAATGGTTTTGTGATTTTCTCCATTCAAAAGTGGTTGCACAGGAGCGCATAAATGTTTATGAACAGATATTAGACAGTGTCCTTAGGAATAATTATATCCTGTTTGACAATGAATACTATTTACAACTATAAGGTGTTGGGATGGGTTCTGCTTGTGGGGAGCTTTACGCAAACTTGTTATGCTTGAATGGGAGAAGAGATTTTTGAGGCATCTACTTTTTTCCCATTTTGTCACACTTACATGAGATATTTGGATGATATCTTTATTTTATGTTAAGGCCCCAAAGAACAAGTTTCTGAATTTTTAGATTACATCAATTTGACCAACTCTTTTTTGAAGTTTACCCATAATGTTAGCAACATTGAGATGTCATACCTAGATGTGTTATTAAAAAAGGATATAGTAGAAGAAAGATTTGTGGCCAAAATATTTAAGAAGGAAACATATTCCAACAGTTTCCTTCATTATGATAGCTGTCACCCTGTTATACCGAAACGTGCTGTGGTAAAAGGACAATTTGTACGAGCAGCACATATGATTACAGCATGGTCAGCCTTTATTAATGAGTGTAACAATTTGAAAGAAATGTTCCTTAAGAGAGGTTACCCCTTACAGTTAGTTACCAATATTGTCTGAAGTGACAACTAAAAGAATACAGGGTAATTTTTTGCCAGTTCTGGGTACATCTAATTTGAGGCCTTCCAATACTACGTCAGTCACTTCAGAGATGGTAACAGTAACGAATGTCCCCAATTTTACTCAGAGTTTGAACTATCAAACTAATGATATTCTGGTTTTGAATAATGGTAATTCCATGGAACTTGTAGTTATTAAGTGCAACTCTAACTTCTCTGCACCTTTTTCATGTAATGCACAACACATAAGGGACATTCTCAATAAAAACTGGATGCTACTTAGTCATGAGAGGGACCTCTTTAACATTCTGGGTGAGAAACTTTTGTGCATATTTAAAAAGGGACATAATTTAAAGAACATTTTTGAACACACATCTAGACAACCCAGGTATGGACAAATGTTCAAGTGTGGAACTTGTAAATTTTGCTCATACATTTTGGAAACTGATATGTGCAGAATTAATAGTGTCATGGTTGGGATCCCAGGTAGATGCAGTTGTGTTACAGAGTGGGTAGTCTACTGTGTTATTTGCTCAAACTGTTCATGTTTTACATTGGTAAAACCAAGCATAAACTTAAGATCAGGATTAAAGAACATTTGTGAGACATTAGGGATCAGAGTGAAGTCAACTCACTTGCCAAACACATTAGAGATTTTCATAATCACAAATTTAAATTTATTATCTTAGAAGTGCAAGAAAACATGACGGGGGGGCTGCATGGCCTTATCTTCTTGAGAAGGCCGAACTAACCTGGCAGTTATGGCTAGATGCTCTACATTGGCCAGGTTTGAATGACAGCCTGTCCATTAGTTGTTTAATAAAACTAAAAGCACTGAACAGATGAATTTTTATTTCAATAAATTTAATTTTCACATATTTTTGTACAATTTTATATGTGTCATGATGGTTGGGAGTTATTGTTTTGCTATTTGGATTGAACCCACAAGCTCATTATGTATTTTGGGCTATTTTGCATCCATTTTATACTCATTTAGGACAGTTTTTATGTGTAACTTAGATAATGGTTTTATAGATTTTATATATTCAAATTGTTACATAACAGTATTCTATAAAATTTTGTAGTCTAGGTTTATTTGGGGATGGTTACATCTGTGGCTATAGTAATTCAGTTAATTTTATGTATTACTGCTGCATTTGTCTTTTTTCCTTTGTCTTTTTTCTTTTTTATCCCTGTGTTGCTTTACGCCTTAATTGAATGCATTTAACTAGATCAGGAAATGACATCATGTTAAAAAGTGGTTTAAAGGCTGCATTTCTGTAGTTTGTATCTGATGAAGTTCTTGTTATTATTTGGGACAAAAGTGCTTATATCTACACTCGTTTCTGTTGCAATAAACTAGAAGTGATTGTTGGAGTTCCTGGTGCATTTGCTACTTCATTTTTTGGCTGGAAATCCTCTTTTGGTGTGGATTCCTTGGCTCTTATTGCCTGCATCCTGTAGTTTGTGACTTTTTCTTCCTGCTTGTGGTTTTATTCATTTCTCTTAAACAAAATAAAAAAAAAAAAAACACAGGAAATGGTAGCATTTTGTATATGTAAGCAAGGGGGTGTGGCCAAGGCTGTATAGCTTTGTTTACCTCACCTAAATGGGTGTGTGCAGTGCACACCAGGATTTAAATCACAAAAATAAAAAAAAAAAAATACAGGAAATGGCAAGTGGAACAAGAAAAAGGGAAATAGCAGAATAGATGCACTCAAATACAAGTAACAGAGCTGGCAGGTGGAATGTATCATACTCAGCTAATCACACAGGCTGCATCTGCAGCACACCACTATAAACTATGCAAACACCTTTCAGTCTGTTTTTTCCCACAAACTCTTCATCATTGGTGTACACAGATGGGGAAATTTTACCTGACAAAACTAACAAAATGTTAGGGGCTGCTGTCAGGCTCATACATCAGTATGTGCAAGAAGCTGAGGGTGGTGAAGAGGACAATGCTGACAACCACCCCAGACTTATGAGGAGGAGGCGAACAGTGTTCAGGTCCAGGGTAACCTACCAGGGGGTACATGATCTGGAGATAGTAGAGTGCTACAGGGTGGACAGGGACATACTGCAGCAAATTGTGGGGATGGACCAGTCTCACCTTACATCCAGAACAAACAGAGGGGAAACCATCCCAGTGGATACCAAGGTATTTGTAGCTCTAAGAATACTAGCTACAGGTACTTTCCAAAGACCAACTGGGGATATCATGGGGGTCTCACAGGCATCTGCATCCAGGATACTCCATCAGTTCCTGGATGAGATGAAACCACACGCCAAGGAGCACATTAAATTCCCCACCACCTGTGAAGAGAGGACCTGCAATATGCATCTCTTCTACCATGTAGCAGACTACCCGGAAGTACTGGGTGCTATAGACTGTGCACATCCACATCAAAGCACCACCTAGTGACCGGAGTAAGGTCTACATAAACTACAAGGGGTTCCACTCCATCAACTGCCAGGTCATGTGCGATGCACATGCATTATCATGAATGTGCGTGCTGGCTGCCCTGGAAGCTATAACGACTCCCACATCTGGCATTTCTCACACCTAGGACATCCCATATGGCCATTTATTGGGGGATGCTGGCTACGCACTGGAGCCATGGATGATGACACCCATCAAAAATGCACACGCACTCACATAAAAATGCTATAATGAGGTACATGCACAAATCAGGATCATTACAGAGCTTGTGTTTGGGATGCTCAAGTCACGGTTCTGCTACACTGACATATCCGGTGGAGACTTGCAGTACTCTCCAGCCACATGTGCACGCATGGTCATAGTATGTGCCATGCTACACAATATGATCCTGTGGAAACAGCTGGAGCAGGAACAAAATGGGGGAAGGGCCACAAAACCCCCCACCCTTTCCAAGGCCTCCACAGGCACAGAGTGACTCCAAGAAAGAGCATCCTGAGTCTGCCCCTGCAGGCAGATGGAGGCATGCCCAGTATGCCCTGGCCTTGGCAAAGAGGTAATGCATAGCACATACACTGACACTGTAGGGCCCCAGGGACTGATATCTCTCTCTGTCTGACTCACATACACAGTAAAATGGATGCCAAACATCACACCACCTACACCTGACCATGTATAGGCAGTGTATTGCGTGTATCCAACATAGTCAGCCCTCAAGCACCACCCTCACAACAGCTGCAGGCACAAGGTAAGCCAATCTCTGTAACAAAATAATCTAATGGAGTGGAATTTTCTGATAGCATATCTATGGTATTGATCAAGCAAGTAAGGGAATGTGGTGGTTAACTGGGATAGCCACAGACAACTGACAGATATGTGGGACAGCAGGATGTGTATCCCCAGTACTGCCCTACCCACACCATGTAATACCACCCTAGTTGACAAATACCACTGCAGTATATGTGGTGAGACAAATAATTGGGGATGTCCTAGGTCACATGCATTGATGTCAAAGTGGGGGTCCCATACCCACCACCAACCCCACACATCACATCAGCTGTAGAAAACATACAGAAATGTCTGGCAAGGGCCCCCACATGGTGACATCCATGAAATCCCCACCCACAGACCTTTACACAGTGATATCACAGCAGGTTTGGCAGTGACAGTATGGCTTTGAAAGGTAAGAAGACTGAAACTACGAATATCTATGCCAGAACAATCTGACCTGTGGTTTATACTGTTATGCCTGTAGTCTGAAAGATAGGGCACACCACTATGCTACATGGGACCAAATTGTTAAGCAAATATCGGCACAGTCTGTGCAGATGTGTATTGTGTACTGTTGTGTCACCCCCATAGTCCCACAGAAATGCAGTAACATGTTCCTAGACTTAAGAAGCATCCAGCTGTCACCCAGAGTGATGGTGCACTAGTAACAGAAAGCAATTGTGAGTAACACCCACACACAACTTACTGGTGACATCCCAGGGGTGTCTCCTGCCGGCAGCCTGGGAAAATATGATCATCAGAATGCACTGCCCTGCTACAGCTGGCCTGCATCTGTCACACCTGGCCTATAGGCCTCTGGCAAAAGTCTATGCCTCACCCACAGTGCCCATTAGGGAGTGTCATGGGGTCCATGACTTCAACATAACACAGTCCATAAAATGCAAAGAAAGGCCATGCTGACAACTGCCAGGAGCAAACCTGCCAGCCTCAGGGAGCAAGAAATTGGGACATAGCCAGGAATAATGGGGTGATGAAGGTCCAAAGAGAAAAAACACCTGTGAAATACTGCTCTAATAATGTTATAAAGTTGATGGAATGATTTGTAGTAGCATGGAATGTCTGATGGGTGCGAAGTCTGAAACTGCAATGTCAACTGTCAGTCATATCTGACTTCAACCCTGAGTGACTTGCAAAACACTTTTGCTGGAAAACCACACTTGTTTGGGTAACCAACAAGATATATGAGTCAAGGATGTGGACACTCTGTGATACTCTGTACAGTTGACAAGCAGGGCTAGAAGTTTAAACATGGGAATGCACTCACTGCAGGCAGGCCTAACCCTGGAAGATGGTGACATGTGTGTACTCGCAGAGCCCTGGGCCACAGCCATGGGGAGTAACACACCCCTCCCTGATCAATCAACCTATGCAACATCCTGACTCAACATGTGGCCATCCAAGCAAAATGAGGTGGTTCATACATATATGTGTGACAAATACACACCTCCAGGCAAACAGTCTGACATACACAAGACTTTCAAGTGCAGTCAACCATTGAGGAGAGCCCAATGCAAAGTACTGGTAGCTATAGGCAAACATATCTGCCCAGGACCCCCCCCCCCCCACATACCATATCCCCTACAAATCTATCTGGAGTTTGCCTGTTACCCTGATCCTGTCTGACTTATATTACCCAACTGTAGACTGGAAATCAGACCAGGACAGAACATAAATGCACAGAGATTCCACCATTGTAAAATATCACTAAGGTGGTGGACAATTTCCACAGCACCAGCAGTCAATTGCTTGTAGGCACACCCCTCAACAGGCTGGATTGTGCAATAATGCATAGCATTTGGCCCATAAACCTTGTGTGTGCATCATCCATCCTGTATTCTTCTGGTAAATCATTGTGATGATCTGAGGAGGTATGTCACGAGGTACTGAAACAATACATGACAGTGTCAAATGGCATATATGACAGATGTCTACTAAAACAAGCCCTGTAACCCTAGCAACCCACACATTACTGAAAGAAATTGTCACAATCATTGTATAGCCCATTGTCCCCACATTTTGATAGGCTATCTCCAGATATCCTTCACCAACAGGTTGAGAGGCATGGCTGTGGCACAAAACAAACCGGGCTGGAGTACAACAATCCCTGGAATGGAGTCCCACTTGTACTATAGAAGGACACACTAGGCATGCTCATACACTTAGAGAAATGTCAGTAGGATCTAGGAATGAACAGGTCTTCCCCACTGAGTGCACTTCCTATTGCCCCACCTTAGCAGTCCTGAAGATGTCTGTCACCATAGAAGTCACTTTTGTTAGACCCAGCCTCATAAGCTCTGTGGCACATGTGAAAACTGCATAACACTATTGTATAAACAACCGATTGGGTAGGAGTTCTAATCTCAGTCCTGGCAAATGTAGAAGTGTGTGTGTGTGTGTGTGTGTGTGTGTGTGTGTGTGTGTGTGTGTGTGTGTGTGTGTGTGTGTGTGTTCACAACTAAAAGCTTTTGGGTCCATTAAAACCCAGTACACCGCCCCTTTCCCTACTTTAGCAGTCCTGTAGATATCAGCCATCTTAGAAGTGCCTTCCATCAAACCTCAGCCCCATAAGCTCTGTGGTGCATGCAATAACTGTGTAGCACGATAGTGCAAATAACTAGTGAGGTAAGAGCTCTAATCTCAGTCTTGGCAAATGTAGATGTGTGTGTGTGTGTGTGTGTGTGTGTGTGTGTGTGTGTGTGTGTGTGTGTGTGTGTGTGTGTGTGTGTGCGACAGTTGTGCATGCAAGACTGAGAGTGTTGTGTAGTTGTTTGTTTATAGGTGAACCAGTTTTATGCTATTCCCACCCACAGCACTTCACAGTGCTCCACCTTATCAGTCCTGATGATGTCAGTCCTTTATAAGCAACCTTGGCCAGATGTCAGCCCTGTAAGCACTGCAGTCCATGTGATAAATGCTTAATACTGTAGTACAAATGACTAGTTTGGCAGGGGTTCTACCCTTGTATCCAGCAAATGTGTGTGGGTATGTTTGTTTGTAAGCAGAAGTATTTTGATATGTAAATATTGGAAGAGCGTTGCACCACAGGTATTAGTATTTCATCTGAGTATTCAAAACTTGCTAAACAACCAAAATGGCAGAAAGACAGCTTCAAAACAACAGCTTCAATAACAGGCTTTTACCATGTTGAATCCACAATATATGAAATATAGAGCTTTGCTGTTGTAAAAGTCAGCTGAAAGAGCTTGTCCATTGTTTACATCAGAAGGGTTCTTCACTTTTATGTTCGTTTTTTCTGTTTTTATGACATCCACATGTTTTAAAGCTGTGGAATTACAATGCCACTTGACTTTTACAACAGCAAAGCTCTATATTTCATATATTGTGGATTCAACATGGTAAAAGCCTGTTATTGAAGCTGTTGTTTTGAAGCTGTCTTTCTGCCATTTTGGTTGTTTAACAAGTTTTGAATACTCAGATGAAATACTAATACCTGTAGTGCAACGCTCTTCCAATATTTACATTGTTTTTTCTTCTGCTGAACATTCTTTAGCGGAATTCACTTCTTTTTCCAGTATTTTGATATGTTTCCCACCCAATGCCCTACTTTATCAGTCCTGCTGATGTCATTCCCCACATCAACACCTTTGGCCAACTCCCAGCCCAGTAAGTTCGGTAGCATGTGCAGTAACTGTGTAGCACTGTGGTACAAATCACTAGTTAGGTAGGGGTTCTTCTCTCATATCTCACAAGTGATCATGTGTGTCTGTAGGACAAAATATTTTGCTAAGTTTAACACCCACTGCACTACTTTATCAGTCCTGCTGATGTCATTCTCTTTATAGGTTCACAAGTGTGTAGTAGGTAGAGGCCCAGGAGCCTTAACAAGCCTAGCACATAGAAGGGCCCTGCCATTGTGACACTCAGTGTTAATTCCCAGGGCCTGTATCAAGTAGAGCCACTGCAGTGATCCTTGGATTGAACTGTCTATTACCCATCCACTCATCAAGATTTCTCTGGAACAGGGTCAGCTAGGTGCTCTGCATGGCATGTATGGGAAGTGTATTCCAGGGCATGTGCAGTCTCATGGTGAGGGACCTGTCCCACCAGCATATTGTGGTGATTGTGGTACTGAGGTAGAGGTCTCCACAGTGTGTGGTGTGGATGGATTTATATGTAGCATTTCTAAACCAGATGGGTGAGACATGGCTTTGTAAGTCAGGCACAGACAGCTGCAAATTAGGTGGTATGACACAGAGAATAGCTTGGGTCGTCTGAGTCTGTGTAGGATGCGGGTTTAATGTCTAGGAACCCATTTGTGAGGTGCTTCTGTGCTTCTCCAGCTATAGCAGGTGTCTAGTGAGGTATATGGCAAATGGGCCATAATATTTGGGGAGAGGTCTAATGAGGGAATAGTAGACAGAGATCATTACCTCTGTCTTCCTGGATGCAAAACCCTTAGTAATGCAATGTGCCATATAGAAGGACTACCAGACCATAGTGGCAGTGTGGTACTTCAAGGAGAAGTTGCTGTCAACCTGTATCTCCAGATCTCTTATAATGCCTACAGTGTTCATTGAGCTCGTATTGATGTGGAACTTACTGGGAACTGAGTGTTTTACCAAAGGGACTGATGATGCATTTTGTGGTGTTGTGTTGGCCATGGTTTCCACACCACTCATTCTCAGTGAAGCCTTTCTGTAGGATGTCTGCATCACATGTGGAGTTCATGATAGCTCCCAGCTTGCAGTCCTCTGTTAACCTTGTCAGCTAGAGTTCCTCTGTGTTGGGATGGACTCCTGAGAAATAGATGCTGGACAGGACACTATCCAATACTGGTCTCTGTGGGACTCCACTAGTGACTGCTTGCCAGTCTGACTTGGAGTTTGCCACTGTCACACTGTGTGTTCATAGGTTCATACTTCATACTAGGCTATCTGCCCAAGGGCATTTATAAGCCTAGCCCATAGTTATGTGGCTTTCGCCACCCCTTTAGTTTGAATAAAAACTATGCCTATCATTTTTCTGTGCCTCTGTCAAGCAGTGACACTGAAGTAATCCCTGGGGTATATCTGCGATCTCCCATCCATTGGTCAAGATTCCTCTTGAACAAGGCCAGCGAGGTGCTCTGCCTCACATGTACCGGGATTTTGTTCCACAGCATAGGGAGTCTCTGGGTGATGAATCTGTCCCTCCAGCACGTTCTATTTATAACTGTGTCAAGGTTTAAGTCTCCCGCCCTTGTGGTTCTGAGGGATCTAGATTTTTTGAGGTGAAGCATATTCATCAAATCTGGGTTTGACATGGCCTTATATGTCAGGCACAGGTCACCTCTGAGCAAGCGGTATGAGACTGAATAAAGCTGGAGTTCTTTCAGTCGGGCAGCATAAGACATATTTTTGAGACCCTTTATCCTTTTGGTGAGGAACTTTTGGGGCCTTTCAAGCTGCATTTGTTCTTTCCAGTGGTGAGAATCAAACCTTGCACCTTGTGATTGAAAGGCATACACACTAACCACTGTACCATTTGTCCTTTCTGACAACCAATTTGCAAACCACACACTGATATAGGGGTTGATGCCTAGTATGTTGGGTTTATCAATAATCCCTGACTGAAGAATGGTATCAGAAGCCTTGGCTAGATTGAGGTAGGCTGTATGCAGTGCCTTACTGTCATACACAGCCCTGGTGACTCACTGAAAGACATCAACCAGGTCGAGCAGGCATGATCTGCCATTCACAAAGCCAAAGTGTGTGGGGTCCAGAGTTAGGAGATCACCCATATCTTAATCAATCAGGTCCCTGATGATGTGCCCATACCAGTACACAGTGTACTTGTCAGGCTAAGGGCCCAATAATCCCCAGGGTCTGTAAATGCTACCCCTTTATGGAAAGGGATGGATATAGCAGTGTGCCATTTTGGAAGGACAAACCCTGATGTGAGGCTGTGATTGATCAGGGCACACAGATGTGGTGCCATGTCTCTTTGTATGTCATGTAGAACCCAGCCATGGATATGTTGGAGCAGTGTGAATAAACTATTTAATACAAGATTGGTGGCATCTTTTTTGCTGGCTTTGTTGTCTGGTGTGTTTTAACACTTCTTTTGTGTTTCTTTATATTAGAAGCTATATCCTTGCCTGTGGACAATGCAGGTCTAACCTGGCCTGCAGTAATGCTGAGTGCCTGGCATTCATCTGACATTGTGTTTGCCTCCTTGGGGGAGTGAAAGGGGTAAAGCTGGCACTGAATGTGCTGGCCAGACTGTGGCCAATATCTGTTGTCTCAGGATAGGAATTAGCATTGTGCAGTAACTCACAACACTTGTTATTGCTGTGGAGGTTTTTGATATAACTATCAAAGGCTTTGGTGATTGTCAGTGTCTGCTATAATTTTGCCTTCATAGTTGCCTGTAGGTGATACCACGAGGGATCCCAAGTTGTGTTTGAGTCTAATAAGGGGATTCATCAGTCTTGGGACACCACATTTTTCTGCAACAGTGCCCTCCTTCTGTTGTGCACTTTAGTAATGGCACGGGACTATCACATTGGCTTCCACTGTGTGGAGGATAGTGTCTGTGTTCTGTTAGCTATGGCTAGTACCAGGTATCCATGCACGTGTTTGTGCAGTGCATATGTGTATGATGTGACAGTCATGCAGCTATTTCCCATTGGCATGGGTGCAGTGAAGTCATTCATCCCTGTTTTTATGACTGCAATGTCAGCACTGGAGAGGTTTGAGCTCCATGTTGATTACATTATGTTTGGATCTGACCAGGTAGGGATTGACAACTGTGGTTGAGCAATAGTCCCATATGTAAGTAATTAACACAGGTCAAGGTTGTTGCATCCTCTACTGGGGGTCAGTATGAGCCAGTCCAGGGCATTGGAACAAATGAATTCCATGAAGTGTTGGCCAGTGTACTGGTGCTTGACTACTTTCCCCAGGTGATGAAGAGGTAGTTGAAGTCTCTACTATGTCAGTGTTGGGTTGGACCTTCATAGATGACAGGGTGTTGAGGAATGTGCATTAACAGTCTAGAGACATAGCTGGGGACCGATAGCAGGCTATTGTGTGAATTGTACTATTCCCCAAAGTCAGTTTTACCAGAAGTACCTCCAATGCATTATGTTGGGATACTAGTCTGGAGGTGTGCATATCCATTATGAATATGGGGACAACACCACCTGTGGAGGTGTGGTCCATATTTTGGCACTGCCAGCTGTAGAATGCGTCATAGCCTGTTAGTGCAGGGCTGCTGTCTGCTGTTGTGAACCACCTCTCCGTTACAGCACAAGTGTCAATGTCCTCTACTCTGAGGAGTGCTTTGAGTGACTGCATCTTGACAGTTAGATGTCTACTATTGGGCAGTATGACCCTCAGATTGCATACATGTCTAGCTGTTACGGTGGTAATTTGATTTGGAACACTGCCTAATAAGGCACTATAAGAGAGGCAAGTCACTTACCTTGTACCTCAGTTTCACCCTGTGTCAACCATTGCTCTTTCATATGGGAACTCACTGGTCTATCACTCCCCGATATTGACTGTGTAAGAGTTGCCACAGTTTACTGTCCTTTTTCTTGCTGTATAGCTCCAACTTAACCTTTGTACTGATTTCCTGTGGGAGACTTCAAATTATCTTCATATGTCAACTGATTTGATGCATCCTGCTTCACTGGTTTCTCCTTAATTTGGGTGTCCGTTGCCTTAACCTGTTGTGTTGTTATCAGAGATAAATTTTCTATACTAAATCCTTCACTTTGCAGGTAATTCATAACCTCAATTTCTGTTTCTTTAACTTCTCCGTTACTAATCATCTTTTCTACTTTTCCTCTGTTTTCTTATTTTTTATATTGTAAAATTTTCCATATCCAGATGTCTTTGCCTGTATTTTTCTTCAAATATCTTTGTTGCTGGTCTTTTTGCATTGATTAGTTTTGCTTTCTCCTTTGCATTGATTAGTTTTGCTTTCTCCTTTGCATTGATTAGTTTTGCTTTCTCCTTTGCATTGATTAGTTTTGCTTTCTCCCTTGCATTGATTAGTTTTGCTTTCTCCTTTGCATAAACATTACACCATATTAAATCTCCTTTTCATTCCCATGTCCATATTTCTTCTTCAGATGTCTCCCGCTCCTCTTGTTCTCCTTACTTTGTGGACTAGTTCTTCCATTATGCTGTGATATGTCCTGGTACAATATAAACAGACAGATGGATAGATAGATATAATTGATACATATCCCCACAAAACATTGTGTCTTACATTCTCTTACTGAAAATCTACTTATGTTTTCCTTCTGTGCTTGCCTCTACCTGCTATATTCCCTCTTTCTTACTTTATTATACTCCCATTACCACACATTTAATGGAGCCAGTTTGGTGTCCTGGGCACCAAAGAACAAGATTTCCACATGTGCTACATATTGTTGTTATGTGGTGTTTAGTAACAGCCTGTTGTACTAGGTGAGGTTTCACTCTACCACCTATGTCAGAAGTATGCATTCTCACAAGCTTGCATAAAGTACTGAAGTTCACCTTGCCATATAATGTTTCACTTTTTCTGTACCACTCAGCCAAACTTGTGACTTTTCCATCTGGCACAATATACTCTCCCTGAAGCATAGCCGACTACATATATTATATCGGATAACACATGAATCAGTCTCAAGAAAAAGTTCAGATTTTTGAAAGTTGTCTGCTAATTAGATACTGCATCATTTAACCATTTATGTTAAATATCTAGTTTTCTACAGCTAATAAGAGAAGCTTTTTTTCTGTAATTCAATTTGATTTTTTTTTTACTAGAACTCCAGAATAAATCACTAGCAAGTACAGGAACATCATTAAACAGAACAATATACAGATTATTGGTAATTTACAAATTAAACAAATGAATGTCAGTTTGCAAAGCACATACACATAACTACAATTTATTAGAAATGCATAAGGAGGCAAAAATGTTAAATCAAGTCTAATGGAATATTATAACAACAAGTATGCTAACTGTAAAAAAATGTTTTTGTTGCAGTGAAAGAAATAGATTCTGTAGAACATAAAATTGTCAGAAGGATTGTCCAAAGTAATACGATGATTGTTTCTTAAAAAATGCATTATTTATTTATTTAGTTAACATTTGTTTACTGGGATGGTCCTACTGGACAACGGTGTCTCCATTTTTAGCTGAGGCTCGAGGAAAAAAGCTCCAGCAAAGTACATTTTTTACTGATACATGTCTAATACAACAAAGAAAAAGTTTACTATACAGCATATATGTATCTACTTACAGTCTAGCAAAGATCAGTAAAGCAATTTATATACATAGGAGAATAATCAACAACAATATATACATGAGAGATGAGATTAACACATAAATAAAATACAAATACAGTACAGCATGTCTTAAATTCCCCTTAAGCCTCTATAATACATTCAGTATGTCATCTGACAGAATACAGTTTACAACTGTGAGGAAGACAATGGGATATAGGTAAGGGAGGAGAAGGTTACACGAGTTATAGACTGGATACAAATGTAGTTAGAGGTTATATCTGAGTGAGGGAAAGTTATCCAGGGTTAGTACATGAGCAGATCCAGGTAGATGTTAGGTGATCTGTTAGTAGTTTCTTAAACTTGGTGGTGCTGGAGGTGGATCTAATATCAATGGGTAGGGAGTTCCAGATTTTGGCGATACTGTTTGAGTAAAGTGAGTCACCAGCATTATTGCTACTTTTAGTGATGTTTACTAGGTTTTTGTTCCTGGAGCACAAGGTCCGGGTATTCGATAGCAAGTAAGCCTTTGAGAGCGGGCGTTTTTTTTCAGGTTAGTTGAGTATTTCGTGTGCCATGGAGAGCTCGTTAAAAATTAGGTTGGGGAATTCTAGCCATAAGAGTTCTTTGAGAGCGTGACAGTGATGGGATCTGTAGTTGGCATCTGTAGCGAACTTTGCTATTTTACCATAGTAGCTATCTAGTTTGTTTATGTAAGTTTTCTTGAGGTTAGTAAGGATGGGAGATGCATATGGGAATGTGGAGAGAAGGTGGATTCTGGCAATGGAGATTTTGGATTTGTCTGTAAGGAAAATTTTGTTCCTGTACAGGCTACCTATGTTTTGTGGACTTTTTTGATTGTTTGATTTATGCGGAGATGAAAGTTCATGTTTTGGTCTATTTCTATTCTCAGGAATTTTGTGTGGGAGACTGAGGTAATGATGATATTGTTTGCTAAAGTGATTTTGAATTATGAAGAGGGGTCTGGGAATCTTGTATGGTGAAACAGAACAAGTTTTGTTTTGTTGGGCTTGAGTATTAATTGGGCATTGGTTAGCCGGGTTTACTTTAGAGAAGGCTTGCTGTGTTATTTCCTGAAGATGGTGGAGTATTGGGTCTGCACAAATTAAGGTAGAGTCATTGACGTATTGTATTAACATGGCTTTATTAGTGGCAGTATGTAAGCTATTAGTGAATAATGTGAAAGATGAGGGCTAAGAATGGATCCTTGTGGGACCCCTAAGGTGACTTTTAGCAGTGGAGAGAGGAGTTACCCCATTTGACTGCTTGCTGCCTCCCAGTGAGATATCTCTGGAATCACATGAGTGTGGAGTGGCTGGTTTTAAATTATGATAGTGTGTTCAGTAGTCTGGAGTGTGAGACCATGTCAAATGCATTGGTTGTACTATTGTGTGAGTAGAATCCATGTTGAGTTTTGGATAGTAGATTGTTAGTGAGGAGATAGTGGAGGAATTGGATATGAATATATTTTTTCTAGAATTTTTGATAGTCGGGAGAGGATAACAACTGGAAAAAGCACAACCCCATCCCAATTAAAACAGTAGTTTTTCCAAACAACCCTTAAACGTTTAAAATTATACACTGAGATTTAAATCTAAATTCATATCATTGGGTTACAGAGTTCTGTATTTAATAATAAACTTGTAGTTAATAATAAACCACTGTCCACATAAAGCTCTATGTCAAGAAACTGCATTTGGCAACTACTGTTTTAATTGGGATGGGGTTGTGTAGTTGTGTAGGTGTTTTTACATTGTTGCATGGGCATAGTGTAATTATTGTAATTATGGCATTCATTTTAATCAATTAATTACAAGGTGGAAATTGTTTGTATTCATAAAGGCTGTATGTTGGTGTGGAAATTATTCTTTGAAGGCTACCTGGCCGAGGTACCAGGAGCACCAGTAAAAGTTAATATACAGCAGTTCTTTGTCATTGGCTCTTCATTGTGTTATTTCTGTCAAACTGTCTTCTTCCCCTTTCTTCCTGTAAACACCGGTGTTCCCCAAGGATCTATCCTGGGTCCCCTCCTCTTCAATACGTTTACTAATAAACTACATTCTGCAACTAACCTCTCCATACTTTTACAATATGCTGATGACTCCACTCTAATTACCACTGTCCATAGCTTTCATGAACTCCTAGCTCTCACCCAAAACACTTTCTCATCTGTTGAAACCTAGATCTCAGACAATCAACTCATACTAAACCCTAATAAAACTAAACTTCTGCTCTACTTTCCAAAAACACTGGCATAGCAAAAACCCTCATTCTCCATCACCTGCCTTAATACCATCATTAAACCCGAACCCATACCAAATTACTTTGAGTCATTATTGACAATCAACTAAAATTTTATATTCATATCCATCAATGTGTAAAAAAAAAATCACCAGAAACTTGGCCGCCTCTACCTGTATCTAATTAGCAGACAACTTTCAAAAATCTGAACTTTTTCTTGAGACTGATTCATGTGTTATCCGATATAATACAGATAGTCGGCTATGCTTCAGGGAGAGTATATTGTGCCAGATGGAAAAGTCAAAAATCAAAAATTTCTTAACACCCTCCACTAAACCCTCCATATTTCAGTTTCTTCTCTTACACTGTCTAATGTATGCAGCTTCTGTCCTTACTAGCCTCCAAATATCACTCCTGTCTAAACTTGAGCAAACATGCAACAAAATAGCCAGACTTGCCACTAATCTCCCTTACAAATCCCATCATTGCCTCACCCTCAAGTCACTACAATGGCTAGAATTCACTAAACAAGTACTTCTTCCACAATTACATATTACTCACTCAGTCCTGTATAACCCCACTTTCTGCTCCTCTATCTCTAACCTAGTGTCTTATTATAACCCCCACTGCCACCTTCGTACAACTGATAAACACCTTCTGGATATCTATAAACTAGCTAAAATATTGGAATGTTCCTTTACAAATACTCTGTAGCTCATAAATGGAACACTCTTCCTATTAATATCAGGTGTATCCACCATAAGTACCAGTTTAAACAAGAACTTAAATACCATCTACAAAAGACTTGGTCTTATCCATGTCAGTCTCTCACTTGACTTATTTTTCTCTCCTTAATTATTGTATTTCCGGTCCTCCTCAGACTATCTCATTTTTTCTTTATATTTCTCTAGTCTCCATTACTCTACTCTATTTTTTTCTCTATCTAAACACACAAATACAATGTCTCTTTGATTATGTACAAATGTTGCAATTTTACTTGTGGCATTTCTGTTGTAACATTACTTTTTACTGCTTTAAAGGAATTACTGCTCTTTATACTATAGCAGATATATCCTATGTATTGCTGTTTGTAAACTGCTCTATTGTATCTTTTACCTAACTTGTAAATAATTATAAATGTACTGGAGCTTTTCTCCTCGGGTCTCCACTGCAAATGGGCCCCTGGCTCAAATGAACTAACCCGGTTAACAGATGTCAATAAATAAATAAAGTACAAAGTACAGGGCTAAGGCTTTATGTGGATATATTAGAGTTTAAGGAGAGTTAGGGGAAATAGGAAGAAAGCAGAGTGACTGTAGAGATAATAAGAGAGGTTTTATAGGAATGTTTTCAAGGATAAGGGGTCAAAAGTAGATTTGAGCTGTAAGTAAGACAGTAGATGATTCATGCTGTAGAGCAGGAGCAAAGCCATTTCTTTTTAGGTGGTCTTAATGGAAGTAGGAAGGGAATTCCAGGACTTGGCCACAGAGTAGGATAAAAGGGAGTGTCCTGCTGATTTGTTTGGTCTATAGGTACTAAGTTGCTTTTTGTCATTTGATCACAGAGGGTGACTGTACGAGTATTTTTCTAGGGTTGCATGTAGAGCAGTACACATCCTGGGATACTTAGCGATCTTATATGCCGTGAGTAATTGAATGTATTTTAGGTAGTTAAGGGGCTTTAGTGCAGTAAACTGATGTATATGGTTTTGAGCACTAGTAGCAAATTTGGCAATTTTATTATAACATTCTTCTAGTTTTTGAATATTTGAGTTTTGGCGATTTGTAAGAATGGGGGCACTGTAGAGGGGAGGCGGAAGGAAATAAGTTTTTGCTAGTGTGAGTCTAGAGGTGTGGTTGAGGAAGTTTCTAGGTCTGTAGGGTAGACCTAATTTTTAATGTGCTTTTTATAACATTTTGTATGGGGTAATCAAATCTAAGAGTGTCATTTGTTATCATTACTAGCAGCTAAGATTGAGGGATTAGTTTAATATTGGTACTATTGAGGGAACATATTTTGAAGTTGATTTTTCATGGGGCTTTGACTTGGGGAAAATAATAGCAGTTTATTTTTGTTGTGAACCATTTTTCTATAGCAGTGAAGGATTCCTGAGTGATTTGCTGCAGGTGAATTGGATCATTTATGAGCATGTATGTGTTGAATCATTGGCATATTTTATAATGGAGGCATGTTGTGTGCATGTATGGAGTGAGTTTGTAAGTATATTAAACAATAAGGGTTCAAGAGTTAAGCCTTGTGGGACAAGTGCATTTACAGGGAGGAACTCGGATAGAGTGTTCTGCCATTTTACTGACTGGATCTATCCTTGAGATAGCTCTGAAACAAGTTTAAGGCATTTGCTGTAAGACCTAATGATGGCATTTCTGTTAGAAGTTTTGTGTGGCTAATAGCTTCACTTTTGATTGATCAAGGGATAATGCAGATATGAATTTGCCACTATCCCTGACTTTATTGACTGTGTCCATGAATGAGAGTAGAGCTGTATTATTATTATTATGGGAAGGAAACCATGTTGGGTTGAGGTTTCATTTGTTCCATGGCCTGAGATTATGTTTTTGCCGAGGCTATAGCTATTTAATGGTTGACCAGAATTTTTTGGCATCTGCTTTACAACTATTCTGGAAATTATTATAGTACATTTTTTTGTCCAACGTTATTTGTTGCTTTGATGGGTTGTGTAGTATTTTACATTGGTAAAGGTTTTGAGACATTTTTGCCATTTCTCCAAGCCTTGCCTCTGTTCTGTATTACTTTTCTAGTAGTCGTAGTTAACCAGGGAACATTTACTTTTTTCTCTTGTTTTTTGGGGGTGGTATTTTATTAAGAATGTTGAGAAATATTGTATTAATCTAAGAGGATGGATTTTAGTATGTTCCAGTTGATTGATGAGAGCCTTGCATTGAGTGTGTCTGGGTTAAATTTACTTAGGTTACATATGGTTTTTACTGCTTGTTGTTAAGGAATATTTTTTGTAAATTGTTTACTATAGGCTGTGGAGTTGTCACTGTGTAGAAGTTCAATATACCTGCTTGTGGTTGATTTGCTGAGGGATATGATTTTTGGTTGTTTTGGAGGTGCACTGACTAGTTTTGTTTTGTAATAGAGGTAAGGAGTGTCCCAGAAGAAACTACTATTACTGGGATGTTTATATGAGTTTTTGGGGTTTAAGTCTATGAATTTTGTTGGTGAGATGATGTTTGAAACTGTGAGATTTTGGTAATATGTTAGGAAGGTAAAGCTAAGAAGAGTACCTAAAGTAAGACAAGGTAGAAGCATTAGTAGTATTAGAAGTGTTGATAATGTTTTGTGTGCACTATTAAGCAGACAGAGATTAATCTGATGCTGTTAGAGTGCTAACTAATTGAGGTGATTACAGATACATTTAATGATAGAATTAGACTTGTAATGTAGGATGACGAATTAGATAGGAAGTTAGAGATAATATAGTCTTGATAACAGAGTTAGGGAGATAACTGTCATTTAATGAGGATGATGAGTGGTTAGCTAGTTGAGGTGGGGTGGAGCTTAGGTTAGTATAAAAGTAGAGGTAGTGTGGTGGGTGGGAATGGGGGGAACCCAAGACAGGAGTAGTTTACAGGGTCTGGTTCAGGGTTCAAGTCAGACTATTGATCCATCTAGTAAATTTTTTTCTAGTAAAAGAAAGATGGATTCCTCTTTTCCAGAAGAGATTCAAGATTCCAAATCTGAACAAGATGCAGGGATAGATTCAGTTTTTTTCTCAGTTTTCTGATTCAGCCTCAGAGGAGAGCTCAGTTTCATATTCTCCCTGTGGGAGTTTCTTTTTCAATGAGAATAGTGCTAGAATGTATCCATGTTTTCAGTTGGAGAGCACTAGGTTTCTCAGTCCCTCAGAAAATGCTATGAGTTTTGCCGAAGGATTTTTCACCAATTAATTCCTCCTGTTCTGTCAGCTTTAGAGGATGTGTGTTATTATCTACAATGTTCCTGTTAGTCAGTCAGCTGCACCTGAAATGGCAGATTGAATGTATACAATTCTTCTGTCTTTTACAATTGTTGTAAACTATTTCCAACCCTAGCCTAAAGCTATAGTCTTTGTTGAACCCACTGCTGCTAAGCACTTAGTTAATTCCAATCATGCTCTTTCTGATAAGGATGGGGAATTATTGATATGGATAATGTATAATTCTGCAGCGTTGGCTTTCAGAATTTTGAATTGTCAGCTTCAAATGTTAAAGCTTTTTTCTGACAAATTGTGAAACTATGAGGAATGCTTTATCTGCAATTTCTTCTTGTCAGGAAAAAAAATCTGCTTTAAATAACTTAGTTTCTTCTTTTGCACAGATCAGCACTTATTTTTTGCAGACCGTTGCATGACTCTCTTGACAGTTCTTCCAGGGCTATGGCCACTCATACAGTTTTAAGGCAGTTCACATGGCTGCATTCCTAGAACCTTCCAGATAGTGTTAAAAATTAGATTTTAAATTCTCACTTGGAGAGAGAGTTAGTGTTTGCTCCCTTTGCTGTAGAGGTGATCAAAAGTGAGATGAAATGGGAAAGCTGATCTAGTAAATCTCTTTAAGATTTTTCAGCTCTCCTTTTCTGAATTATTCAAGGGATTTTTTTCTCCTCTTCCATTTTTGTCAGAAAACAAAATAAACGGTCTCAACAAAATTCAGGTGAACATACATTTTTAGAAGAAATGGCAATGGTGTTCGAAAAAGCTGTCTCTCACCTCCCAAAACCAAGGACAATTCAATATGTCTTACCTGACTATTCAAGAGACCTTGTGAATCACTTCTACCTTGGATGCCTTGTTCTTCAAGAAAGTCTTAATCTCCTTTTTTCTCTTTGGGAACAGATTGCATCAGGCAAATGGGTTCTGAAAATCATTCATGAAGATTACAGATGGCAGTGGGAGAAAAATTCCTCTTTTCCAGGGGGTCAGTCTTCATCCTCCAGATCAGACTCTTTATTTACACCTATTCTTCATCATATGATGTCCCAAGGAACTACAGAATCAGTTCCTTCTTCTCAAGTAAGGAAGAGTTTTTATCCAAGGATGTTCCTAGTACCATAGAAAGAAAATGGTTGGAGACCAGTTCTGGATCTTTCTTTCCTAAACTTGTTTGTGATAGTGCCCTAATTAAAAATGGTGTCACTTCACAACCTGTCACCTCTTCTTCCTCTTTCAAGTGTCCTGCTAACACTAGAAGTATAAGATGTTTATCATTGAATCCCTATTCATACAGACTTCAGACTTTTCTTAAGATTTTCTCTGTCTGGATCACATTATCAGTTCTCTACCTTAACTGGATTTTCCACTGCAACAAGAGTGTTCACAACTTGTCTAGCTCCACCCACAGTATGTAAATGGACTGCTGATACTGTACTGTGTTGTACTATAAAGGGGGTGGATGCTGCAGTCCTGAGAATGTCCTCCTTTGGACGAGACACCTAGTAACTATGAACCTGTTATCAGTTTGCCATCCATTTCCTATTGTAATATTACTAACTTATCATTTTTTAATGTAACATAAGCAATTTATTCTTCAAGGGCAGCAGGCACTATAAAGTCACTTGTGAGCAGCAACCTCTTAATTAATTACATATATCTTTAATGTGGAATTATTTAGAGGACATTTACTTCTGCAGGGATTGTGCATATTTACTGACATTGGTAGATTGTAATGGCAAAAGTTTGAGTAGACTTTTATGATGGAAATGTTTAGAATTGGGCAGTTTTGTTAATATTGATTCATACATTTTGTTTTATTGCTTAATGGAAAAATGTTCAAAACAATACATTTAAAACACGCTCTAACAAGTGTGCTGTATTAAACAAGGACTATAATTTAATACAATCAGGAAGGTGAATCAAAGAACACATGTATGTTTGCATAGTCTTAAATATGTGTGCAAAGGACCTATGATTTGAAAACAGACCAAATGTAAACTTTATCTGCTACTGCCCAGATGCATTTTCTTTGAATGTGGCTTTCAATGCTGTTTCAATGAATGTGAGTTTCAAGGACAGAGAAGCTTTAATGCTAAGTCTGTTTTCATTGTGAGACTGTATTGCTTTGTTTTCCATATGTGTATCAGTATTTGTGCTATGAATTTTAAAATAAAAGTTTTTTTTAGATTAAATCCAAATAATCATTGTAGAAGTAAAGCATAAAGCGGTATGCACATTACAGTGTTTATGGTAAATGGGGAGAAATAGTCAAGTAATAGGACACTGGAATGGCTGCAGGGGGGGCTTTGTATTGGGGGCCCATATAACTATGATGTTTGTAAGAGGGGAGGGGTGGCAAACTGAAAGACAGCCCCAGACAGAGCAAAATCTAGCTATGCCACTGTGTGAGAGGTCTCTTATACAAGCTGAGATTCCAAGAGAATAGTAAAAAGTATTTTCTTGACTCTCACACAGAACAGTGTTCCTGGGATGTCAACTAGACACCTCAGCTCAAACAGCTTTCCCCCCACAGAGGGAAAATAGATCTTTATTTTGATCTGTTTCTAAGACTTTCCACTCAGACTTTTGTTCACTGTGAGGGGACTACTTCAGGATTTTGGGTCTCATGGCATCTATGATTCTCATGATATCCCTGACAAGACTCCACATGAGAAAGATACAGTGGGAACTGAAATGTCTTTGATCCCATCATCAACAACCTTTACCTTTTCAAATCTCAGTACTGTGGTTTGTCAGAAAAGAAATCTTTTGGTGGAGACAACAGATATCCTTAAATCCAATCCTATCCTTCTTCCTCTTTGCTCCAGAGCAGTCGGTAATCACAGACACTTCATACTTTGCTTGTGGAGATAAAGGTGCAGTGGTGTGGGACACCAAGTACAGAAGCAAGCACATAAATATATAGGAGATGCTTGCCCTGATTAAGGCACTCAACTCTCTGAACCATCTTTGGCCCAGGGATCTCTTCAAAGTGGTTTCAGACAATACCACTGTGTTGTGGTACATCAACAAGCAAGGGAGAACCAGGTCATACTTCCTTTGCAGATTAGCCATGTTAGCTTGGGATATAGCTTCACAGCCCAATCTCACTTTACAGGCATTGTACATTCTGTTTGAGTAAAATTGTATGGCAGATGAGTTGAGCAGGACTATGGTAGACCTCCACAGATGGAAACTAGATCAGAAGGTCTTCCAACTTTGATCCATCCATGGGGAGTTCCTCAAGAAGCCCTTTTTTGCCTTTTCTTTAACAATGAACTGGCAAGATTCCATTCCAGGACTCTGCAAGAAGAACTGGAAGACAGATGTCTTTTTTTAATATGGACATGAATGTTCTGTATACTTTCCATACTTTCCACTTATATCCAGGGTACTTCTGAAAATTCAGAAGGAATCCTCCAAGATCATTGTGGTGACTTCCTTCTGGCCTAGGCAACTGTGGTATTCCCCTCTTTTGGAAATGGCCAGGAGCAATTACCACAAGCGTCCTCACAGTCTGGATCTACTCACACAAGAAAAGGGATGTTTGGTACACTCTGACATCAAACATTTTCAATTGACTGCCTGGATGATAAGGCCTTAATGCCTTTTAGACACTTGTTTTTGCGGATGTGCAGCAGGTACTAATGCAGGCAAGAAAGCCTGCTCTAGAAAATCATAAATCAGCAAATGGAAAAGGTTTTCTAGTTGTTGTCAATGACATGACCAGCCTCTATTCATTGTTAGTTGTTTTATGGCTTTACAATATTTGTCTGAGTTACTATCCTATGGCCTTTCTTATTCATCTGACAAGGTGTATTTATTGGGCATTTCAGCATATCTGCCAATAGATCCTTCTCTTTCAATGCAGTTTCATGCCAAATGTTCTTGAAAGGGGTTTTGTATTAGAGGCTACCAAGTAAACAGGTAGTCTGCCCTCAGCATCCTAATTTTGTGTTAGAGAAGCTAAGACTTACTCCATTTGAACCAGATAATCTGACTAACTTGAGGTTCTTAACATGGAAAAGAGTTTTACTGATTGATCTGACCTCTGCCACAAGCGTATATGAGTTGCAAGCTCTTACAGTGAATTCCCCCTACCTTATTTTCTATAGGGACAGAGTTTCTCTGAGAACAAATCTTTCTTTTATGCTTAAAGTAGTATCCAAGGTAACTTTAATCCAAACTATCCATTCCCCCATTTTCTTTACTGAATCTAAAACTGAGGGAGAAAAGATACTCCATACCTTGGATGTCCACAGACAACTCAAGTAGTATCTTGACAAAACTATATCTCTCAGCTGTTTGGATCAATTGTTTATTTTTTGTGAAGGTAAGAGGAAGGGACAGCCAGTGTCAAAACAGACTATTTCCAAATGGTTATCTAAGGCTATTACCTTTTGTTTTACTCAGCATAACATATCCGTTCCAGGCAGGGTCAAGGTCCTCTCTATCGTGGCAGTGGCTTCATCTGTGGCTTTTTGGAAAGGGGTGGATGCTAGAAATAATTTAAAAGCTGCTACTTGGTCCTCTGTGCATATTTTAACAAAGCACTATAAGCTTGATTTGTTCTCTAGGTCCAGATCAAGCTTTACTAGACTCATGCTCCAAGGGTTTTTGGACTCTTTTCCTTTCACCTCCTAAATGAACTTATCTATGGTAATCCACCCATATAGCTAAGGCTACTGCAGCATTGATCAATATGATGAACACAGTACAGCTCTGTAAGTTGAACTTAGCTTAACAGTGGATGTTTGAATGGCCACTGTTGCAGTAGCCACTCTCTCCCTCTACTCCCTTTGTCTTTTGGTGTGTTCTGTTTTGCCAGGGTGTGGACATTTATGTTTTGTTGTCCCCAGCATAGTCCTTTCAGTTCACAGCCTCCCTCTTTCTGCTGGCAGTAAACCTCTTAGGGGCTTTACACTCAAACTTGTCTTTTTAGTTATTTCAGCTCGAGCTGCCTGACAGTGTGTGTAGTAGATAAAACCACTTCTAGAGGTGTATAGTAATACATATTACCTCAATGTCAAAGTCTGAGTAGCCAGAATATTTATTGCAGGCATCTAAAAGTGTTATTATCTGGCAAACCTTATTCAATATTACCTGATATTTAAAATATTTTTTTGATTATTTTTCGTCTTTTAATTTCCTTTTTTCATGTTTGTTTTACCATGTTTCCTTTTTGTGAATTGTTTGATGTGGACACAGCATGGAATGCAATTGTTTTTGTTAAAATGTTATTTTGAGCTCACAAAATAGCTTACTCATTGATCTGGGCTTGTGTGTTTGAAGTTAGGCAATATTTGACATTAATTTATTTACTTGTTTATTTTATTTATTTAGATATTATATTATGTGATTTAGTTTTTACTAGTATGGGTACGCCAATGCAGTGTGCATCAGACGTTGCTAAGCTTTCATCATCAAGATGGTGCATTACATTTTTTTGATATATGCAAGGCCACCATTATAATCTGATCAGTTTTGTCAAATAATAAACTCTTGTTAGAAAAAAGGTAGAAATGCTGTACTGGTCTTCAAACAGAAAACACTAGTAGAGCTTCCCTGGTAGTGACAGAGTATATAGTAGATGTGGATATAACTCTTTGATTACAACTGGTTGAATAATGCCTTGACAGTCAAAGTCTCTCACAGAAAGTCATTGCTGGCACTGGGAATGAAACTGTGCTGGCAATTAATCAGAGTGATCTCTTCTTGTTAGTTGTACAAGCATGGCATTATTTTTTGTGGGGGTGAAATATCCCAAATATGGATATAGGGGGAGGGGGGTTGCACCCTACCAAAAAAAAAAGCTTTTTATTATGGCTTATATCTGGACAAAGTTATGGTTAGTTGTGCACACCCTGCTAAAGTTCTACCAAGATGTAATACGATGATTCATACTGGAACCCACTGGAAAACAGAGATGTTGTGATGCTTTTTTTATTGGGTCTATGTAGGCTTTATAGTTCTTTAAGCTTTTGACTAACAGGAGCCATTTGTGAAACTTTATCAAGATACAGATGTTACATTACAGTGCTTTGATAGCTCCCTCAGTGTAAAAAGGGGTTATATAGTATATCATTTATTTCTCATTGATTAAAAGAAACATTTAAAGAAGGCAGCATGAAATAAAAGCCTGCAGCATGGATGTTAAGGAATATTACACACATACCTAAGACACAGAGAGTGTGTGCGTGTGTGTGTGTGTGTGTGTGTGTGTGTGTGTGTGTGTGTGTGTGTGTCTATGTGTGCATCTGTGCGTGCGTGTGTGTGCATGTGTATGCACACACATGCGCTCTCATACACTTGTGCTAATGTGTGTGCATGTATCTGTGAGAAGACAGAAAAATAGAGCCTGAAAACTTACTGGTTTCAAGACCTGTCATAAAACAGAAGGCCTGCATTGAATGATGCTTTAAAGCAAGTGATTATTTAGGGAGAAGAAACAAACTTAACATTAGACCAAAATAAATGGTGGTATGCTGGAAAATTAATTAAATTCAGACAAGGAAAACAAAAATGCATACTTTATTAGTCTGTCTCATATTTGTGAACGTTTGATGGATTGGTTAAAACTATATATTGAGTAATGGTAAAAGTCCAGGTAAAAAAAAGCAGTCACAGCCTAGAAAAAACCTTTGAAATGGTAATTTGAATATCTGTGAATGGGACATGGCATAGGCCACTAAAACAGATGTTAGATGTATATTTAGTATGGTATAAAAGATTGCATTTCAGCTAAATTTTACCCTGAAATCACTTTCTCTCCCCTTATATGTACTAGTTTCAAAACAGCTGTACCTCACAGTTAGAGAAATTCTATGAGATACCACAATTTGAGTACAGAGACATTACTTTTGTCATCATACTTTTCAGTCATCATCATCATCATCATCATCATCAACACCCTTTTCCCTGTTCTCTACATGGGATCTGAGTGTCATGTTAATTGTCACCATCTCTCTTGATTCAATGCCACTCTCCTACCTTCTTCAACACTCATGCCTGACTGTCACAGGTCATCTCTCAATCAGTCCATCCACCTCTTTTCTGGACACCCTCATTTCCTCTTACCTTATTCCTGTCTGTCCAAAATCTTCTTTACTAGGTTGCCTTCTGCTTTTATGCACACATGCCTAAACATCATAATCTGTTCACTTTGACCTTGTCTGCAATTGGAGCTATTTTGGCTTTTGCTCTGATGTTCTCATTTCTTCGTATGTCCCACAGTGTGCCCCCTTTGACATGTACCTGACCAGGCATTTGCAACAGCTGGAATGCTCACAGAAGTTCCTCACCAAGAAAATCCAGAGTAATAACACAATGTCCTATGCAGATTGTCTTACAGGCCTGTCTGTATGCTTGGTTATGTATAAGTTGCTGAGAGGCAATCTGTTCTTGACATATCAAAAATCCTTAGTTCATAGGTTAATAGGTTCATAGGTGTTTACTAGGCTAATGACCACAGGGGCCTTTTTAGGCCTAGCCATGCATCCCAAATTTCTGACAGATCCTTAGATCCAGACCTGATGGAGCATTTGCATGTCCACAGAATGTGCCGCACCAGAAACACTAGATCTTGGGATTAGAACTTTACTTTCAGCATATATAGAGCATGCTAGTGAGACAGATATGTGACTGAAAAGATCACCATGCTTTGGAATAGGCTCCCCATCCATGTGAAACAGACTCTTTCTCTAACCCTATTTAAATATAATCCTGACCATTACATGGGAAAGTGCAAATTCACCCTTGGGCTTGCACCCTATGTCTCTTATAGGCAGAGGTCAACGATAAACATTCCCTATCTAACATTGGATGTGCAATCATAAAATCATCCCTGGGCTGGCCCCCATGTCACTTATAGATGAGGTCCAACAGTAAACTCTCCCTAACTAGCACATCCCCCCAAATAAATTTTTAGCAATCTCCTAACTAACACATCCCTCCCAGCAAGCATAACAGACATACCATTCCTAAAAAACATTCCTCCGCGGTTAAGAAGAATATTATCACGAGGAAGCAACTGGGATTGGTTTGCATGGACCCTGGTAGTCATTATAGAGTCAAAGATTATTTGTAGGCTAATGACTCAGGAGGCCTTTATAAGCGTAGCCAAGTTTTCCTGAAAGAATAATGATGTCCTGTATCTTAAGAGGACATAGAGGGCTAGCCATTTATATGCTTCCTCTGTCCATAAGGGACATGGATGTCAGGCCAGGTGTAAATTTCCTATTCCCTATCCTCTGGTCTAGGTTGCACTTAAACTGAGTAATAGATGAATTCAGCTTCCCATGGAAGGGAAGCCTGTTCTAGAGGAGGGGCAGTCTTTGGGACACATATCTGTCTCTACAACATGTTCTGTTTAAGTTACAGACAAAATTCATGTCCCTAGACATTGTATTTCTGATAGTCTTTGACTTACGAGTATGCAGGAGTTTTGTAAGTGTGGTGTTTCCAGATGCCTTGTAAGCCAGGCATAGATCACCCCTCAGTAATCTTTAGGAGACTGAATAGGGGGAAAAGGCTTTAAGGCAATCTGCATAACACAGGTTTGTTATGCCTTGCATTCTTTTTTTGTTCAGAACCTCTGAGGTCACTCTGGTTGTTGCATATGCCTGGTTAGGTACATATCGAAGGGAACATTGTACTCTATGATTGGTCTGATAAGTGCAGAGTGCAGAGGGATAATGACCTCTTTGGACCTAGATGCCATGCCCTTACTTATAAGTGTCTCAACATAAAAGGATTTCCTCACCACTGTGACCACATGGTGGTCAAAATTAAGGCTACTGTCTATCTGTATTTGACATTCATCACACCTATCATTGAGTACAATGCCCCCTTTGGTATGTACCAAACCAGGCATATCCAACAATTGTAATGTCCACAGAGGTTCCTCACAAAAAGAATACAGGGCATAAGTAAACTGTCTTATGCTAACCTCCTCAAGGCCCTATCCCTGTGTTCTGTCTCCTGCAGGACTTTGAAGGGAGATCTATGCCTGGCATAAAGAGCATTGTCAGACCCCACACTGATGGACCTCCTGCATATCCACAAAGCAAACAGCACCAACATTACCCATGCTAAAGACTTAAACCTTGTCTGTGATATAAATGGGACCTGCTGGAGAGATAGGTATGTATCCCAGAGACTACCACGTCTATGGAACAGGCTCCCCATCCATGTGAAGCAGGGTTTCTCCCTAACCCAATTCAAGTGCAACTCGGACAATTGGATGGGAAACCAGAAATTCATCCCTGGTTTGGCACCTATGTCTCTAATAGACACAGGTAAACTATAAATGGTTCATCTCTCACGACCATGCTTACACTTGTCTAGGGCATCAGAACTTGTTAGAGATTTGGGATGCATGGCTAGGCTTAAAAATGCACTTGTGGTCATTAGCCTAGTAAACACCTACGAGTCTATGAACCCATGTGTCTACACAGATCTCTGACCACTAGGTTGACTCTTAGGAGCATAGAAGCAACATGGTAATTAGCTGGGATGGTTGACTTTCCAAGGGTACAATTATACATTTCTTAGCATTGAGTTTAAGACCATGGCTTTGGCACCATTTGTTAGTCAGCGATAGGTCTTCTTGAAGCATGCTAGTGTCTGCAGGGGGGTTGATGATAATCCCCAGTTTATAATAATCTGCAAACTTAGTCAGCCATAAAACTTTAGCCACATATACTTTGGCTAGGCTTATAAATGCCCTAGGGCAGATAGCCTAGTACTATACTATTTCAGAGAAATAGATGCCAAAAAGGAGTGGGCCCAATACCGAGCCCTGCCCTGGGGCACTCCAGTAGTGAATGACCTCTTGCTGGAGGTGGCCTCAGCTATTTTGACCTCTTTGTCCTCTCAGTGAGCCAATTGACTATCCAGTGTGTGATAAAAGGATTTATGCATAAATTATTGAACTTGTCTATAATATCTGAATGGGGTATTGTAGCAAATGCCTTGGCCTGGTCGAGGTAAGCTGTGTGTACAGTCTTGCCTTCATCCAATATTTTTTGACCCTTTCAAAAAAGTCCACTAGATTTATTAGGCATGACCTTTCTTTAATAAAGCTCAACTGTAATGGGTCCAGCATTTGCAGGTTACCTTTGTCCTCATTTATCATATCCACGATGATTTGTTCATTGGCCTTACATATGGGGCTGGTCTGACTTATGGGCCTATAGTTACCTGGATCAGTGGTTGAACCTTCTTTCTGCATGGGGGAATGACTGTAGCCATCTTTCAATCCTTTGGCACAAAACCTGACTGTAGGCTCCAGCTGAAAAGTGAATCAAGTGGAACAGAGAGGTTATGTTTCAATGAGGAATACTATTTTTCACCTGCTAATTAGCTGGCTGTTACTCATTGTCTGCAAAATAATTATTTTCTAACTGACTCTAACCAAGACCTCTTAAAACACCAAAAAGAACAAAAAACTTAAAACAAAACAAAATGCAGAGAACAACAAGTTAAACAAGCACTATAGCTAAATAAAGATGCAAATAAATATTTGTAGTTAAATGAGAAATGCTATTTCTCTCCTCCCACTAATTAGCTGGTTGTTATTCACTGTCTGCAAAATAATTCTTTTCTAAATGGCACTAGCCAAGACCTCTTAAAACTCCAAAAAGAACAAAAAACTTAAAACAAAACAAAATGCAATATAAGAAAAAGATAAAAAAATAGAAGTAACCAAACCTTAATGAATAACTCCACTCCAAATTTAAATGCAGACATAGATGAGCAGCAGTAGAGCAGAGAACAACAAGTTAAACAAGCACTATAGCTAAATAAAGATGCAAATAAATATTTGTAGTTAAATGAGAAATGCTATTTCTCAGCTCCTCCCACTAATTAGCTGGTTGTTATTCACTGTCTGCAAAATAATTCTTCTCTAAATGACACCAGCCAAGACCTCTTAAAACTCTGAAAAGAACAAAAAACTTAAAACAAAATGCAACATATGAAAAAGATAAAAACATAGAAGCAACCAAACCTTAAATGAATAACTCCACTTCAAAATCAAATGCAGACAGAGATCAGCAACAGTTTGGTAGAAAACAGTAAGTCAGTTAGCCTGGTATATACCTATTAACCTATCAACCTACAAGCACGTGTTATTCAGTTTTGTGTAAGTGATAATATCAGACCATAAACTAAATATTTAAGCAATAACCGGCAACGTGGTATGCTATATTGAAGATTTGCCCATGGATGGCATGATTTAATCACGGGGCGAAGCCCGAGTGATTAAATAAAGCCAACCTTAGGTAAATTTCAATATACCATAACCACGGAGTTGGTTATTGCTATTATACAATGACATTATTTAAGAAAGAAAAATACTTCATTTTCTTAAATAATGTCTTTGTGTAACGGCGCATTACTGTTCTTCCACCAGTGGTGGTATACCGCTTCCTTGTGTTAATGTACTGCGCATGCATATGAGACTTGCGTTCCTATGCATACCCAGTACATCAATGCTTTAAAATGGAAGAAAAGAAAGTCTCCGTTGCTCCATTTTTTCTTTTCTTTTTTTATTTATTAAAAAAAAAAAAGGTTTTGGACACTTTATACCAACAGAAAAAAAAACAGACCTTTTTCCATTGGTATATTGTGAGATTTACAATGGACACAATGGCCAATCAGTGTGCAAGTTTTGGAATATTAATGGGGGTCATTGTATAATTTGCATTTTATCAGGCTTTATACTGAAAGCAGACACTCATTTTGCCTTCAAGTATTTCTTCTTGCTATTGCATTATTGTGGTTTCTTTTGTTGAATATATGTATATATGTATGCATGTGCATACATGCGCATACAAGTAGATGCTCTGGTTACAACAAAATCCTTTATGTTTGCTTTCTCATTTATATTGTACACTTCACAGGAAATTATAGCATAGCATGGTCTGTAAGACAGGCATGCATATTTCAAAGGTGTCTACTACAAGCGACCAATTCCTCGGCACTCAAAAACCACAATCTCGCTGATAAGGATGTGGGCATCTTACAGCCTGCATGGGATGTTCTTCACTCCTGAATTCAACTACATGTTTGGGTAAGGTGCAGAAGTCATGTAGAGAGAAAGGCAGCTCATGCACCTTGCCTAAACACTGTAACTGAGTTGAAGCAGGGTAAGTAGGGCAGCTGCAGGGAGAGAGTGGGAGGGGTCGCATCATAGATTAGGGTTTCAGTTAGTGATTACAAATATCATTTAGGTTTAGTAAGGAAGAGGGCTTTATGGTTAGGCAGTGGAAGTTGAGGGGGAGTATTAGGTTTAGGGGGTGGGGGGTTACAGTATGGGAGCAGGAAATGAGTTTAGGAAGTGACTGGGGACTTTAGGTTTAGGGAGAGAGAGTGGAGTTTTAGATTTAGGGAGTGATTGTGGAATTTAGGGTTGGGAAAAAAGGAAAAGAAAGGAGTTCTACAGGGAGAAACACCTTATCCTTTTTAAATCTTGCACTTATCAGCCAAACAAATTATTTCAACACTTTATTAATTATTGTCCACGATGTCTCGCCTGGTTGGTAATATAAGCCTGACTTGTATATAAAACTAAGGGGACTAGAAACATTTTCACCGCTTGTATCTTACTATCCATATCAATAATCAAGAGTTTCCATCTTCTCAATGTTTATATTATCTTTTGTTTAGTTTACTTCTACATATCCTTAGCTTCTATAATAGAATCCTTTTTAATCCATGCAACTAAACTGTTCATCTTATAATGTCCACATTGATATGTGTATTACTTAACCAAGTCATGTGTGGGTACAACGTTTACTGCTTTAGACTTTTATCTTCATTTATTTTATACCCTGAAAAGATGTGAAACTGTCTCAAAATATTCTACAACACTAAAGTATGATTTTCTGGATTTATCAAATACAAAATAGTACCATCTTGAATAAAGCTAACCTTTCTTGATTGTCATACCAGTTATATCCCTGAATTTGTGAGTACCTTGTTTTATTTGGGAATGGCGCGAAGTATTGGAAGGTTTTATTTAATGATATTTTAAAAGGAAGGATAGTAGCATCTTAGAAGAAAGTTGTGGTGGCTGCATTACCCAAAGAGTATAAACACCCCTCAGACACAAAATTTTACATGGCTCAAATAGGACAATTTCAATATTAAGCCATGATTATAAAGTGGTAATGTCTATAGTAACTGTGAAAATATCAAAAATTGATAGATGTGGATCAACGTGGTTTTGTGGATGGGAGGCAAACATCTGACACCATTAGTAGAACAGGTATCATCCAGAAAGAAGTACAGTGCAAGAAAATGCCACTATTGTTGAGTTGTAATGCAGAGAAGCTGGGATTTTTATGAGTACACCAATGGCAGCATTTGTGTTTCCTGATGGAATAATAGGGTTATGAAGGGTCAGAAAAAGTAACTTAGTAGAAGGGTTCTTCTCAGGGTTATGAAGGGTCAGAAACAGTAACTTAGTGGAAGGGTTCTTCTCAGGGTTATGAAGGGTCAGAAACAGTAACTTAGTGGAAGGGTTCTTCTCAGGGTTATGAAGGGTCAGTAACAGTAACTTAGTGGAAGGCTTCTTCTCAGGGTTATGAATGTTCAAACACAGTAACTTAGTGGAAGAGTTCTTCTCAGGGTTATGAAGGGTCAGAAACAGTAACTTAGTGGAAGAGTTCTTCTCAGGGTTATGAAAGGTCAGAAACAGTAACTTAGTGGAGGGGTTCTTCTCAGGGTTTTGAAGGGTCAGAAACAGTAACTTAGTGGAAGGGTTGTTCTCAGGGTTATGAAGGGTCAGACACAGTAACTTAGTGGAAGGGTTGTTCTCAGTGTTATGAAGGGTCAGACACAGTAACTTAGTGGAAGGGTCCTTCTCAGGGTTATGAAGGGTCAGAAACAGTAACTTAGTGGAAGAGTTCTTCTCAGGGTTATGAAGGGTCAGAAACAGTAACTTAGTGGAAGGGTTCTTCTCAGGGTTATGAAGGATCAGAAACAGTAACTTAGTGGAAGGGTTCTTCTCAGGGTTATGAAGGGTCAGAAACAGTAACTTAGTGGAAGGGTTCTTCTCAGGGTTATGAAGGGTCAGAAACAGTAACTTAGTGGAAGGGTTCTTCTCAGGGTTATGAAGGGTCAGAAACAGTAACTTAGTGGAAGGGTTCTTCTCAGGGTTATGAAGGGTCAGAAACAGTAACTTAGTGGAAGGGTTCTTCTCAGGGTTATGAAGGGTCAGACACAGTAACTTAGTGGAAGGGTTCTTCTCAGGGTTATGAAGGGTCAGACACAGTAACTTAGTAGAAGGGTTCTTCTCAGGGTTATGAAGGGTCAGAAACAGTAACTTAGTGTAAGGGTTCTTCTCAGGGTTATGAAGGGTCAGACACAGTAACTTAGTGGAAGGGTTCTTCTCAGGGTTATGAAGGGTCAGAAACAGTAACTTAGTGGAAGGGTTCTTCTCAGGGTTATGAATGGTCAGAAACAGTAACTTAGTGGAAGAGTTCTTCTCAGGGTTATGAAGGGTCAGACACAGTAACTTAGTGGAAGGGTTCTTCTCAGGGTTATGAAGGGTCAGACACAGTAACTTAGTGGAAGGGTTCTTCTCAGGGTTAGGAAGGGTCAGAAACAGTAACTTAGTGGAAGAGTTCTTCTCAGGGTTATGAAGGGTCAGAAACAGTAACTTAGTGGAAGGGTTGTTCTCAGGGTTATGAAGGGTCGGAAACAGTAACTTAGTGGAAGGGTTCTTCTCAGGGTTATGAAGGGTCAGAAACAGTAACTAAGTGGAAGGGTTCTTCTCAGGGTTATGAAGGGTCAGAAACAGTAACTTAGTGGAAGGGTTCTTCTCAGGGTTATGAAGGGTCAGAAACAGTAACTTAGTGGAAGGGTTCTTCTCAGGGTTATGAAGGGTCAGACACAGTAACTTAGTGGAATAGTTCTTCTCAGGGCAATGAAGGGTCAGAAACAGTAACTTAGTGGAAGAGTTCTTCTCAGGGTTATGAAGGGTCAGAAACAGTAACTTAGTGGAAGGGTTCTTCTCAGGGTTATAAAGGGTCAGAAACAGTAACTTAGTGGAAGGGTTTTTCTCAGGGTTATGAAGGGTCAGACACAGTAACTTAGTGGAAGGGTTCTTCTCAGTGTTATGAAGGGTCAGACACAGTAACTTAGTGGAAGGGTTCTTCTCAGGGTTATGAAGGGTCAGAAACAGTAACTTAGTGGAAGAGTTCTTCTCAGGGTTATGAAGTGTCAGAAACAGTAACTTAGTGGAAGGGTTCTTCTCAGGGTTATGAAGGGTCAGAAACAATAACTTAGTGGAAGAGTTCTTCTCAGGGTTATGAAGGGTCAGAAACAGTAACTTAGTGGAAGGGTTCTTCTCAGGGTTATGAAGGGTCAGAAACAGTAACTTAGTGGAAGGGTTCTTCTCAGGGTTATGAAGGGTCAGAAACAGTAACTTAGTGGAAGGGTTCTTCTCAGGGTTTTGAAGGGTCAGAAACAGTAACTTAGTGGAAGGGTTCTTCTCAGGGTTATGAAGGGTCAGACACAGTAACTTAGTGGAAGGGTTCTTCTCAGGGTTATAAAGGGTCAGACACAGTAACTTAGTGGAAGGGTTCTTCTCAGGGTTATGAAGGGTCAGAAACAGTAACTTAGTGTAAGGGTTCTTCTCAGGGTTATGAAGGGTCAGAGACAGTAACTTAGTGGAAGGGTTCTTCTCAGGGTTATGAAGGGTCAGAAACAGTAACTTAGTGGAAGGGTTCTTCTCAGGGTTATGAAGGGTCAGACACAGTAACTTAGTGGAAGGGTTCTTCTCAGGGTTATGAGGGGTCAGACACAGTAACTTAGTGGAAGGGTTCTTCTCAGGGTTATGAAGGGTCAGAAACAGTAACTTAGTGGAAGGGTTCTTCTCAGTGTTATGAAGGGTCAGACACACTAACTTAGTGGAAGGGTTCTTCTCAGGGTTATGAAGGGTCAGACACAGTAACTTAGTGGAAGGGTTCTTCTCAGGGTTATAAAGGGTCAGAAATAGTAACTTAGTGGAAGGGTTCTTCTCAGGGTTATGAAGGGTCAGACACAGTAACCTAGTGGAAGGGTTCTTCTCAGGGTTATGAAGGGTCAGAAACAGTAACTTAGTGGAAGGGTTCTTCTCAGGGTTATGAAGGGTCAGACACAGTAACTTAGTGGAAGGGTTCTTCTCAGGGTTATGAAGGGTCAGACACAGTAACTTAGTGGAAGGGTTCTTCTCAGGGTTATGAAGGGTCAGAAACAGTAACTTAGTGGAAGAGTTCTTCTCAGGGTTATGAAGGGTCAGACACAGTAACTTAGTGGAAGAGTTCTTCTCAGGACTATGAAGGGTCAGAAAGAGTAACTTAGTGGAAGGTTCTTCTCAGGGTTATGAAGGGTTAGAAACAGTAACTTAGTGGAAGGGTTCTTCTCAGGGTTATGAAGGGTCAGACACAGTAACTTAGTGGAAGGGTTCTTCTCAGGGTTATGAAGGGTCAGACACAGTAACTTAGTGGAAGGGTTCTTCTCAGGGTTATGAAGGGTCAGACACAGTAACTTAGTGGAAGGGTTCTTCTCAGGGTTATGAAGGGTCGGAAACAGTAACTTAGTGGAAGGGTTCTTCTCAAGGTTATGAAGGGTCAGACACAGTAACTTAGTGGAAGGGTTCTTCTCAGGGTTATGAGGGGTCAGACACAGTAACTTAGTGGAAGGGTTCTTCTCAGGGTTATGAAGGGTCAGACACAGTAACTTAGTGGAAGGGTTCTTCTCAGGGTTATGAAGGGTCAGACACAGTAACTTAGTGGAAGGGTTCTTCTCAGGGTTATGAAGGGTCAGAAACAGTAACTTAGTGGAAGGGTTCTTTTCAGGGTTATGAAGGGTCAGAAACAGTAACTTAGTGGAAGGGTTCTTCTCAGGGTTATGACGGGTCAGAAACAGTAACTTAGTGGAAGGGTTCTTCTCAGGGTTATGAAGGGTCAGACACAGTAACATAGTGGAAGAGTTCTTCTCAGGGTTATGAAGGGTCAGACACAGTAACTTAGTGGAAGGGTTCTTCTCAGGGTTATGAAGGGTCAGACACAGTAACTTAGTGGAAGGGTTCTTCTCAGGGTTATGAAGGGTCAGAAACAGTATCTTAGTGGAAGGGTTCTTCTCAGGGTTATGAAGGGTCAGAAACAGTAACTTAGTGGAAGGGTTCTTCTCAGGGTTATGAAGGGTCAGAAACAGTAACTTAGTGGAAGGGTTCTTCTCAGGGTTATGAAGGGTCAGACACAGTAACTTAGTGGAAGGGTTCTTCTCAGGGTTATGAAGGGTCAGACACAGTAACTTAGTGGAAGGGTTCGTCTCAGGGTTATGAAGGGTCAGACACAGTAACTTAGTGGAAGTGTTCTTCTCAGGGTTATGAAGGGTCAGCCACAGTAACTTAGTGTAAGGGTTCTTCTCAGGGTTATGAAGGGTCAGACACAGTAACTTAGTGGAAGGGTTCTTCTCAGGGTTATGAAGGGTCAGACACAGTAACTTAGTGGAAGGGTTCTTCTCAGGGTTATGAAGGGTCAGAAACAGTAACTTAGTGGAAGGGTTCTTCTCAGGGTTATGAAGGGTCAGACACAGTAACTTAGTGGAAGGGTTCTTCTCAGGGCTATGAAGGGTCAGACACAGTAACTTAGTGGAAGGGTTCTTCTCAGGGTTATGAAGGGTCAGACACAGTAACTTAGTGGAAGGGTTCTTCTCTAGCATGCTGTGTTTGAATGGAGGAACCAGACAAAATTGTTCTTACTCTTTGTTAGTTGCTTTATACTTAAAACCACTGGTAAAGAAAATAAGGAGCTCAGAGGTATAAAATATATGATAACTAATAAAAGTTAGCTTTATTTACAGGCAGTGTGACACACTCTGATTAAAAAGTAAAAAAAAACACTGCCCCTAATAATGAAAATTGCAGGATATTGGATTTAAGTTTCCCAGTATTACAGACTGGTTATTATTGTTGATGTATTTGTTAGTGTAGAGACAAAACCATTCTAAGGGGCATTCTTAATAGCTGAGTAGTCCAAATTTCTTTACATGAATTTTGTAGTAAAGTGATTTCAAGGACTGCTCCATATCAATGACCATGGCTCTTGTTAGGTGATTTTCTGTTTTTTAAAGTCTATAATTCTGTATATTACTATTTGACTACTGAAACCATTCTAAAACCCTGCTGTCTATTAGGAAAGTGAACTGTATTTGTTGATACAGTCTAGCATTTGACTGGAAATATTTTTTACAGAATTTTATATAGCTAGCACAAGTTTGTTATTATCCTAAATTCCTGACATTTTTTGAGTTGGTCTCTTGGAGTGTGCAAATATAATGGAACACTTAGAGGAATGAGGCAAGTTCTTGTTATTAGAGAAAGATTATGAAGATATAGAGACAGGTATATATCCCAGAGACTACCCATCCCCTGAAACAGGCTCCCCATCCATGTGAAGCAGAGTTATTCCCTTATTTAATTCAAGTGTAACGTGGAGAAGTGGATGTGGAACCAGAAATTCACCTCTGGTTTGGCACCTATGTCTCTAATGTGCCCAGGTAACCTGTAAATGGTTCTCCCAGGGCCCTGCAGGTAAATGTTTCATCTCCTAAGCCCCTGCTTACACTTCTAAGGGTACCAGAACTTGTCAGAGATTTCGGATGCATGTCTAGGCTTAAAAAGGCCCCAGTGGTCATTAGCTGAGTACACTCCTGTAGACCTATAGACAAAGAATCTAGAAATCAATGTAGCTGATATTTTGAGAAAGCAAGGTTGTAAACTACTAAATTTTAGGCATTTATTGGTGTAAAGCTTTCCCACAAGAGTTCACTGTTTTTGCAGAAGTTATAATGAAGTGAAATGGATCCTGATAGATGACTGTGGAAGTATGTAAGTGAGTTGTTTGAGTGCCTGGAGACAGAAAACAAATAGAGGATTTGGTGCTACAGATAGACTGTTTCAACTCTTGATATGAATTCTGGATTAGAAGAGACAAGATAACTGGGTTGCTGACTACAATGCAAATGTAACCATTTGTAATTCTGGCACTTGTATATGTGAATCCCAAAATAATGACAGTGAATGAGAGGAAAATGTAGCTTTACATATACTAAGTCCAAGATGATTGTTTCTTGGAATATTCCCTTCACTCCAATCTAAGTTGATCTTGGAGTTAGAATATATACACTAAGGAGGTGTGAGGGTATAAAACTTTTCAGATTAGGGATATGAGAAGGACTTGTCCCCTGCAAAAAAAAAAGGAAGTTAAAGGAGATCCTGTGGTTTTGTAGTTTTTTTTTTTTTGTAATTCTTGAGACTCACAGTAATGTCCCTTAGAATTTAAATAGGGAGCCCACAATAAATCTTTAACAGAGTTCTAGAAATGTGCTGGACTACTTGCATGACAGACTTTCATGACATCACATACGCTGCTCTGTCTAGCATATGTAGATTCTAATTATCTATACCAGTATTCACATGGTGTAGGCAAATTGTCTGAATACAGAATCATTCAAACCTTGCATGTCTGAATTTGTACAAGTAAGCTTTTTTTATCCCAAATCTTTTGGGTTAAGCATACATGTAATGCTGATAATATCTTAGCCAGTCTTCATAGGAAGATATCCGATGCTCGGTCAACAAAGCATAAATAAATACATTAATAAATAATTAAAAAAATAACCAGTATAGCAGTTGCATGCTGTGATTGTTTTCAGACTGTCATTATTCTTATCAATACTCTCCATTAGCTGATGAAGCACTTATCAAGATCCACTGGAAATGCTTCCCACAGACCTCAAGAAACAACAGTGAAATAGTTTCCTAATTTGATTTGTTCTGTTTCCGTTATAGTCTTCCTTTTATATCAACAGTTTTGCAGCTGTTTGTGCTATATCACCATGTGTAGTAGATACCATCTTTAGGCTGTGGTGGTACAGTGGTTAGCATTGTCGCCTCACATCAAGAGGTACTCCCGTTCGATCCTCCGCTGGAGTGCCTTCTGTGTTGGGTATGCATGTCCTCCCCATGGTCATGTGACGCATAAAGGCATGCAGGTAGATGCATGCGTGAATGGGTGTGCCTTCTTTAAAGGTTGGGCATCGGGCAGGCAACTCAACACCGTAAAAATCCACTGCCAATCATTAGCGGACCAGAGTTCCGCTGTGGCGACCTCTAACCGGGAAAAGCCGAAAGACATTACTATAGTAGATACCATCTTTGACTCTTTTATCTCAATTCTGTGAATGCTGATGAGGAACTCATATGTTCAGAGCTATAACTGTATGACAGTCATTTGCAGAAGCCTTAGCATGCCTTCTGCTGTGCTGTGCAGTGTGAATTAAACAATAGCCTTCGGTGGGGTTAAGTGCACAGAATGGGATAATTTTTAGTAAACTGGGCATATGTGCCATGAAAACACAATTCATTTTAATTTTATTATTTTATTTTTATTTTACATTTGTTAACCGGGGGTGTCTGACTGAGCCGAAAAGGCCCTTTTTCAGCAGAGGCCCGGGGAGAAAAGCTCCACAAAGAAAAATTACAGACACATTTAGTTATTCAGACATAATCAGTATACACACAAATTACAACAGACATGTTTTTACAGTGGTATGCGGCACAAACAGTTACAGTGGAGAGAACAATCAAAAAAGATATTAATTTTAAAAATAAAGGTAAGTAATAGATTTGTGGTGTACAGCTGAACTTTGGAATGTAGGTAGAATACATACATAGTACATACATTGTAGATTAGCCAGTGTTTGTGAGTAAGATTGAAAAACTATTATCAATTGCTCTAGATTTAGTATGCATATGTTATCCGCTTTCACTAGCCTGGGGAGCAATCATGGCACTGCCAACTTTGCTTGAGATGTTGCCTAATGAGGTCTTTAAAGGAGGCTTTGGATGATGTGTTTTGAATGCTAGTAGGGACAGAGTTCCATTTTTTAGCCACCGAACTACTATATAGTGCATCTCCAAAGCTATTGTAGCTGTTGGTGACTTCTAGTAGTAGTTTGCTTGATGATCTAAGAGGCCTTTTGGCTGAGTGATGTTGTACTAGGTTTTTGAGGGCAGGACACTTATTGGGGAGGTAATAGATAGAATGACAGAGGCAGAGCTGATTGTAGGTTAGGAGGTTGGGCAGTTCAAGCCAGTGGAGCTGTCTCAAAGCAGTACAGTGATGAGTTCTATATGAGCAATTTGCAGCAAAACGGGCAATTCTGTTATAGCAAGCTTCCATTTTGCTTAGTTCAGTTTTGTTGAGATTAGTCAGAATGGGAGATGCATAGAGTAGGGTGGATAGAAGTTGGGAGCGAGCAATGGCTGATCTTGTGTTGTTGGTAAGAAATGGTTTGATACGGTAGAGTGACCCCAGTTTGGCATGTACTTTTAATAGTTAAGTTCAGATGACTATCAAATTTTAGGTGGGAGTCTATGGTTATTCCCAATAGCTTAGCCTGTGCCACTGGAGCAATTGGAGTAGCATTTGTGGAGTAGATAGTGAATTGACTGTTAGTGTTTTTGTTAGAACTGGTTATAACCATAAGCTGAGTTTTCTTTGGATTGAGGATAAGTTGGGCTTTGGTAAGGTAGTTTTCAACGTCAGAGAATGCTAGTTGAGTTGTTTGCAGGAGGGTGGGAATGTTTTGTGCAGCACAGATTAAGGTAGTGTCATCTGCATACTGAATTATAGATGCATGCTGTGTGGAGGTGTGGAGGTCATTTGTGAAGACTGTGAATAGTAGTGGTCCTAAGATAGAACCCTGTGGGACTCCTATAGTTATGGGCAGCTGAGAAGTGAGAGAATTTTCCCATTTCACAGCTTGGTACCTGTCAGTTAAGTAGCTTTGGAACCAGGTAAGAGTGGAATTAGATAGATGATATTGGTTTAGTTTGTTTAGCAGGATTTGGTGCGAGACTGTGTCAAATGCTTTGGACATATCCAAAAAAAGAGTTGACACTTGCAGGCCTTCATTTTTGAGACGGTTTACTGTGTCTGTGAAGCAGAGGAGAGCTGTAGTGGTACTATGGGCAGGTCTGAAACCATGCTGAGTAGGTGACAGGATGTTGCAGTCTAGGAGATAGTTTAGCATCTGGGTATGGATGCATTTTTCTAGGATTTTGGCCAGGGGAGAGTAAAGCAATGGGTCTGTAGTTATTAAGTTCAGTGGAGGTCCCGCTTTATGTATGGGTGTAACATAGGATATTTTCCAGAGTTTGGGCACATAGTTTTCAACAATTGATCTGTTTATGAGAGTGGAGACTGGGATAGCAATAGCATCTGCTGGGAGTTTCAAGAAATAGCTGGGAGTAGGTCGGCTGCTGTTGATGAGGTTTTTAGTTTGGAGAGCATGCTTTTGATTGAAGTGGTGGAAACTGTTTGAGGGTAAAGCTTGTATTAGTGTTATTTGTGTTGGGGGGATAGTGAGGAAGGAACTGTCCTGTGATACTAAGGATAGAATTGAGTTCACAAAGTGGGAGTTGAATTGTGTTTCGATGGGAACTTTAGTGTCAGGGGTGGTTGGTTTGGGGGTAGCCTTTTGGGAGGATTTTAGTAGCTGGTTTACATTTTGCCAAATTTTTGCGGGTTGTGTTGGTATTTAGTTTGTAATGTTGTGTAGTAGGATTTTTTGTCCAGCCTAATGCATTTTTTTGCACGGTTGCAGTTCTTGGTACTTAGTTAGGCTTTGTGTTTCTTTGTTTTTTGATAGTAACGCCAGGCAGTGTCTCTGGACTTGAGGATTTGTTTGGTTTCTTTACTGAGCCATGGGTTTGTAGAGGTTCTAACCTTGATTTTGCGCAATGGAGCGACAGTGTCTAGGTGTTGTAGAAATGTTTTGTTGAAATATGCTACAGCCTGGTCAAGTGGGAGGGTTTTTAGGGGGGTCCAGTCACAGTTACACAGTAAAGTGTGGAGGACCTCAGGAGAGAATTGTTTTGTGTTTCTAGTGGATATATAGTTAGTGGTTTTGCATATGCTTGTTCTACTACGTATAAAGTATATTATGTTGTGGTCACTTAAGGTGTCTGGGAGACTGCCTGTGTGAGGGTACAATGTGGGGTTGCTAGTTAGGACCCAGTCAAGGATGGATTCCCTTTTAGATTTTTTATCACACCTAGTTGGAATTTGGACTAGCTGCTGGTAGCCATGGAGATTTATTAGATTACTTGGTGGTTCTGATATACAGGTGAACCAATCTAGGTTGAAGTCCCCCAGAATAAGGGTTTCTTGTGAGTATGTGGAAGAACACCAGGATAAGAAGTCTTCAAGGCTAGCAGGTGTATTACCAGGTGGAATATAGATCACAATTATGGTGATGACCTTTAGGGTGAAGTTGAAGTTGTGAGATAAGTATGTCCCAATTATTGGGGAAGGGTAGGAGTTTGGTAATTGACGGACAGTTAAGTTGGACTTGTAGAGTAAGGCAGTTCCACCCCCTTTACGAAGTGGTCTGTCTTGTCTAATGATACTGTAGCCGGTAGGGAGAACTTCTGAGTTAGCTATGTTTTTATTTAGCCAGGTTTCTGTTAAAGCAACTATGTCTGGGGAGTAGTGTGCTATTGTGGCCTGGAGTTCAGGTATTTTATTTTGATACTTCTAATATTAATATTTAGTATTAAAAGATGGTTGGTTTTGCTGCTGTTGTTGATTTGCCCAGGGATGAAGAAAGTGGGGTGTTATGTTCTGACATTTGTGTTTGAGCAGTTTGTGTTGGACAGGATGGATTTGGCCCTGGGTTGGGGTGGATATCCCACTTATGGTGAGCCTGGAGTTAAAATGGTTATACAGATGTTGGAGTTTGGTGAGGAGTGTGAGAAAGTATTGTGTTTTTGGAGTAGGAATGAGAGCATATGTGTTTAGTTCTGAATTGGTCCGTTATGCAGTTCTTGAATAAGTGTGGGCAAATATTATTATAATGTGTGGTGCCTGTGTATGAGAGTGCATAATGCAGTGTTGTGCTACTAAGTTTAGGGATATTGCTAGAGTGATAACTTGTGGTGTTGTAAAGAATTATGAGAAGACAGACTAGATTTAGTTGTGTGATAGTCATGGTTATAAAGTTTATGTTGTTTCTAGGTGGGGGGGTCTGAATAGGAATTATAGGGTTGCACTATATGTGGATGGGGAAGTAATGTGGGTGATGCAAACAATGCCTAGTGGGAATGAGAGTGATTGGGAGTATTTTGTGTGGAGCAAGTTGGTGGGGTTTAATGTGATATGACTTGAGGAGCTGTGATTGGTGGAGGTGATGTGAGGGTGAGCTGTGGGTGTGGCTATGATCACTATAAATGTAGAGGTAGTGGGGTGGGAGGGAATAGGGGCAGGGCAGGGGAGCGGAGAGAGCCAGCGTTAGCGAGGCTTAACGAGCGGGCAGAGCCAGAGCCAACCAAGGCAAGAGAAAAAGTAAGTATTACTTTACAAATCTGAACACTTTTAGAACAAATTCCTGAGGTCTAATGGCTTACCGGCTAGCAGAATGTAATTGCTGAAAGCACTTGTGTCCTGCTGGGAGACTAGAAATTTAAAGATGGCTCCATGCTCAGCAGGATTCTAATATAGACTTTGTATTGGGGGAGGGAGATAGCACAAGGGGTGTAAACCAGGTGGAATGCAAAGAAACCAGAGAGGCAATCAGTGGAAATCAGTGAAGGCCTCGGAGAGGGTAAGTAATAATTCAAACTACCTGTAAAGTGAAGGAGAGAAGAGACAGCAAAGTTTATTAAGGTTGGGAGTGTGTCTTTACATTGACTTGCTGATTAGTAACCAGTTTGTGCACAGATTAGAGTAGGGAGTTACATTAGCAATGATAGAGATGCAAATAAGCAGGTGATCCTCCAAGTGATACAAACTAAGGCAGAAAGAACTGAGAGGGCTGCTTGATGGTTAAATTAATTTAGTCACAGGGATGTGAATTAAATCTATACTGTCTATTGGACAGTTAGGATTACTGTACTATCGGTGGGGGGGGGACACAAGGCTACAACAGTCAGTTTTATTAGCAAGCTGAGAACTACTAAGAAATACTGCTAATGTAATAGCTTCACTCTCATAAAACATACAAGTAGAATGCCTGGGTGGACTGACCCTGCTCTTGAGGCTCAAAATGTATATCCTTGTTTTGTTTAGTTTGCAATACTGATTCCTTCTTACACTGTATAGATGGAGTGGTAGCCGGAGACTGCAAATTTGCTTGAGTGTGCTCCTGCTCTTGAGGCTCAAAATGTATATCCTTGTTTTGTTTAGTTTGCAATACTGATTCCTTCTTACACTGTATAGATGGAGTGGTAGCCGGAGACTGCAAATTTGCTTGAGTGTGCTCCTGCTCTTGAGGCTCAAAATGTATATCCTTGTTTTGTTTAGTTTGCAATACTGATTCCTTCTTACACTGTATAGATGGAGTGGTAGCCGGAGACTGCAAATTTGCTTGAGTGTGCTCCTGCTCTTGAGGCTCAATGATGAATAATGAAGAAAGGATCAATAAATCTACATTACACAAAATAACATATTACAGTCATATAGTAGGATGGAAGACTCATCAGATATTCTGCCTATTTTCTATAGTAGCTCAGTAGTCCTATAAGAGCAGAATATATAACATTATTAATTAAACCAGTATATCTTTAAGGAGCAATGCAGTGTCATAGGTTGCATTTTTTTCTTAAGATGTAAACGTGTGCTTCTATGGGCAAGAGGAAGAAAATTCTGTAAATGCATCTATGCAGTATACAAGATTTGGTAAATGTGAATCTGGCTTTTCTTTGTTTGTTAAAATGACTTGCTCCCATGAGAGTGCTTAATGGGATCTACAGGCTGTAAGGTCAACATCTGTTTTGTCGACATACTTTGGTCAACAATACAGAGAGTGAACAGATGTGTGAGATCACGCAATTCACAGGGATTGCAGTTAGTATATATAATTAGGAGTGTGTAACTGTTGAATTCTGTGAGGTTATGCCTCACAGCATGCACAATGAAATTATGAAATTTTATATTTAGATTATTTATAATACTTCCATTCCTATACTGTGATTTTGAAATGTTGCAGGATAGCACTCTGTGTATTATATATGTATATTTATCATTATATATACATATATATGTACATATATATATATATATATATATATATATATATATATATATATATATATATATATATCATATATCATATATCAGTATATATTCTTACATGGAGGAGATGCAGCATACCAACATTATTACAGTAAAGCTTCATAAGTGGTGTAAAAAGAAATGGTTATTTATGTCTGATTACTGTTCAAGCTAACAGGAAGAAGGATTGGTGCCTAAAATAACATACACAGTTTCACACTGCACCTTATGTACACACAGTGCACCTTATGTACACATGCTGTACCTTATATAAGCACACTAGACCTCACACTGTACAAGAAGCTTCTCAGTCAGTGCCGACATGCAGTTTCACACTGCACCTTATGTACACACACAGCACCTCACACTATACAAGCAGCTCCTCAGTGAGTGCTCACACTCAGTTTCACACTGCACCTTATGTACACACACTGTTCCTCACACTATATGAGCAGCTCCTCGGTGAGCACCCACACACAGTTTGACACTGCACCTTATGTACACACACTGTTCCTCACACTATATGAGCAGCTCCTCGGTGAGCACCCACACACAGTTTGACACTGCACCTTATATATACACACTGTGCCTCACAGTATGTGAGCAGCTCCTCAGTGAGTGCCCACACACAGTTTCACTCTGCATTTTATGTACACACTACGCCTCACACTATACAATCAGCTCCTTAGTGAGTGCCCACACACAGTTTGACACTGCACCTTATGCACTTATGCACACACACACACACACACACACACACACACACACACACACACACACACACACACACACACACACACAAACTCTGCCTCACACTATACGAGTAGCTCCTCTTTGAGTGCCATCACACAGTTTCACACTGCACCTTATGCACTTATGCACACACATACTATGCCTCACCCTATATGAGCAGCTCCTCAGTGAGCACCCACACACAGTTTCACACTGCACCTTATATTTACACACTGTGCCTCACAGTATGTGAGCAGCTCCTCAGTGAGTGCCCACACACAGTTTCACTCTGCATTTTATGTACACACTGCGCCTCACACTATACAATCAGCTCCTCAGTGAGTGCCCACACACAGTTTCACGCTGCACCTTATGCACTTATGCACACACACACTATGCCTTACCCTATATGAGCAGCTCCTCGGTGAGCACCTACACACAGTTTCACACTGCACCTTATGTACACACACTGTGCCTCACAATATATGAGCAGCTCCTCAGTGAGCACCCACACACAGTTTGATACTGCACCTTATGTACACACACTGTGCCTCACAATATATGAGCAGCTCCTCAGTGAGTGCCCACGCACTTGACCTAAGAAAGTATATTTTCACACTGAACTGTCCTAAAATCAAGAGATATCATGAGTGCTTTTGAATTTACCTTGTATGGTTGGGAAAGATGTAACTCCTATGGGCACCATCTGCAAATTCTTCATATATCACTTTGTGTTCTAGACAGACATAAGCAACAATATTCTCTTTATGTTCATGCATTGTCATGCATTAAGATGAAATTATGGGCTATATAATATTTAAAGATGCTTCAAATGCTTTAGTCAGAGGTAGTATTTTAATTGTGACATGCTGATCTTTTGTACAATAATTGAGCAGGGTTGATAAATACCCACTTAATAAATACAGTTCAGACTACACACAATACAACATATTTAACACAGGTCAAAAAGCCTCATTTCCAATAAAACTGTAGATGAGAAAGTAGCTATTAAGTAGCACAAATATATAAAACCATTGTTTGTACAAAATGCTATGTATAGATAAAAATAATAATCAGTTTTATGCATATCCTTTTCATGTACATTGGCCTTGATAAACACTAAGATAAGTTATTAGCAGAAAATACAGAATAATTAAGTAGCAGAAACATATATAACATTTTTCACAGTTCCTCTGAAATTTCCAAAAGTTAGATTATAATATCTTATCAACTATTTCATAAAAATATAGCCCCCACAACAAAACATATTACTCAGAAAGAAACTATGTTGTTTACTAAACGTCAGTATACAAAACATGTTGGCAGTGAAGCTTTAAGACATATAGTACATTTCTTGAATCTACTATGGCACTCAGGATGATAGCTGAATTGTGTGAAGGTGAAAAATCATGTGTTGCATTTCTGCTATATTCCAGCTATTATCTATTCCTCTTTGCATAGCCAGCCAATTATCCTTCAGAATGACACATTATAAAATTAGTAACATATACTCCTATACCCAGCTGCCTTTGAACTTAATGGTAATAACAACACAGATGCATGTTTAGTCCTGCTGTTGATGAATATCTTCATGTCTCAATATTTTGTATATAACCCAATAAAAAATATTGAAGATTAAGAATGCTAAGGGAAAGGCAGCCCGTGATATGGTGTCAATCTTCTTAGCCCTGTCAATAAATATTTTTTTCATTTCCTCCAAAGATTTGGGGACAAGAGAGGGTGGGTTATTAAATCCCTTCATTGAGATAGAATCTTTTGCTTGAAGACATGGGCCCATTCCGTAGGCAGAAAAGCTAAGCCGATTTTCTTGCACATCATCATCATCCTGTAAAACAAATCAGTAAAAGTAAAACAAGACTGCAAAGTGTAGCTATCTGTACTTTTGATGTTTGATACATTGTTAGCACTTTCTTTACTATAATACATCATTATATTATATGAAACCTGGAAATATCTCTTTAAAATTAAGATATGCAATAAAAAAGGAACATAATATAGGTTCATAGGTAAGTACTAGAATATCTGCCCGTGGGCATCTATAAGCCTAGGCAGAATGTTTTGGCTTTCGCCGCCCCCTTAGATTAGTTCCCTGTGCCTCGGTACAGCAGAGCCATTAGTTCCCTGTGCCTCTGTCCAGCCGAGCTACTGCAGTGATCCCCAGGGTAAATTCTCTGTTTCCCATCCACTCATCAAGGTTTCTCTTGAAGAGTGTTAGTGAGGGGCTCTGCCTAATGTAGATTGGAATCCTGTTCCAAAGCATGGAGAGTCTCTGGGACAGGAATCTATTTCTCCAGCATGTCCTATTTATCGTTGTGGTGAGGTTTAGATCCCTAGAGAGTGTGGCTCTTGGGGATTTGTTTTTTTTTAGGCAGAGCATGTCCATCAATTCTGGGTTGGACATGGCCTTGTATGTCAGGCAGAGATCACCTCTGAGTAAGCGGTATGCAACCAAGTACAGCTGGAGTTTCTTCAGTCGGGCTGCACAGGGCATATGTTTGAGGCCAGTAATCCTCTTGGTGAGGTACTTCTGTGGTTCACATTTCTACAAATGATTATATACATACCATGTCAGCTTGCATCAGAAAAAGGAAAATAATTCTACATAACTCTACCTGAACCATATAAACACAATGCCTTAATTAACTATTTCAGGAGCAAAACAGCTTCCATTGAAGTATTTCAAGTTGTGTGCTAGATGAGAAATAATTATGTGGAATGCAATAGAGGTTATATTGCTCAGTCCTTAGTATATTAATGTATCTGTGGCAAATACTGATAAAAATCTCAAGTACGTGCTGTGATTGCTCTGGTGTTATGGGGTTCAGATCTAGAGAGGGTACTGTTTGTGAGAACATATTGATGTTTGAGTGTATGTTTATGTTGAAAGACAACAAAGTTGATGAAACATAAGAACTGTTCATTTTAGCTACTTGTTTCATAATGTTTCTTGTATTTAACTAATTTTTTTTAAATTTTCTCCTCACTGTTTACACACCATTTGGTATTGCACATTCCTGAGTGGCAATATCACTTCCTAAGGAAAACAAAGAGAAAATTTTAATTTAGGACACCTTCTGTAGTGTAAAAGAGGCCAGCACTGGTGACAGCCACCAGCACTCTGAATAGTACTCAGTGAATGAATTCCACCTGGCAGGTAACTATCTCTGCGGCACAAGATGTAATGAAATGAACTTAGGGAAAGTGGCCACATAATGACGAGTTCAAAGCCAGTTTAAGATATTTTTATGACTGGATTCAGAATAAATATTGACAATGTTGTATATGAAATGAACAGGCTAAAGTCTGTGATACATGATAAAATTCTTACCTGTGAACCTGTGAATTGATGTTTCAAAGGTGTTGCTGTTGTAAACTCACCTCTTCACATTGGTAATAATATGTGCTATTAATGTTGTGAAATATGACATTTTGTAGAGTGTGCTAAAACAAAAGCAGTAACATGAGTAATGTGGACATCTGTGTCATATATGTTGGAGAACTTATCCATATATCACAATTAATTATTCATCATGACAGACAATATGTTGCAAACTTTGATGTCATGCGTAATTGTATGGACTACAGCAAGAATGATCTATTATTCTCTGTGTGTCCTCCTTCAAACAATTGCCATTTCATGAAATCCTGATGATGTGCAGACTAAACGCTACTTGCCATGTTGCAAGCAGGTTTGAAAAGGATGAATGTGTCATGCTAATGCTGTAATGGCTGTGTTCCCTTGCTACATGTATCCATTAAATGATTTACCCTGCAATACAAAGTAATTTTTTTAATGTCTTCTGCATTTGAGGTCTGCTTGGCAGCACACAAGCATGGTTCACTTCCTAAGGAAAAAAGTGAAAATTTTCATTTCAGACACCTCCTGTAGCATGGAAGAGCCCAGCGCCGGTACTTGGCAGTCAGCACTCTGGACAGTACTCAGTAAAGAAAATGCACTTGTCAGGTAACTTTTTCTTTGGCACAAGGTGTATGTTAACTGAGTTTAGAGAAAGATGACAGATGATGCAGTGTTCAAATCCATTTCACAAATACTTCTACAGAGAGGGTCAGAATGCCAATTGGTACAACATCTTGGTTAGGAATTTAACAATAAACACAAATGAGTCTTATAACTATGTTTAATGTTTGCTACAGAAGTCCAATATAATGTGTGTAAATTAAACATGACAATGATGATATTTAATGCACAATACCTATGCATAGGTATGATGTGCACAGATTTTTGTTATAACTGTTACAAGCTATCATATATCATAAGATACATCCCCTCCCTCTGGAAATATCCATAATAACCCCCCCTGCACAAAGGAGGTAAATGCTTTGATATCTCATATTATCACCCCATTGATATTCTCTCTCCCTTATCCAAACTATTAGAAAAATGCATACATAAACATCTGCTTAATCACACCCTACAAAATAATCTCCTCACCCCTACCCAACACGGCTTTAGACCCTCCCACAGTACAACTACTGCATTACTCTCTTTTACAGATATAATCAATAAAGCCAGAGATGCCGGACTACTTACATCCATTATATTTCTCGATCTATCAAAGGCGTTCAATACCATTTCCCCACCTAATACTCCTGCAACAACTCTCTACTCTTGGTCTTTCCCCTTCTACCCTACTATAGTTCAACAATTACTTAACAGGGAGACAACAATGTGTAAACTGGGGGTGTGGGGTGCCTAGCCCCCCCACCTAGTTTGGCTTTATATTATATTTCACTGAAAGCTTCAAAACAATGCATTTTAAACCATAGACATGCATACTTACAATACCAATGACTAACTCTTTCTAGAAGACAATATATACTGAAACTAAGTGGGGAGCTACGTCCATCACACCCCACACTCCCCAACTATATATACTAACTCCAGGATTGCACTACATTGGGGAAAAGGGCATATACCTTTTACTTGCCTTACAGTACTTGACACACTGCCAGTACTTCACTTCAGTGAAATGAGATTCGGTGAAATGAGTTTTCAATGAAACAAAGTAGACTCATACACACACACACACACACACACACACACATATATATATATATATATATATATATATATATATATATATATATATACACATATACACATACAAATACATACATACATGCACTCACACATAAAGATACACATATATATATATATATATATATATATATATATATATATATATATATATATAGGCCACCAGAGTGATTATAACACAAAATTAGATTATTTTAAACCAAGGTGGGGGGCTTCACATCCCACACACCCCAATATGGGGGGTGCACATCCACACCCTCCCTAATTATATATTCCAATTCCAAGATCACACTGCATTGGGCAAAGGGCTAATTTGTTACAAATGTCAACTAACTCCCTTCCCTGGGAAAAAAAATTTGATTATTTAATCCTTCGCTGAAATGGTATGCAATGTTTTAAGTTTGTTGAATAAACGTTTGGCAAATTGGAGCTTTTATGAAATGATGGGTACCCAAGGTAGTCTTTTGTGAGAGATGAAGCTGTAAACCTCAGTTCAGTGTATGAGAAAATGTTGAAAGGGAGAGCTTTTTCACTGTTGTGCCCATACAGTCAAAAGAAGGGTGGACTTTGTTTGCATTCCTGTCTGGAGACTACCTCTGAGTGTAAGTCAGACTAGGATAGTACATTGATTTTAGTAAATGAAGTTTGGCAACAAACTAAGTTGTCCTGGGACATCTTCATGGGGAGTGTTAGGTTAATATTAAGGGAAGTTAAGTTAAGTTGGGGAGGTGAAAGGGTTAGGTGGAGGCAGGGATGGTTGGGCGGAAATGAGATAATGATGGGGAGGGGCTTAAGAGGTTTAGTCTAGTGTAGTTGGGTTAAGGTATCACATTTTGGCATGAACTTGCTACTGCAAGTTACGTCCATGACGACCTGTAGGTGCAGTGGTGCAGGTAGGCCTTGGGTTACTTTTGTTTGGGAGGTGGTTGGAGTTTAATATATATATATATATATATATATATATATATATATATATATATATATGTGTGTGTGTGTATATATAATTTTGGTATGGATATTCATGGCAAGTTTATTGAGGTGTGGGCATGGTTAGCATTGGTGCAGGGAGTGGCAGTTAGGACCATGGTTGCCCAGTGGTGGTTAGTTAATTGTGGATGAAAACTATTGTTTCCTGACAGGACCTTGTTACTTGAGGTTCCTAACTAAACTAATATACCTTAATCTTATTATCTCCAAGAATGCACAGCTTAAAGTTAGGGGTTACCGGTCTTTGGTGGCTCTGCATTGGGTTATGGATGTTTCGGGCTGTTTGTGGGCAGGGAACAGGCCTCACTATTGTTCATGAAGTTGTGCTTAGCCTCAGTGTGAAGGGAGTTCCCTGCTGCTGCCGGTGTTTTGGTGATTCCTTGCTGGGTTTTCTTAAGGTGGCACTGAGCGGGGAACATGAAGGCGGGAGCAGACTGCCAGTTATGTGGTCTGTTTCTTTCACAAATCTTGGTTCTGTTGGTGGGATATCCCTTGTTGCTCGTTGAGTACATCTTGTAGTTGCAATTTGCCTTAAAAAAAAAAAAAGAGGCAACCTGAATGGGGAGGCTTGGTGGTTGAAGCGCTCCATTTCTGGCCTTCTTGTGGGAGTGGCAGCTTTTGCCAGCTGTGAATTCCTGTATATGCTGTTTTTGGTTTCTATGGGGTTCCATGGGGCTGTGTCATTCTTTTCTCGGCATGTCTTTGTGTGTTTGGTAACAGAATTGGAATGGTGCCAGTCCCTATGTTGAATGAAGATTACGGTTCAGGTAATTAGTCTTATTTCACTCTTTGAAGTTATTCAGAAGTGTCTTTACAGCACCCACCATATGCTCAGTATTGAATGCTTCTGCAATCAGGGGAGGGCATCTCTGGTTAAGTTTGCCGAAGTGACTGCGATGGAACCTGTATCTTGTGAACAGCAACTCATGTATGAGAATGCTAGACACAGAGCTGCTACATGGATGGGAAGTTGACAAAGGTGTTTGTTCCTGGGGGCTTCATGGAGGGGAGCGGATGGCTGTGGTTGGTTTTCTCAGTCACCTGTGGTAGCTGGGATGTTTATTTGGGGTGAAGTGCTAACCTGACTAGATTTTCGCAGGCTGTGACTTTTCATCAACAAGTGCTCTCTGCGCATGTGTGCTGCAGTAATAACTAGTATGCGTGGCCATCTGAATGGTAATAATCAGTGGGTGGATAGAGAGGCAGGCATAAGGCTCTAATATTTAGACATCACTTCAAACAATTGATGGGGAAAAGGGTTTGGTGGTGTTTTTTTTTTTTTTTTTTTTTTATAAAAGAACAAGGGGAGAAGAAAAGGGGAAAAATCATTGCCTGGCATGTTTCACATTTACACTGCACAAAGGGAATGACTGATTTTGCTCTGAGATGTGTGCAAGGCAGGGGCAGTTGTTCATTCTGGCCGTTTCAAGGTTTGGGTGTTGTTTCGTTGGCTTTTCTGTGCATGGGAGTGATGGCTCATTGTTGGCGGTGACATCATTCTTAGAGCTGCGGTGCACCAATTGCTAGTGTACAGGGTTTGGTTACGGCACATTTGTTGGTTTTCTGGCTAGAGTTTTGGCTGAGTTTTCATCTCGTTTTGCCTTGTTCGTCCACAGTGCTTGCTGTTACTTCAGCTGTGTGGTGCAGCGCTGGTGTTGAGTCTTAGTTCGTGGGCTTGGGCCAAGCATTCGTTGCTGCACTGTGCAGTTGTGGTTATTGTGAGGGGCTGACTGTTAATTAAGGGAAAGGGTTCTTGTCACCGGGATGTTTAAATAGTTAGCAGAGCCATTGTAATGATATCTTATATACCAATGCTGATTTATATAAATACTTAGGGAGTTTGCCAACAAGAAAACATCACACACAAATAAAACCTCTTGCAGTGCCGCTAGTTTATACTTCCCATAAAGCACCTATGGCAATCAGAAGTAAACAGATATAGGAAAAGTACCATATAGAATTTTTAAGTGCCATTAATAAACAGTGAATAATATGGGTCCTATAGTGGAGAAAGACAAAATGCCCATTTGGGCTTATCTGCAAGATATGGATAGAGTGATTAAAGAGAAATTTGTTTGTTGCTTACATTTGAAGAACTGGTCTCAGAAATGCCATATATTAAGTTTTTCTCTGATCTAAATAACCTTTGTTGTTTCTGCCAAATAAAACTAGAACAAAATATGAAACCCGGTAATACAATCTATCATTAAGAACCTGTTTCCTTACACATTTATTCAGCATGCTGGCTGAAACATTAGCATGACATGCAGTTCTGCAGGTAGTATAAAATAGACGTTCAAAGAATTATTAAGCTAATGTTCATGCAGCTAAAAAAAAAAAAAAAAAAAAAAAAAAAGAGTTTGCAGCCAACTGGAGAACATAGAGTGAATGGATTGAGTGGGACTGCAGCAGCAGGAACAATAGGCAACCTTGAAACTGGGTTCTGACTGTGGTAAGATGCTTTGAGTTCGCAGCCAACTGGAGAAAGTGAAGTAGTGGGATTGAGTTGGACAGTAGCTACAGGAGCATTAGACAGCCTTAAAACTGAGTTCTGACTGTGGTAAGTCGCTTGGTGTTTGTTTTGTGGCTGTCTGAACACCGTCGCTGGAAATGTGAGGGCTTGCTTTTTATTGAAAGCATGGAGTGGGTTGCTGCTTTGGGCTTGATGTGGCCACCAGAGTATTGAGGGATGTCGTTACAAGGGGCAAGCAGAGTGCTCTTGGAATGGACCATCAGGGGGTTGGAATCAAAGTCCTTCTGGGTTTGTGGATAAAGTTGATTTTCATTGTATAGCACTCAGTTTTGCCATGGAGTTACACCAGGGATATAAAAACATTGACTATGGAGCAGGAGATCAGGAAATCCAAAATATGATATGTTGGTTAGTGTGCCTCATTTGGAGATGAAAGGTTAAGAGCTAGGCAGATGGCTGTGGTTATTCCCACTTTTGTGGATATTGATAGGTCCCTTCAGGTATGGGGTTTAGTTGTAACATACTCGATTGGTAGTTTAATTTATAGTGGGTGTTTGATAGGTTCATTGGAAGCATAGCTTCAGTTATGGCTGCTTTGTCATAAATGTGTGGGGCGGTGGTACACTCCTTCCCGGGTTGGCAGGATAGGTTGTTTCTGAAGATGTATTGAAATGTGCGTTATGTATTTTAGATGATTTACATGTCTTTTCTTTCTTGCAGTTGGGGTTTTTTTAGAACACTGCTGCTATAATTTGGAATAGGTGGGTATAAGGTGGAGCCTTCTCTTTACATATTAGAGGATTTAATTTTTTCCTTTTCTTTGTAGATGGTGGTGTGCTGAGTACCAGTTGCGGCAATACAGTGAATTTGCAGATGATGGAAGCAGTGGCGAGTGATGATGTTACACAAGGGGAACACAAGTGGGCAACAGTTACTGATGGAAGTAAGTGGATTTAAAGTTGTTGAGTTTTGGTAGAGGAGTTTACACTGATAGTCAGAGAAGGGCAGGCATTTTGAGTTTATATATCAGGGTTAATAGGTTGTACAATTTGTTCTATTAATCATTAGTATGTTAGATTAACGTTGAACGTTGTTCCTGGTTTTGGGCATTTGTGTTTAATAGTAAAAGGGAGCACAGCCATTGGCCATAGGTAAGGGTTTGATGGGGTGGCAGGGGTCCTGGTCAGTGCCTCCATGTTAAGTAATCATGGTATGTGTGCACTTAGACTTTATCATTGTTTCTTTCTTTGCAGATTGCTGGAGTGCAGAAGGCATCATGCAGTGGCTTGAAAGGGGATTTGAAAGGTGATGCTTTTGATAGGATGGACATTCTTTCCACTTGAATGGGGCACAAGGAGGGTCTGAGTAATTATCTTAGTAAGGCATGTTGAGCTCTGTGTTTAATTAGTGAGAGATGATTATTGCATTGGTATAGGGTGCAAGTAAGGAAGATTTAGGTAAAGGGGCCAAAGGGAAAACTATCAGGGATGGATTATGGGGAGTGTGAGGATCTCACGGGATGCATAGGGTCATGATATTCATAGGAGCACAGGAACTTATTAGACTACAGCTCTATGGCTCCTACAAGCCAGTGAAGTTCAATTCTTGCTTTCTTGGAACCTTAAGGGCTGCATTCACTCATCCAGTTGTTCGAACCGTATGAGGGGGAAGGGCCAAGGCGGTGTTTGACATGATGCTGGAGTTTATTCCTAACGGGTGGTATCTTCGGGTGACAAATTTGTCTCTTGAGTAGGTAGTGTTAATGTTACATACCAGGTTAAGGTTTTACGGAATAGCACAAGGATCATTTCACTTGGGGTTTGGGTGAATTTTACAGATAAGGTTTTAGGAAGGATGGTAGGTAGGTGGCTGTGTTGGGGTAGTTTTAGAAACAGGGTGCATTGTTATAGGGGAGTTTGAATGTATAAGGAAGCCTGGTTGCAGGATAAGGCAGCTGTAGGATACTAGTGGTATAGGTAACATAAGGAAAGAGATTTTTAAGGGAAAGGCTAGGGGCAAACAGGGTTTAAGAATGGTTTGGTAATGAGTGAATTGGTGTTTTTGGCTTGGCACATAGAGTATTTCATTGCTGAGCATAGGTGAGTTTTCAGGAACTAGGTCAAGGGGTGCTGGATTTCTGCCATCTAAGGTTAGGACATGAATGTTTTGGAGTTAGACTATTCCCTACGGTAATGGAGTTGTTGCACATATAGTACTGGGTAGTGGGGGGCTAAGGTGATATGCTACGGTTAGCAGGGTCTTGGGTGTGAGACTTGCTACTAGTTGTTTTGACTAGGGCCGTCTTGAGTTCAAGAGGTTATAGTTTGTGGCTTTGTTGTGGTTACAGGCTGTCAATACATTCGGGCTGAGCCATGATTTCAGCTTTGAAGGCAGCGGGCTAAAAGGGTATGTGTTCTCTTGGTGTGGATGTTCCGGTGTTACAACTGTGTCACGGTAATCCTACTTTATTTAGTTTCATTAGGGTGTGTTTCAGTGATGGCATGGCAAAGGGGCTTATGACAGGATTCTAAGGTGCTTTACCGATGATGGGTACACCAAAAGATGTTTGGCTTGACCCTTCCCTTTATGGGAAGTGGATTGAACAATTTTGGGTAGAAGGGGTGGGGACAGCCTGGTCAGGCTGGTTGGCAGAGAAGAGGGATAGGCTTGCCCTCTTCTGTTCCCCCTCTGATGTCTGGATGTTCATTTCAATGAATAGTTGGAGGAAGCTTGCTGAATAGATAAGCAAGCTGAGGTAAGGATGGTGCTTATTTGGTGGAAGGTAATTTAATGGATGGTGTATGAAGTGAGTTGGGATGCTGCTTCATAAGTAAAGTAAGCAAGCAGAGGTATGGAAGCTGCTTGTTGGGCAGGGTGAGTAGGTACACTGCCCTGATTAATATTACAATGAATGGTGTATGAAGTGAGATGGGACACTGCTTCATAAGTAAAGTAAGTGAGTAGAGGTATGGACGCTGCTTACTGGGGCAGGGTGAGTAAGTACGCTGCCCTGATTAACATTACAATGATGTTATGCTGTATTTAGAATCAATTATATCATGAATAGTTGTAATTAATAAAGTTGGTGATCAAAGCTATGTTATGGAAATTTAATAAAGGTCATCAAATGTCATTTGGTGTGATGTGTGTTATTGAAGGGGACCAGGACAAATGAAGTTTGGCAATAAACTAAGTTGTCCCGGAACATTTTCAAGGGGGGGGATTAGGTTTATATTAGGGGGATTTAAGTGGGTTGGGGAGGTGAAAGGGTTAAGAGGAGGCAGGGATGGTTGGGAAGAAATGAGATAATGATGGGGAGGGGCTTAAGAGGTTTATTCTAGTGAAGTTGGTTTAAGCAATTACATTTTGGCGTGAACTTGCTACCCACACACCCTCCCTCTTTTCGTTGGTGGGGAGTAGGGTTATTTATCAGTAGGGGTAGGCAAAGAAGAGGGATAGGCTTGCCCTCTTCTCTTCCCCCTCTGATGTCTGGATGTTCATTTCAAGGATCTGGGGAAAGGAAATGAGTAGTTGGAGGAAGCTTGCTGAATAAATAAGCAACCTGAGGTAAGGATGGTGCCTATTTGGTGGAAGGTAAATTCAATGGATGGTGTATGAAGTGAGTTGGGACACTGCTTCATAAGTAAAGTAAGTGAACAGAGTTATGGACCCTACTTTTTGGGCAGGGTGAGTAGGTACGCTGCCCTGATTAACATTACAATGAATGGTATATGAAGTGAGATGGGACGCTGTTTCATAAGTAAAGTAAGTGAGTAGAGGTATGGAAGCTGCTTACTGGGGCAGGGTGATTAGGTACACTGCCCTGATTAACATTACAAGGATGTTATGCTGTATTTAGAATCAATTATATCATGATGTAGCTGTAATTAATAAAGTTGGTGATCAAAGCTATGTTATGGAAATTTAATAAAGGTCGTCAAATGTCATTTGGTGTGATGTGTGTTATTGAAAGGGACCAGGACAACAATACATTGTGGGGGATACCAGATGGGTATTAGCCTGTTGCTATGATCCTAGTAATGATTCTTCTAGGGCATGGGATGAATTCTGTGAACATCTTAGATGTTGATGAAGGCAAATGCCAAAAGCTCTTATCACTTGCTGTTTTATTTCATTTTATTATTTATATTCTGTATGTTGTGATTAAAGTTTTTACTTATTTTATTTTTACTGTGGGACCTCCTTGCTGTGGTGTCAGCTCAACTTGTGTGTTTGCTTTGGGATTAAGAATAGTATAAAAATGGGTGGTCACATATAATAGGATAAAACAGTGATAGAACTAAAAACAGATAATTACATAGAGAGCTTAGCACATTGATTGATCTAAAAAAAACAGAATACATTACATAGAAAGCTCAAAACAAACTAAAACAATTACATACAACTGAAATTAATTTGCAAAGTAGATACAAAAAACTTATATACCTTTATGCATACATTTCATGTAACTATATAAGTAATGATATTTTTAAAACTGTTTTATTTTATTTCCTCATCATAATTATGTGCAAAGCAAAATGTTACAGCTCCTGTCAGGAGAAAAGGTTCCCCATTCTTCATGTGTAGTGCTACTGTCATTGTTTTTGTATAAATAAAAAGAGGTACCCCCCCCCCATTTGGGTACCGTAACATTATCATTGTTGTCGTGGAACAGCACTATGTCGATAACAGATATATGCCCAATCTTCCTCTTTAAAAAGTACAACACCAAGTTCTAATTCCTTTAGACATCTTAATATGTTACAACTTGCTTTCCAGTCAGGAAATAATGCAGAGCAAAAGTACTGTAATGTGAAATGTTGTCTTTCTGATTTGTTTTTAATTAATGTATTTTAATTTGCCATCACTATTAAGTGCAAAACAAAATACCACAGAGGCAAGCAGCATTCCCTGCCCCCAATTCATTATGTCAGAGCACTTATTTATATATGTATTTATTCATACATTCACAGGTTCATAGAAGGTTACTAGGCTAATGGTTGTAGAACCCTTACAAGCATAGCCATATTTATCCTGAGTTGCCCCAGTTGTTGGTGGTAAGGTGAGTAAAGTTCACAGAGATAAGGGTCAATGGTAGTTAATAATAACTTCCTCTGTCCAGGAGGGACTTGGGAACCACCAAGAGTGAATTTGCTATCACCCATCCATTGATCTAGGTTGTGTTAGAAGATGGTCAGAGAGGGGGTCTGTTTCACATGAATTAGAAGCTTGTTCTAGAGAAGTGGCAGTCTCTGGGAGAGTTATCTATTTCGCCAGCATGACCTGTTCATGTCAGAGGTTTCATTCATTCACTCATTCATTCATTCATTCATTTATTTTCATTTGTTAATTTGAGTAAGAGCACTGATCTTATTTGATCATTTTCAAATACAGTCTGGGAGATATAAAAAATGCAGAATACAGTACCAAGAACAATTTGCAAGTGGTTACAGTGCTCAAATAACAAATGTGTATGAATATCTGTAAGAACATATCATTTAAAATAGGTTTAACAGGCATCTGTAGTACAATAGCTATTGCATACATTTTTGTACAAAAAATATTTGAGTATGTTAAACATGAAGACAGAATGAGAAAATGCATTGTATTTATAGTATTTAGAATACAAACACAGTTTTGATTTTTATAAACTTTGTTGTGCATTAATAAGAGAAGGAAGGCCAATGGAATGAGTGTTTGCTAGAGTCAAATGCTGTTGCTTTTCACTAAGTAGGCCCCATTTTTTTTTTACTTATTGTTTACTGAAAAATAAATCATCAAATGCTGATTTCTGTAGCGATTTTAAAATGCCGAGTCTTGGTTTCCCATTGTTATAAAATGCTAATCTGAATGCCATAGATGCACTCAAAATTAAGTTTCCAATTTGTAGTGAATTAATACTTATGGCTGAAGTGCATTAATACTTATGGCCTGCTATAAATACCATATTTGCCCAGTTTTGCGCGCCGGGCAGTGCTGGTTAGCTAGGGTAAAACTATTCCCGGCTCCACAAAGTCTCCTCTTCAATTTTTCCTTTGGAACTGGACAAACTTTCAACTTAAGCACTCAAGCCATTCATTTCATTTCAAACTTATAGCAAGCACTTATAAACCCTAGCACTAGACCCTCCTGTACTGTACAGAAGGACAAGGCTCCCTATTCGAGCTTACCAGCCATCCAGTAAAACAGTTCACTGTACCTATCCAGGCATGTCCAAAGGGCAGTTTCAGGTGTACTCTCCAGTCCAACAGGTGAATCTGGGCATTTTGAGGCAATCTTACAACTGCCTCATGTACACAGACAACCCCCTCCTCCTACCACCAAACACAAATACATGCGAGAGATGTAATTATACAGCCAAACTAGAGGCTAAGCTCTCTCAACCCAAGACTGGATTAGACAGTCAAGAGGAGAAGGGAAATACTTGCATCACACCGCCAGTCTTACATAGACCCATTAAACCAGCACTGGCAAAAAACACACATAAATACATGAAAACATACTTGGAGGCTCTAAATAAAAATCTACAAAACTAACAGAGACCTCCAAAGCAAACATCCAAGCAGCCTCCACCCACCAACACAAACCATGAAACACATACTTCACAAAATCAGTGTGCCATGCAATCACAGCCCTTAAGGCAAAATAACATACCCAACATACTAGGAATAGGTGACTCTATAGTCAGGCACACTGACATCCCACTTACTAGGCTGAATAAGGAGAAGGTTAATGTTAGCTGCCTGTCGGGTGCCAGGATCCGCCACATAACACAAGCACTCAGGTCACTCCAGAACAAGTACAAATATGACTCTGTCATTGTCCATGTTGGTGCGAATGACCTGAGCCGTACCTCTCTGGACTACATGAAAAGAGACATGGAAGAGCTCTGTGATCACGTAACCCAGGCCGGTATGATCCTGACCCTGAGTAGCATCCTGCCCTCACCAAGAATGATACCATGGTATAAAGAAAAAAAATCTCAATTTCAACAATTGGCTAAGTTTCTGGTGTCATTCAAAGGGGATCCAGTGTCTGTCCACCTGGGATGACATGCTCAACAAGCCACGCTGCTTCACTAGAGACGGCTTGCACCTGTCACCCTTAGGCTTTCAAATACTGGCCAAGGCTCATGCCACCCCAATAGTGCCTTTTTTAGGCAAGGCTCAAAAGACAAACCCACCGCTGTAAATAGCACAAGTAACTGAGGGTAATGCTATTCAATGCCAGAAGTCTAAATCTCAAAATGCACACACTCAAGGCACTCCTTAGTATGGAGAAAATTGATATATGTGCAGTAACAGAAACCTGGTTTAAGGCTCCAGAGAGCACCCCAGTACTACCAGGCTACAACTCATACCATACATTTCGGCCACAGAACCTAAACCGAAATACAAAGGGCGGGGGCATATCCATATTCATCAAGGATACCCACACCTCCAGGTTAGTGGCACAGCACGATGCTTCAGAGATCATCCACGTGCAACTAACAATGGGCAAAACTTGAATTCAAATTGTAGCTTGCTACAGATCATCCACCATGTCCCTGGACCCCCATTCCGCATTTCTGGAAACACTGGGAAACATAAAGGTCCTACCAAACACCCTAATATTGGGTGATTTCAGTTACCCAGACATTAACTGAGTGAACTACTCAAGTACTAACTCCCTTGCCCAACATTTCCTAGAATTTATAAACTCAAATGCCCTGGTTCAACTGGTCAACACTCCCACCAGAGGTGACAACATATTGGACCTGGTCATCACCAACATGAGCGACCAGTGTTCCACAGCAGAAGTCAACCCCTCGCTGGTTAGACCTGACCATAAACAAATCACTTTGGATATCCATATTCCGCCCCCACCCCCGGACAAGAAAACTACCGTGAAAAACTTTTCAAAAGCAAATATCACGTTACTTAAGACCTAAATGGAAAGTTTCAAAGCCCCCATGTTGAAGGATAACACTGTCCAAGCTGCAAAATCCTTTACTAATGCATTCTATGGGCAGCTACAAGAATGCATGGATCGTGCCATCCCAAGCAAAACCAAGACTCACTCCTCCAAGAAAAGGAAACCAGTCTGGTGGACTTCTGCCATAAACAAGCTAAACAATACAAAACAGGAAACTAGTACAGAAAAGAGTAAAATCCCAAGAAGGGAAGACATCCCTGATCAGTATCAGCAAGAAACTACGATGCTTCAGAATATCATCCAAGGTGAGCTTTGAAAGAAAAATCACCAAGGACTCCAAAGATAACCACAAGGCATTCTTTAGCTATGTCAATAATCTAAGTGGCAATGCTCAGATCTGCTCAGAGTTAATGTAGAATGGCACAAAATACACTGAACCAACTGATATTGCCAACATCCTGGCAGACAGGTTCAGCGCAAACCACCCCAAAATGGCCCATAACCATACCAGAAGAATGTAGAGTCCCTGAAATCACAGACACTCAGGTTAAAACAGCCCTCTCCAAAGCCAAAAACACAGCATCAATGGGACTGGACGGTGTCCCAGGCTGTGTCCTACATGAGCTCAAGATGAACTAACCCCTCACCTAAACACACTGTTCAAACTCAGCCTCTCCACAGGCTACATACCCACAGAGTGGCACACAGCAACGGTTATTCCACTCCACAAAGGTGGAGCCACAACAGACCCCAGGAACTATTGCCCTATAAGCCTGACTAGCTTGGTCTGCAAGGCTATGGAGTGCATCATCATGGAACTCATTAACAGACACATTGGGAACCTCCAAACACTGGACCCTAGCCAGTTTGGCTTTTTTAAGGGCAGATCATATCTCCTAAACCTGGTGGACTTCTTTGAGCCAGTTACCAAAGCTATAGATGAGGGAAAGGTGGTACACACAGCCTACCTAGACCTCGCTAAGGCCTTTGACACCATTCCCCATTCTAGTTTTATAGACAAGCTCACCAGCCTGAACATAAACCTCTACGTCACAAGATGGGTTGCCAACTGGCTCACGGACAGAACCCACATGGTGAGAGTTGCATGAGCTAGGTCCGATTCTAAACCGGTTACAAGTGGCATTCCCCAGGGCTCAGTCCTAGGACCCCTCCTGTTCGGCATATACTTCTCAGAGCTACAGGCAAGCACAGGAGGACTATGGCTGACCAAGTTCACAGATGACTGCAAACTAGGGGATATAATTGACTCTCTGGCTGACAGACATCCTCCAAAAGGCTCTCACTGAAACGGATACCTGGTGTCAAAATCATGGCCTCAAGCTAAATGCCAAAACGTACATAGTCATCCCCTTTGGAAAAAACAAAGCACCCACAAACTACCACATAGGTGGTAGTCCCCTAAATACGGAAGATGTAATAAGGGATCTGGGGACCCAAGTAGATAGTAATCTCACCTTTGATAATCACATTGCCAAAGTGGTTAGAAAATCCTTCTATGTGGCCCACCTAATCACAAAAGAGTTCGCATCCAGATCAAAAGAGGTCATTGTGCCCCTCTACTCATCACTCATCAGACCCATCATAGAGTACAATGCCCCATTTGGGATGTACCTTACAAGACACTTGCAACAGCTGGAAAGACCACAGAAGTACCTCACCAAGAGGATCACTGTCCTCAAACAGATGCCCTCTGCAGCTCGACTGAAGAAACTCCAGCTGTACTCGGCTACATACCGCCTACTCAGAGATGATCTCTGCCTGACATACAAGGCCATGTCCAACCCAGAATTGATGGACATGCTTCACCTAAAGAAAATCTTATCCCCTCGAGCCACACTCTCTAGGGATCTAAACCTCACCACAACAATAAATATTATGTGCTGGAGGGATAGATTCCTGTCCCAGAGACTTCCCATGCCTTGGAACAAGATCCCAATTTACATTAGGCAGAGCTCCTCGCTAACACTCTTTAAAAGAAACCTTGATGAGTGGATGGGAAACAGAAAGTTTACCTCGATGATTGCTTCAGTGGCTCTGCTGGACAGAGGCACAGGGAACTAATCTAAGGGGGCAGCGAAAGCCAACACATTCTGGCTAGGCTTATAAATGCCTTCGGGCAGATAGCCTAGTACCTACCTATGAACCTATGAACCTATGAATGCAGTGCTACTTTAACTGCCTGTTACATACATGTGCATCAAATAAGTAGGCTCACTGGTTCCAGAGGGCTATAAAAATTTTAATTTCCTCACATGAGGAGTTTAGATTACACAAATATATTGCCTAGCAGTAAAACACTTCTTTGCATTATTGTGATCTTCTTAGCCAAAATGACTGCACCTGTTTCCAGGGCTTGAAATTTGTGAATGGTCTATGAATATGAGGTTTCACCCATCAGCTGGAGAGATAGCAATGTGGGATGGAAAACTGCATTTCTGCTGTCTATGATTATGTTGCAGAGACCCTTGAAAATATTTTAAAAGCCTGCTTGCTGTGTTTTTATAGTGATCCTTACAATGGTGCAGGAATCTGAGTAACTCTATGTAGCAGTTTGTACTATTATGAGCCATCAGTACAGTATAAAGAAACACCATGACTGAATATTAGTATCAGATCCCCACAAATACACCAACTCTGGGACCCTACCTAACATCTTGAGTGATCGCCTACCTGCATAGATCAACAGGACCATAACCCACATCATCAGAAACCACAATTATTAAACCTCACGCAACTTATCTAAATATGACCAACACTAATTTAACTCAATTCTAAAATGTATAAATTGGTCCATACGTGGTACTGGTGCTGCAGTAGCGTTGTCGCCTCACAGCAAGATGTTGTCCCGTTCGACTCTCAGCTAGAGTATCTTCTGTGTGGAGGCATGCATGAATGGGCATGCCTTCGTTGAAGGTTGTGCATCAGGGCTGGTAACTCGGCATGTAAAAATCCACTACCAAATATTAGCGGACCGGAGTTCCGCTGTGGTGAAGCCGAAAGACACAACAACAACTAAAAACTCTACCATTAGACAAAGCTGTCAGCCACTTCAACAAAATATTCCTAGAAACCCTCAATAACTTAGCCCCACTCCATTGCAAGACAGTAAAAACTAATCATGTCCCCTGGCTAACCAAAAACACCAAAAACCTTCTTGTAACAAGAGACAAAGCCTGGCAGAAATGGCATAAAAACAAAAATGACACCAGCTTTCTAAACTATAGACAACCATAGAATCAAGCAAAAAAACTCAAACAAATATAAGAAACTCTACTTCTCTCAACAGTTAACCTCCCATAAAAACAACCCCCAAAAATTCTAGCATACTATATCTCAGCTCCTTACCCCAAGAACCAAAGAAAATCCATCCCCTGCCACTGATAAAACGCCATCCCTAATAGCAGAAGCTTTCAACACACACTTCATAGGGAGCATATGCAATCTCCTTAATCCCTCCACCCAGCACTCTACCTCGCACTCCCCTCACAACCACAGCTCTCCCCACTCTCCTCACAACACCAGTCCACCCCAAACTAACACACAATACTCTCTTTCATCTTCCCATGACACACAAGTCTTACCAGAAACTCATCAACATATTCCCCCCTAACTCTTCAACCTGTCCCCACTCAAGTTATACATAGGTTACTTCTCAAACTTAAACCTTGCTCTCCATCTGCCAACAACCTCCCACCAGAGTGCTTAAAAGAGCCACCAATGCCATAGCTTATCCTATCAGTATTCTCAACAACCGGTCCATCTCAGAATCCTACATCCCCTCCCTCTGGAAAAAATCCAGATGCTTTGATATCTCAAATTATCACCCCATAGCTATTCTCTCTCCCTTATCCAAACTATTAGAAAAATGCATACATAAACAACTGCTTAATCACACCCTACAAAATAATCTCCTTACCCCCACGCAACACAGCTTCAGACCCTCCCACAGTACAGCCACTGCATTACTCTCCTTTACAGATGCAATCAATAAAGCCAGAGATGTCGGACTACTTACATCCATTATATTTTTGGATCTATCTAAGGTCTTCCATACCGTTTCCCCTCCAAAACTCCTGCAACAACTCTCTACTCTTGGTCTTTCCCCTTCTGTCCTAGTATGGTTCAAAAATTACTTAACAGGAAGACAACAATAAGTAAAATGGTAGAAGACTCTCTCTAACTTTCTACCTGACAACACTGGAGCACCTCAGGGATCCATTCTTGATCCACTACTCTTTAACCTCTTTGTTAACAATCTACACTGTGTCTCACACCAAAGCTCCTTGATACAATACGCCGATGATTCTACCATCATCTCCACCTCTAGTGACGTAAAACACCTCCAGCAAGTAACACAAACCTCTTTCACTTCCATAGAGATCTGGCTAAACAATGCTCAGTTCCTGCTGAACCCAAGTAAAACTAAGCTCCACCTTTTCATACCGAAAAATGTCTCAACCAAATTTAAGATATTTTCTCTTAAGAAAACCCAACTAGAAGTGGTCTCCCAAGCCAAACTATTAGGAGTAACCATAGGCAACAAGCTTTCTTTTGATCAACATATTCAAAATGCAATCAGGAAAACTCACTATAAACTCGGAATGCTATACCACCACATAAAGTTCATGAGCTCACCTACAACAACCACCTTGGCCACTACCTACCTGCTCCCCTCTCTCCTCTATGCTGCTCTCATTCTGACAAACATCCAGACTACCCTAAAAAACTAATTGGAATCCTTTTACAATAAGATCACCAAATTTGCTATCAATGCACCCCACAACACTCACCACTGCATAGTTCTTCAAACTCTTAACTGGTTCCAACTACCACACCTCTTACACCACCAACACCTTTATATGGCACACAAATTAATATATCAACTCCACTATTGCCCATCACTTAACTCTCTTCTCCAGTCTTACTTACCCACCAGGACCATCCAATCTGAAGACAAACAACTAGTAACTCTACATAGGCCAAAGAAAAAAGCCGGACAATGTCTATATTCCTTCACAGTAGCTAAACTTTGGAATGACTTACCATCAGACATTAGGACATCTAACCGCAAACATTTCAAACTCACACTAAAAAAACACCTCCTAGAAACAAACATCTGCCCCTGCTTCAAATAAACACAGGAACTATGTTTCCACTCCACCTCCCATCCACCCCTCCTTCCATTCTATACATCCTTTTTTTATTTCCTCCCCCTCCTCTAGACTCCCCTCCTCCCCTCTTTAAACTATCCTTTATTTTCCTTGATTAACTTCAAATCCCACTCATTACTCATTCCTCTTGACCTTTGCATTCTTCTGTCTTTAGTCTACAAAGATCTACATATGACTACCTAAACAACACTGCAAATATCCACCTCAGATTGATTAACTCTCTTTAGAACAATACCTCTAGCCTTCCAACTTTTCAAATTGGATATACTAACCAACTTGGTTTCTAAAAGCTGACAATGATTTCAGACATTCAAACCTAACTGCTTTTATGCCATTCAAGCTATCTGCTAACACTGCAAACTATTCACCTGTATTTAAATGAAATGACCATGTTACCTACACCTGTCAAAGGTTTTTACTTCGTAATTCTCAATTACCATTTTACCTACACCTGTCAAAGGTTTTTACTTTGTAATTCTCAAATGAAAATGCTAAGGAAATTTTTTACTTTCTATTTTTAAGTCACAAATATTTACTTTGTACTTTTCTAATGTAAATGTAAATCAAATGATCATTCTACCAATGCTTTCTCATATGTTTTATGGTGTTAACTGTACTAGTTTGTGGAACTTTTCTCCTAGGCCTCCACTTAAAATGGGTTGCTGACCCAGTCGGACTTTCCCAGTCAACAAATGCCAAATAAATAAATAAATTTTGGCTAATAGAAGGATAACCTTTTGGAAGTAAAGTAAAGTTGGAAAACTGCATGGCATTGACCATTTATTGACTTTTGGATAAAGATTTGTTTTGATCATTATCAACATACTGCATGTGGGTTAGGCCAGTATGCCAAAGAATGTTCTGAAATGAAAATTTCTTCTCCAGATCATAGGACACTTGCTCACACAACAAAAAAGTATTTTCTACATCTAATACTAGATGCATTCAGTTTTGATTAAATAGCATCATTATTTTAGACAAGAGATTCAGTCTCATTTCCAGTTCAGCATTGCCAATGGTTACAGTAAATTAGGTTTTTAGTATGCTAGCATATGACATGGTGACATATATGACTGACTCATTGATAACTGATATGAATTAAATTCTAATAATTAAAAATGTTATGTTTGTGCTATGTATGGTATGTCAAAACCCTAAATTTGCCAACAGAGACACAACTTACCAGCATTATAACATAAATAACAATGAAATTAGTGTAGAAAATGTATTAATTGTATTTATTTTATCAGTTTTGCATGTATTCATAATATGTACTCATTGCATTGCATTAAATTGCCCATTTACTGCATGTTCTTAGTCTGTATTGTACAGTCTCTGTATGTTGTTGCTTGGGTCATCATGGGTAAAAAGAGTCCTTGGACTGGATCACTCACCTGGTTAAGAAATACATAAGTAAATAATAAATAAATTGAAAAATATGTTGTAGAACTAATGCAGATTTGTGTATTAATGAGGTGAGCTTTATTCCTGCAGGTTATTAAGTATGATCTTGTGATAGTATATTAATTAATTCATTATTTCCTTTTGGTATTCTACTGTTTTTATTTAAGTCTTAAAATAATGAGGTCTGTAGGCTGGAGGTGTGACCTCTAGAGTGAATTGTGTACCATTTCAGTCCATCACGGCAGCCTGCAGAACAAACACAACCTTATTTGACTATGATGCTCCTTAACTCTTTATTAAGGTTTGATATAGAAATGTCACAGCATTCATTGTTCATTGTTCTAACCCTGAAAACTCAAAAACTATGGGGTAATTTTGGCAGCCAAGACTTTTCTTCATTGGATCACATGTATGTAGAGAGACAACACATTGTTTCTATGGATCTCCTAGTAGACATTATGCAAATGAAAACAATTTCAAATTGATCTTACAGTACAGATGCATACTAGTGAAAGCAACAGTTGCCTTAAGTAAGAGCACAATACAGTGCCAAGTTTAAATAGATCTTCTGACACAGACACATGGGAGTGAAATGCAATTACATTAAGAAGTGACAGCCTAATAATGTTATATGTATTTATTATTAATATCATCTTGTAATTTAAACACCAAACAAAAGTTACTGTTTTCTTTCTTGATAACAGTCTGTTTATAATTCATTTTTAATATTAAAATGCCAAATGCTGCATTCCTGCAGCTTTATATTAGCACCCAGTACCTTTAATACAACCTCCACATATTTTTATGCAAATAAAATGTGTGGAATTTTTATTTTCTCTGAGAAATGTATCACTGACCCTCACAGACATTTTTTTCTACTTTTTATGCCCATGTTACAGTGGGTGGGTAACATTTTGTTAGCATCTAAACACTTTTTTAGATTACTCATGTGTGATCTGACACTCATTTCAAAGACTCCTGTCCACATGTACAAGCCATTGATCATTAAGGTTAATCTTGTCCACAAATCAGTCATTAAAATTATATAAAGAACGCAAAGACAGACAGATTTACATTGATGTTACAAGAGCTACATTCAAAGACACCATAAAGGATATATCTAAGTAATAATCTACAACTAGGTGTGGATAGCACATGATTTACCAGTTGCTGGCATGGTTTGATTACAAGGGAGATTCTTGATTGATTAAATTAGGCCAGTCACGGGTAAGTCCTGGAATATCCACACATAAATAATTATTGTTCTTTTACGATGCCATTATTTAAAACAAAAAAGATATCTTGTTTAAATAATGACATTGTATGATGGGACTTTATTCATATTCTGCCTGCTATCTCATCTTCAGGATGTCTGTGTAATGTATTGTTCATGAATTTTGTCATGGAAGTGCTAACAGTTACAGTTTATACTGTATAAAAACTGCTTGTTTTACTTTTTATAATTGACTCACAGGTACAGATACACATAGCTCTTTGCTCACACATGACATCCCATGGTTTTATATGTATTTTATGCATTGCTCTGCTTTATATATCTTAGGAATTAAAAGAGACAGAGCATATACTGGGGAGGCACTGAGGTACAAAAACAGCAGATGTAGCTTTTGTAGCCAGATGTTATTTATTTGGGTAATTCTGGAATTACACCGAAAATGTTCATTGCTATGATGATCAGCATGTGTATTTTTGAAAATGAATTACCATTAATTGTATAAATGCACAAGCCAGTGCATTTCTTTGTGCCAGTCCCAAGCCCGGATGAATGGGAAGGTTTGCGTCAGGAAGGGCATCTGGCGTAAAACTTTGCCAAATTATTCATGAAGACACAATAAATATTTACACACCGGATCGGTCACGGCCCACGTTAACAACAACCGCCACCAGTACTGTTAGCCAACAGGGTGCTGGTGGAAATTGGGCTACTGTTGGCCAAAGGAGGACAAGAGGTGGAAGGCATAGCTGAAGGTAGGAAGAGAAGAGAAAGGCTAGGACTGTGGTATTGAGGATCAGTACTTTGAATGTTGGCAGGATGACTGGTATAGGGAGAGAGCTAGCTGATATGATGGACAGAAGGAAGGTTGGTATATTGTGTGCGCAAGAGTCCAGATGGAAGGGGAGTAAGGCTAGGTGTATCGGAGGTGGGTTCAAATTATTTTATCATGGTGTGGATGGGAGGAGAAATGGCATAGGAGTTATCCTGAAGGAACAGTATGCTAAGAGTGTTTTGTAGGTTAAAAGAGTGTCGGATAGAGTGATGTTTATGAAGCTGGAAACTGATGGTGTAATGATGAATGTTGTTAGTGCATATGCTCCACAAGTTGGGTGTGCGATGGATGAGAAAGAAAAAATTTGGAGTGAGTTGGATGAAGTGGTGATGACTGTACCCAAGGGTTAGAGAGTGGTGATTGGAGCAGATTTCAATGGGCATGTTGGTAAAGGGAACAGAGGGGATGAGGAAGTTATGGGTAGGTATGGTGTTAAACAAAGGAATGTAGAAGGTCAGATGGTAGTGGATTTTGTGAAAAGGATGGACATGGCTGTGGTGAATACGTATTTTAACAAGAGGGAGGAGCATAGGGTGACATACAAGAGTGAAGGAAGATGCACACAGGTGGATTATATCTTATGTAGATGGGCCAGTTTGAAAGAGATTGGAGACTGTAAAGTGGTGACCGGGGAAAGTGTAGTTAGGCAGCATAGAATGGTGGTTTGTAGGATGACGTTGGTGATCAAGAAGAGTAGGAGGAGTGTGAGGGCAGCACCAAGGATCAAATGGTGGAAATTGAAAAAGGGTAATTGTAAGGTGGAGTTCAGGGATGAGTTAAGACAGGCACTGGGTGGCAGAGAAGAGTTACCATATAGCTGGGTAACTACAGCAGAGCTAGTAAGGGAGACGGCTAGAAAGGTGCTTGGTATGACATCTGGACAGAGGAAGGATGACAAGGAGACTTGGTAGTGGAATGAGGAAGTAAAGGAGAGTATACAGGCAAAGAGTTTGGCGAAGAAGAAGTGGGATTGTTAGAGAGATGAAGAAAGTAGACAGTAGTATAAGGAGATGAGGTGCATGGCAAAGAGAGAGGTGGCAAAGGCTAAGGATAAGGCATATGAAGAGTTGTATGAAAGGTTGGACACTAAGGAGGGAGAAAGGGACCTGCACCAATTGGCTAGACAGAGGGACTGAGCTACAAAAGATGTGCAGCGGGTACAGGTGATAAAGGATAATGAGGGAAACATACTCACAAGCGAGGAGAGTGTGTTGAGCAGATGGAAAGAGTACTTTGAGGGGTTTATGAATGAAGAGAATGAGAGAGAGAGAAGGTTGGATGATGTAGGGATAGTGAATCATGAAGTGCAGTGGATTAGCAAGGAGGAAGTGAGGATAGCTATGAAGAGGATGACGAATGCAAAGGCTGTTGGCCCAGATGACATACCTGTGGAAGCATGGAGGTGTTTAGGTGAAATGGCAGTGGAGTTTTTAACCAGATTGTTTAATGAAATCTTGGAAAGTGAGAGGATGCCTGAGGAATGGAGAAAAAGTGTTTTGGTACCGATTTTTAAGAATAAGGGTGATGTGCAGAACTGTAGTAGCAACAGAGGGATTAAACTGATCAGTTGCAGCATGAAATTATGGGAAAGAGTAGTGGAAGCTAGGTTAAGAAGGGACGTGATGATTAGTGATCAGCAGTATGGTTTCATGCTGGGAAAGAGCACTACAGATGCGATGTTTGCACTGAGAGTGTTGATGGAGAAGTACAGAGAAGGTCAGAAGGAGTTGCATTGTGTTTTTGTAGACATAGAGAAAGCATATGACAGGGTACCTAGAGAGGAGTTGTGGTATTGTATGAGGAAGTCGGGAGTGTCAGAGAAGTATGTAAGAGTCATACAGGATATGTACGAGGGTAGTGTGACAGTGGTGAGGTCTGCGGTGGGATTGACAGATGCGTTTAAGGTGGAGATTGGATTACATCAAGGATCAGCTCTGAGCCCTTTCTTATTTGCAATGGTGATGGACAAGTTGACAGACGAGATCAGACAGGAGTCCCCATGGACTATGATGTTTGCAGATGACATTGTGATCTGTAGTTAGAGTAGGGAACAGGTATAGGAGACCCTGGAGAGATGGAGATATGCTCTAGAGAGAAGAGGAATGAAGGTCAGCAGGACTAAGACAGAATATATGTGTGTGAATGAGAGGGAGGATAGAGGAATGGTGAGTATGCAAGGAGTAGAGGTGGTGAAGGTGGATGAGTTTAAATACTTGGGATCAATAGTTCAGAGTAATGGTGAGTGTGGAAGAGAGGTGAAGAAGAGAGTACAGGCAGGATGGAGTGGGTGGAGAAGAGTGTCAGGAGTGATTTGTGACAGACAAGTACCAGTAAGAATGAAAAAAAAAGGTCTACAAGATGGTAGTGAGTCCAGCTATGTTATATGGGTTGGAGACAGTAACACTGACAAAAAGGCAGGAGTTAGAGCTGGATGTGGCAGAGTTAAAGATGTTTAGATTTGCACTGGATGTGACGAAGATGGACAGGATTAGGAATAAGTATATTAGAGGGTCAGCCTGGGTTAGAAGATTTGAAGACAAAGCCAGAGAGGCAAGATTACGTTGTTTTGGACATGTGCTGAGGAGGGATGCTGAGTACATTGGGAAAAGGATGCTAAGGATGAAGCTACCAGGTAACAGGAAAAGAGGAAGGCCTAAGATAAGGTTTATGGATGTGTTGATAGAGGACATGCAAGTGATTGGTGTGACAGAGCAAGATGCAGAGGACAGGAAGTAATGGAAACAGATGATCCGCTGTGGCGACTCCTAACGGGAACAGCCGAAAGAAGATGATGATGATGTATAATAATTATCAGCAGTATTGCACTAACAAGAAAAACAAAGAACAAAAAAATACAGAATGGTAAATTAATTAAACTACATAGATAACTTATGAAGTATTGGTCTGAGTGCAATTCTACAAATATATGCTGCAGTGATTCAGTTCAGCCAGTTTTCCCATATTTATAGTTCTTTTCAGCATCATTCCAGTAACAGAACTAAATTTACCTCATGTCAAATGGGGTAAGAGCTAGCCATTTGAAACAGGCTATGATCTGATTCAGTGGTGCAGTCCTTGGATGGAGTAATAAGATTTAAAAGGGAAAGAGATACTGAAGTAAGTTAAAATTATAAACAGTGATCATGCTTTGAAGTTGTCTGCACTCATGAACTATGAGATCTAAACATGAAGACCAAGGATGGCAAATTAGATAAAGTTCTTCACATGGTAAGTGCAACCACAACCACATCTCTTTCTCCTAATGTGCATTGTCTACATCTGTGAAGATAGTCTCTCTAAGCAAGCTGAAAGAACAAAGGATACCAGCACTGAGGATTAGGAAGTTTTTCAGCATGCATTAACAGCCATATATGGTACTGTTTTTAAATAACTGCTACAAATATGCTTAAGCCTCTCAATTTTATTGGCAATTGGCCTGCTGCTGTACTGACCACTATAGGTATGCATATAAGGCTAGGGACACGGTCAGCACCAACCCCTCGACTCTGTTTTCAGTTTAATAGTGCCTTTTTCAAATAAAATCTGTCTATATGTTAGTTACCTTCCCATTAATAGTGCATCAGCTCCCAACACATAGACACTATCTCTATAGTTTCTCTTGCTATGCAGCTGTAATGTGTATTTTTCCTTGCTGCATAGAAAGAAATGTCCTCTAACAATAATGAAGATACTTTTAAAAATTTTAGAGTAATGTAAACAGCACTAATAAGAGTTAATCTGAATAAAAACAATTTTCTGCAGTCAGGAAATCTTCAATATTGCCAGGTGAGCTAGTCCTACCATAACACCCAACACCCACGCCACAGCATCTGATTTGCTACTCACCATTCCCAGAGTGCTTTGTTACATTTTAAAAACAGCTTGCAGAAACTCATGCACCATTTAAAAGCTTAGTAACTGTTAAGGATTCCCCAGACATGTCCAGCACAAGTGTGCTTACCAAAAGTAAGTGTCTTTGGACTTTTATATGGTTAACTCTGCATTTCCTAAACTAAGAAAGCATAACAGCTAACTTAATGGAAGTTTAAGTTGTTTTGTAACAGAGGATTGTTTTAATGTTTTTTGCCTTCCAACACTGTGATTTTTGCTCGACCAGACTGAACCTTGCTGTTTGTTAAGTTCACTAGCATTCTTTTCCTTACTTCTATGGTACTTTATTTGTTTTGCATGTAGATGGGTATTCTTTGGAATTACATGGCCAACTTGTGACTGTTAACTTTTTCTGAGACTGAGAGATACAGCTGATTAATTTAGGCAATGTTAGTTCTGACCTCTCACTTCTATTTACATTTGTGCTTTAGCAAGGTTTAGTAATAATATTCCTGATAATTTACAAACACTGGTATTTGTCCATGTAGAACAGTTGTATTATCAGAGTGTACAATGTGTTAGACCTTGTTAATGTTAAACTAGCATAGGTTTATACATCAGTTAATATACGATTTTTGATGCGTATAAGATTGTGCTAGATACTTGGCTATTAAATTATTTATTTTATTTTTCCTTGCTGCATAGAAAGACATTTCCTCTAACAATAATGAAGATAACCTATGCATTTTAGAGAAATAAACACCATTAATACAAGTTAAATTGAATAAAAAATGATTTTCTGCAGTCAGAAAAACTTCTCACATTGTTTTGGCTATATATGCATATGCTGATTATGCATGTGTTGTTTTTTTTTTTTGGCTAAACTATAATATTGGCAGGTGCAACCCACTCTGTTTGCCCTCGCTGAGCTTGGGCTTACTCTGCTCATCTCCCAAACCCCCAACATCCTACCCATCCGCACATCCTCTTAAGTTTATTTCTCCCCTATTGTCTCCCTCACAGATATACTACCAAGCCACAATAACTTCCTCCCACCAAAACCTAGCTATCTAATAACAACCTCTTACATTATCAAATTACTATAACTGACAAATACTTTCACCCATCAATAAAACTATACTACCAATCCGTAACAAATTCCTCCATAAAAACTTAACTAAACAAGCAATAACATACTCTTACTTCTCCTTATTACTATAACTGACAATACTTGTTTTGTACACTTCATCTTCTAAAGATACTCTACCTTAAAGCATCATATACCCTAAACTCCCCACCATAATAGAATGTCTCACTCTAACCTCTCTCATGCTCATATTATTAACTTACTCTGTATCTTACCAAACACAACTCCCTGAATATTTCACCTACTACCAAAAAACACAAGATTACAATGTAACCCCTTTATCCATTCTGTTTGATATAGGTCGCCACGTATATAAAAATCACTACACTAACCTTATTAAACTTAAAATACTATATAACTAAAAATAAGATTCAGAGGGATTATCACCCCAAAAAATGAAAACAACACATTCGTAAGAGTGTACTACTGAATTTATTAATCACAGGGAACATTCACCCCAACCCTGCCCTCTCAGACACAGAGTTACTCCACAAATAATAAATCACAAAACAAACTGGTGGAACACAGAATACGAAACTTAAATAACCCAAGTGAAACACAGAAACAATGACCTCAGAACAACTGACCAGTTCTTTGTTAATTAATAACAGTTGAGAACTTTCATTCCAAATTGAACGATTATGTGTCCATTAATTCAACTTTAAAATTAAAGTATTTTAATGATTAACTAAGTTAATTGAAGTATTTAGTGGAGTAGATTTGGTATTGGTTGTTTTTAAACATGTGATCATTTTTAGTGTATTTAAGTGTTTTACCTGTATTATAGGTTCATAGGTAAGTACTAGGCTATCTGCCCAAGGGCATTTATAAGCCTAGCCAGAGTGTGTTGGCTTTTGCTACCCCCTTAGATTAGTTCCCTGCGCCTCTGTCCAGCAGAGCCACTGCAGTGATCCCCAGGGTAAATTTTCTGTTCCCCATCCACCTGTCAAGGTTTCTCTTGAAGAGTGCTAGTGAGGGGCTCTGCTTGATGTATCATAGGTTAGTACTAGGCTAACTGCCCTTGTGAGCCATTTTAAGTCTAGCCAATTATCTCTTGTGAGACACAAACCCTAGACCTTGTGTTTGTAAGGCAAACACCTTAACCATTAAGCCATGTTGGTATTCTAACAAGGTTGATCTTTCTTGTTTAGCAGCCCATATATGCACAGATAAGATGTCCTTATTCTAAACTCCCCTAGCTTGAAATCTATGAGTTAAGTCCTGTTTATACACTTCATAGGTACCTGGAGTAGAACAAATGCATTTAATCCATAAAAATTGTGACTTGGGGATGTTTTTGATTATATGTCCAGGGTGTAAACTGTCGGCATGTAACAGACTATTATACTGGGGATATTTACGGAAAACATATGAATCCAAGGTGTCATCCTTATTTCTAATAACTGTGACATCCAAAAAAAATGATTGGCTTAATGTCACAATTTAATGGAAATTCAATCCCCCATTGTCATTTAAGTACTGGATAAACTTGAGTAAAAATGGTTCGTCCGCCAGCCACACTATCTAACAATCATTGAGATATCTTCTCCAGATATATTTCCCTCAAGTAGATGTTATGATTACCATCATAAATGAGATATTCTTTGATGTAACCCATGACTATATCAGCATATATTGGGGCAAAAGATGCCCCCATAGCCATACCTTGTGTTTGCCGGAAACACTCACCTCGGAAGTAAAAAATATTTTTTGTTAACACATGTTCTGCCATGCATACCAACAAAGTGTTAAAACCTGGTGGATAGATCTCAGCTTTGTTTAACCAATATTGTAAAGCTTGTAATCCAGCCCAGTGGGGAATATTGGTATACAAAGCAGTCACATCTAAAGTACATAGAAGCCAGTGGGAATCCAATTGTGTGTCTGCTATAATTTTAAGGAATTGTGTCATATCTTGGATATGAAACTGGATCATTCCTAATAAAGGTTTCAGATAGAATGTTAAGAAAGCTGACAGGGGCTCCATAAGTGAGCCTTTGCCCGAGACAATAGGTCTCCCTGGTGGCCTGTGTAAATCCTTATGAATTTTGGGAAGTAAATAACTATACTGTCTAGATGGATCCACAACCGTTAGTTGCTGGGCAACGGAATCAGAAAGGATTCCTTCATCTACTGCTTGTTGAATGACATTATCAATTTCCATTTTGAATCTCATAGAGGGACCAAGAGGCATGTGCATGTAGTATCTGGCATCCTTTAATTGCCTATATGCTTCAGAATTGTATGTTGTGGCATCCATAACTACCACAACCCACCCTTATCTGCTGGCAGAATCACTATATCCTTATTGTCTTGTAATTGCTTTACAGCTTGTTGTTCTACCATAGACAGGTTGTGGTTCAACATTCTGGACTTGTGTATTTTAAAATGTAGATCTTTGAGCACAGAATCTCTAAAGACAGAAACATGTTTATCCATAGTTGGCATAAACGTCTATTTTCAAAACCTAAATTCAGTAGATCTTTGAAATGTCTGTTGTGTCGCAAAAAATATCTTAAAGCTCAATAATCGGCAAAATGTTTCAACATCATTAACAATTTGATCCTCATTCACATAAAAGCCAGGGACGTAATTTAATCCTTTATTTAGCAATTGTACTTCCTGGCGTTAGTTCAACCGTGGCTATATTGTGAACATTATAAATATCTATCAATGCGGTCAGTACTCGAAGCAAAGTTTCCACATTGTCTATTGTGCTTATGCTTTCTTCCACCCCTGCGCTGGCCATGCCTAAAAGGGGGGTCCCCATTGCGTTGTTTTTTAGGGATAGGTGACTCCTGAGTATATTCAAAATCTGTGGCTGAAGAATCCTCCCCTGAGGTACTACTATAAGTAGTATTAGACCTTTTTCAAAATGGATCTGGGCCTCTTCCTCTTAACGTTTACTGTGGAACTATCTAAATTAGCAAATGACACTCCTTCGAAGCCCAAATGGCCTGCCCTGCTCATAGTCCCCTAAATCCCTGTTAAATTTAGAAATGTTCTTGTCTTTCAATTGTTTTTCTAACATCACCAAGTCTTTAGTTAGTTTATTAAAGCAAGTAGTATAGAAGGTCTCACCTTCATAAGCCTTTACTTCCTCAGAAATGGGTTTAACATCAGATATGTTGGATTCAATTCTACGTTCATAATATGACACTAAAATATTAACGACGCCCAGTAAGGCACATTGTTGTGCCTTCGCCCAATCTGTAGCCAAGGTGTCATCTATTAATCCTGCTAATGGTTGTAACCGTATTCTCAAACCCCTTGATGTAATATTCTTCACATGATAGGCTTTAAATAATTTTAGATGCCATATGTTTAGTTCTGATGAAGTTCCTAAAATTTGGAATGCAAGTGCTCAACTGTGATTAATAAAGACTTGGTCAGTCATTCTGGGGTCGTTGTTTATGTGCTTCAGTTGGGTTATTGAAATAATAAATCAACCCTTCCAGAAAACAAAAACTCCTCTCCTGATAAAATACAAAATAGCGAAAAGAAACTCAGTCTGTTCCATATGAACCTCAGAAGCATTGCAAACAAAATTCCAGAACTACATGCACGGATAAAATATCACTCTCCTAACATATTAGCAATAAGAGAATCTTGGTAAAAAATGAGTATCAGTAATACAGAAGGACTCCACCCCCCCTGCTTAGCTTTAACATCCTTAGAGCTGATAAATTAAACAAAAAAGCAGTAAGGGTAGCAATAATGTACCACAACAGCATAAACCTACCCCATTTCTTATCTCCCATGCCCTCCTTCCTCAATGCCAAACTACTTCTAAGCAGCCTAAAACTAAATGCACACAAAACAATATAGGGTGGTGGCCCTTTATGTCCCATCTGGAGACAATACTAGCAGACTGGACAACATCCTGTCCTGGCTATCTGATAATGTACACAGTGAGACAATTGCACTAGGTGATATTAAATCTGTACAATTTCTCCCAACTTATCAGTGATCCTACTAGAATCACCCAGTAAAATGGTAAAACTACCACCTTGGACTGGTTATTAACAAGCTCCCACACTACCTTAGCTAGCACACTTAGTGACTGCCTGCCCATACATGACACAAGGGAATACCATACTTCTCCCAGGAAATACACATATAAATCCTCTCACATTTACAGCTTTGACCCACAACTGTTTAATACCTCAGTGCAGTCTCACAACTGGAGCATCCTAAAAGTCTTGATACTAGATGATGCTGTTATCTATTTTAATAAGATATTTATAGAACTGCTAAACAGCATGGCCCCTCTTAGGCTTAAAAGAGTGCAGAACAACTCTGCTCTTTGGCTTACTGCTACTACTGGAAAATGAATGAGGAATAGAGATAAAGCCAGGAAGACATGGCTCAATAATAAAACATAAGACAATCTTCAACAATATCAGTGCTTACAAAATAGAGCCAAATGCCAGATAAAACTTCACAACAACCTGTATTGCTGCAATTTGCAGAATATATACTACAAAAATTCTATGCAATTCTGGACCGCCATAGTTAAAATACTACATCCTGGATCAAATGGACAACCAGCCCCCAACTCCACTCTTCGCTGGAAGAAACAGCTAAAGCTTTCAATGATCATGTTACCTTTAGCATTACTAAACTACTTTGCAATGAAACTTACAACACATCGACCTCCTCTAATAATCTGACCACATCCCACTCAGTCTCATCTTCAGTTCCAAAAATACTTACTCTTTCTCCTTTCAAGTAGTATCTATCATAACAATCAAGAAATACCTGAAACAAATTAAACCGAGTGCACTTGCTCCAGATGGAATTCCTCATGATTTCTTAAAAACAGCAGCCAGCTCAATTTCCATTTCACTATCTATTCTCATGAACAGGTTGATTCAGAAATACCAGCCTTATGGAAAAAAATCTCACATCAGCCCACTTCACAAAGGAGGTACCTCCAAGGATATATAAAACATTAGACCCATTGCTATTCTCTGTCCTCTTTGAAAATTCCTTGAAAAATCCATTAATAGTCAATTAATGACTTGTTTGCAAACAACTTCCTCACCCCTACCCATCATGATTTCAGACCAGGACATAACACTACTGCAGTTCTCTAAACCTAGCAAGAAACAAATGCCAGCTGGTTTCTGCCATGTTTCTGCTGCTGTCCAAGGCCTTCAATACCATTTCCCACAGTCTTCTCCTAAAACAACTCTCTTCACTTAGCCTATCAAACATGTCCACCAAATGGTTCTCCAACTACTATATCAATGATTAATAAACAACTAGGCACCTTTAGTGATGAGGAACAAAAGGAATTGCATCAAGTGCACTTAGGTGAAGAAGAACGCCTAATGGATCTATTTGTTACGGAGCAGAGTGGACTAGTGAATAGAGTTTTAACAAACTGCAACAAGGTATATTTACCCTGTGTAAAAAATGTTACTAGCATAGTTACATCAAGAGTTAATCATAATAGGAGTTTGGACCTAGATCGGGATTCACCAGGTGAAATGGCTTGTTCCATTATTATGAATGATAAAAAGGACTTTAAAGTCTTTAATTATACACAAACACCAGTTAGTAAAAAATTGTTAAAACATTGGCAAAGGGATTAAACTTTGTGGTCACTAAACATGCTAATATTGCACAATTATTAATTGAGTTTAAGATTTATATTAGGAACTGAATTTTAAGTTAATGTTTAACTACATGTCTCAAGCTATCACAGGCTTAAGAATATCTAGCAAATTTAACCCTCGACCCACTCCATACTTCAACTTTTCGAAAAAAGTGTGAGAATGATTTTAGATTGTTGTTAAAAAGTACTCACAAGAACAGTGTTTACAACATTGAAAAAAATAGCTTAGAGGAAATAGAACACATTAAACAGTTGAATATCAGGTTTATGAAACCCAATAAGGGTGGGGGAATGGTTTTATTGAGCAAAGAAATGTACACTCAAAAGATGTTTAAGTTATTAAATGGCAATACTTATATCCCGGTCAGCGGTAGAGAGGTGAATGAGGCTTATAATAAAGTAAAGACACAAATTAGGGACCTGTTTATTAAAGGTAAGATTACAGTTGAAGAATTTGATTCCTGAACATTAATTATCCAGTTATACCTAATATTTTTGGGATCCCAAAAATTCATAAAGATTTGAATGACCCCCCTTTGTACCCAATAGTAGACGCTAGGGTGTCGATAACTTGTGCTTGTGCCAACTTTTAGACAATCAGTTGAAACATCTTTTAGGAAAAGAAAAGCAAATTTGTAAGGATTTATAGTTCATAGGATGGGATTTCCTTAATAAAATAAACAGTGTGCAATATGATATTAATGATACTTTAGTGACAATTCATGTAAAAGACTTGTACATAATCATTCTTCACAAGGAAGGGGTTAGTTGGTTTTGTGACTTTTTATTATTTTATAACATCGCATCGACCAGACAAAAATTAACCTATATGAAGAACTTTTAGAAATGGTGTTAAAAAAATTTTGATATTATTTGAGGGTAAATATTTTTTCAAAAAGACGGGGTAGCTATGGGGAAAAGTTGCAGGGCCCTTTTAGCTAATATTGTGATGGTTATTTGGAAAGAAAAAAATTACTGGATAGTGAATTTAAGGATTGTTTAAGGATGTATGTTTGTTGCCTGGACAACATCTTTATTTTATGGAAGGGTAGTGAGGTTGATTTAAGTAGGTTTCAGGACTATATTAATGGCATTACATCTTTCCTTAGATTCGCCTTCCAGTCAAATAAATTTAGGATTCCCTACTTGGAAGTGATGTTAAAAAAGGATGTTAGGAACAATGCTTACATTGCCTCTATTTATAGAAAACCAATGTATTCCCATAGCCTATTGCATTATAATAGTGCACATCCAGTCTCGCAGAAGAAATCTGTAATAAAGGAACAATTTGTATGAGCAGTGAGAATGATGACGAGAATAAATGACCTTTTAGAGGAATGTGACAAATTAAAAATAACTTTGAGAGTAGGGGATATCCCCTCGAGATGATTAACAACTTAGGACATAAAAAAAGAGCAAAGAGTTTTTATAAACCTTTATTAGGTAATATGGAAAAGAATGTAATTAAAGAAAAATTCTGGATAAAAAAATGGATGATTATAAGTGTGATGGTGTCACCACTTTCAGCTTGGAGAGTGATAGGAATAAGGCAATATGAGTAAAAAATTGGACTATCTTAAAAGAAGACATAGATATATCTTATAAACCCGATGATGGTCCCTGTATTAAGTATAAAAAAGGGTTAACCTTAAAGTGTATTTTAGAGAAACTGGTGCACAATTTAAAGACTGCAGTAACGTGCAGGATGCATTGCTGCGGACTTTGTAATTATTGCAACTATATCTTATTGTGTGACAATGTGACTATTAGGGGATATAGAGTATTTCTTAATGATATATATGATTGTACTACAAAGAGTGTAGTTTACACAGCATTATGTCAATCTTGCACTGCATATTATATAGGTAAGATGGAACGGTCACTCAAGGAAAATATCTAGGAACACTGTTACAATATTAAGAAAAATAAGAGTAAGAATGCATTAGCTGAGCACATTGCTTTGAATAACAAACATTGGTTTAAGTTTGTTATTTTGGAAAAGGTAATGCAAAATGAAAGGGGTGGACCCTGGGCAATCCTTCTTGAAAAGAAGGAATTTTATTTGCAGCTATGGCTGAATGCAGTTAGCCATCCAGGTCTAAATGAGCATGTCTCGATCACTAGTGTATTAAGATTAAAAGCAATAGAAAGATGATATGGGAATGTAATGATGATTTTTTTGTAATGAGTGTGCACAAACTGGGATAATATTAGGATTTGACTTGTATCAAATTTTATTGTTTTTGTGGGACTTAACCAACTTTTTTACTGAAACAGTGTACTGTATTTAAAAAAAAGGCGAGGGGGTGTTTATAATTGTGGTACCTGATTGGACTATGTTATAGACTTACGTCGTTAGGTTTTGAGGATTTAAATAGCTTTTGGTAAAATGGATTTCATTTGATGAAGTCTTGGATGTCTTACAAGATGAAAGCGCTTATCAGTTCTGAGTTATTGATTGTTTTTAACTGTGGGCCAGATTCACGAAGGCTTACACGGAGTCTAAGAGTAGTGTAAGACTCCATGCAGCCTTCGCGATCCAGGAACAGCCCAAAGTCCGTGTAAGAGTCAGGCTAAAATGGCTCTTACACGGAGTGGCGGTAAGCTAATCAGCCCATTTGCAGCCGAATAGCATGCAAATGAGGCTGATTAGCGATCCAGGAAGCCAAGAACAGCCCGTGTAAGAGCCGTGTTAGCTGCAGAAATGTACTCAGTTGACAACTGAGTACGTTTCTGCAAACACGGCAATGGAGCCATGTCAGCTCCAAATAAAGGGTGCATATGTTATAGGCAGCATGCCAATGGCCAAATATGTGGCCCTTGGCAAGGCAACCCCATGCAAAAATATTAAAAATATAATTTTTTTTTTCGGCAATTGCCGATGTGTAAACCCAGTGCAGCCCCACGCAAACGGGCTGCGCTGCATAAAACATAAAAACGAAGGTTTTAAACCTACAAATGTAGGTTTTATGCAATACATGGAATGTCAATGGAGGGACCAGCATAGGAAAACCAACATGGCCACCGTGTAGTGGTTGCCAAGGGGTGAAGCCAAGTCTAAGAGATGTAACTAAGCATTAGTAGGCAATCTGATGCAAATGAGGGTAAGGATACTGAATTCCACTGTCACATAGCAAATGAGCACATTCTGAGTAGTGTAAGAGTTACAGAAGGGGGAGGAACAGAGTAGGAGATAGGTGACATCACAGGGGGGAATGGTAGAAAGGGATGGAGTTCATTGGAAGGTAGAGTTACATGACAGATGTCAGACAGATATCAAGGAAGGAGGTGTGCCACTAAGTAAACATGAGAAAGTCAAGAAATGGAAGGTGTACACTGTTGCCTACACCAAAGTTTCTTGCTGGACGTGTATACGCACGTGTGCGCGCCATGAAGCACGAGTAAGGCGGTGTGCGCCCGTGTAAGGCAGTGTGCGCGCGTGTAAGGCAGACTAAGCATGTGGGAGCGTGTTGGGAGATGTTTAACACCGTTTGCGTGGGCGTGCATGCGTTTTAATCCAAATAAGCAGATCCAAAACTGTGTACTCGCGTGTAAGCCACTGTGAGCGTGTTTCTGCTGGTTTGCACACGGCTCCACCTTGAGGAAACAGAGAGGAAAAAGGAAACAACAGATGTACTAGGAAGTTAGCAGGGAATACTGCTGGAGCTAGCAGGTGAAAACAATTAGATGCAGGCAATTACACAGGCAGAATACTAGGCCAGCCCAGCACTTAAAACTCTGCAAACAGCAGTGCAGAATGTTTCTCTCAAGAGACACTGCAAGACAGGAGTTAAGTTATCAGAAGTGAAAACTGAAAAAGCTGAACTCAGAGCAGAAATGTTAGGGGCTGCCATAGCTGTCATAATGAGACATAGGCGACTTGCTGAGGGTGGTGACAATGCAGATGGTGCCAGACAACCCGCAGTGAGGAGACGGAGAAGAGTGTACAGGCCCAGGGTCACCTACCACGGGTTACATGAGCTGGAGATAGTAGAGCGCTATAGAGTGGACAGAGACCTCCTGCAGCAAATAGTGGAGCTGTGCAGGCCACGCCTCACACACAGAACCAACAGAGGAACCCATCCCAGTGGAAACCAAGGTATGTGTTGGCCTAAGAATACTAGCAACAGGTACCTTCCAGAGACCAACTGGCGATATGATGGGGATATCACAGGCATCAGCTTCCAGGGTGCTGCACCAGTTCCTGGATGCCATGTCAGCACATGTCGGTGATCATGTATACTTCCCCAATGCCCATGAGGTATTGGCCAGCAACATGCGTCTCTTCCAGCAAATAGCGGAATACCCTGAGGTACTGGGTGCTATAGACTGCACGCACATACGCATCAAAGCACCAGCAGGAGAGCGGGGTAGGGCCTACATAAACCGCAAGGGCTTCCCCTCCATCAACTGCCAGGTCGTGTGTGATGCCCAGGGCATAATAATGAATGTGTGTGCTGGCTGTCCTGGGAGCTACCACGATTCCCACATCTGGCATTTGACGCAGCTGTACCAGACATTTGCCAATGGGGACATCCCACGGACACCTAGTGGGGATGCAGGATATGCACTGGAGCCATGGCTGATGACACCCATCAGAAACGCACACACACCTGAACAGGAACGCCATAATGAGGCACACGCACAAACACGTAATGTAATAGGCGTGTGTTTGGGCTGCTCAAGTCACGGTTCCGGTGTCTGGACACATCTGGTGGAGCCTTGCAGTACACACCAACTACATGTACCCAAATTGTCATGGTATGTGCTATGCTACATAATATGATCTTGCGAAAACAGCTGCAGCAGGACCAGCATAGGGCTGGGCCAAACAGCCCCCCACCATCGCCAAGGCCACCACAGGCACAGCATGACTCGGAGGAGGAACAACCTGAGCCTGCCCCAGTAGGCAGAAGGAGGCGTGCCCAGTATGCCCTGGCCTTGGCAAAGAGGCAACGCACATACATTGGCTCAGTAGGAACCTTGGGAATGATACCCCTCTCTGACTCACTCATATAGTAACAGGGATGCCTAACGTGACACAACCTGCTCACAAACATGTACAGGGAAGTGTAATATGTGCATCCGACAGAGGCAGCCCTGCAGCACCACCTGAGGCATGAATGCTATGTGTTAAGTAATGTAACACCAAGTACCATATGCACACCTGAGGACCCCGACTAACATCCTACCCTCAACAAGCAGCATGCCACAACATGACAACGAGATGATGAAGTGCAACAATTGCTGAAGTAATGCAGTTATGCAAAGGGGACCCAATGTGTGCCAGTCTGGGATGACATGCTGAGCATGACATGATGCACCACCTGCTAGGACTGGCGTGCACCTATCAGTGCAGGCCGTATGGATACTGGCAAAGGCTGTTGTCATGCACAGTGTGCCCTGAATAGGTAAGGCTCAAAACACAAACCTATCTCCATAGGTACCAGAAGGGATAAGAATAAGATAAGGGATAAGTTCAAACAGCAACATGCATGCAGTCTAAGCCCACCCAGTATGGAGAATGTTGATAACTGTGCTGTAACAGAAATCTGAGTCAAGGCTCACAACAGCACCCTAACACTACCAGGTTACACCTCATACTGTGCTGTACATCCTCAAAACTTGGAACAAGCTACAAAAGTAGGGTGACTAGCAAGAATTGTCAAGGATAACCACACCCCCATGTTGGTACCACCACAAAAAGCAGCATGGACTAGCCATGCTCAAGTAACAGTGGCTAAAACTGCCCCCCAGTGTATAGCCTGCTACAGAGTACTGGCCCAACACCAGGAACTGCATCCGGCCCATGCTGGAATACATGAATATATCAAGTCCTCCAAACCACATTATATTGGGCGACTGCAAATACCCAGACACATAGACTGGGAGCATTATACCAGCTGCAACAGTGTAGGACAAAAGTTCATCGAATCCACAAACCAAAAGGCCCAGGAACAATGTACCACCCCCACAAGAGGGGCAAGCATACTGGATGTGATAATCAGCAACATGGGTACGGGATGTCAAGATGAGAAGTGTATTGCTCACTGGTAAAACCAGACCATATAGTAATCACACTGGATATACAAATCCTGACCACAGTCCCTGTCCGGAAAATCACAGTGGAAAACATGTGCTAAGCATTATTTGCACACCTCCAAACTGATGTGGAATCCATGAAAGGTCCCGTGCAGGTGCAAAATATGGGCCACGCCTCAGAACCTGTAATACAGCCATTCCATGAACACTGCCAGGAATGCTTGGATTATGCAGTCCCAAATTAAAACAAGACACAATGCCTAAATCTGGCATGGTGGACACCAGCCATAACCAAAACATGCAAGAGAATGAGGAAGCTACTACATGATAGAGCAAGCATGAACAATGAAGTAATTACTGATCAGTAGTATGGCAATATAATCTGTCCACACATGCAATCCAGTAAGGCCAGTCACAACAAGTGGAATCTGTGAATCCTGAGGCAATGTTACACCTGCCCCAAGTACACAGACAACCCCCAACTCCACCTAAGAAATACAAATATATGTGAGAGATGCAACCATCCATCCAAACCGGAGGCAGAGCTCCCCCAACTCAGTACACCCAAAACAAGTCAGTAGGAGAAGGTAACCACACACACCACAAACACATACCCACATAGACCTATCACAACTGCAAACCAAACACATAAACACAGAAATACATTCCCGGAGGCAGAAATCACACACACAGCACACCAACAGAGGCCACTAAAGCAGACACCCAATGAAACAGCCTCCAAACATAGCACATGCAACACATAGCACACAAAGCTGGTGTGCCAAACAGTCACAGGCCAGAAGGAGAAACAACATGCCCGATACAGTTGTAATAGGTGACTCCATAGTCAGACACACTGCTGTCCCGCACAGCAGACTGAACAAGGAAAGGGTACAGTAAGCTGCCTGTAGGCCGCCACAATATGCCACATAACAGAAATATGTAGGTCACTCCAAAGCAAATAGAAATATGATGCAGTCATAGTCCATGCTGGTGTGAATGACCTGAGATGTACTGCCCTAGACTACATGTAAAGAGACACAGATGAGCTATCCGATTATGTAGTCCAGGCCGGTATGACACTCACCGTTTGCAGCAACCTACCCTTACCAAGAATAATGCCACAGTACAAACACGGAATGATCAGTCATAGCAAGTAGCACACTTACTGGTGTCATTCCAAGGGGATCCAATGTCTGTCTGCTTGGGATGTCATGCTTGACAAGCCATGCAGCTGCCCTTGGGATGGCCTGCACCTGTTACCCCTGGGCGTCTGAATAGTGGATAAGGCCTTTGCCACCTCCATACAGCCTTTTGTAGGCAAGGCTGAAAAGACTGACCCACCACCTGAGAAAACATAAGTGGAAAGAAACATAAGGGAAATGCTGACCAATGCCAGATGTGTACACCCCAATATGCATGCTCCCGAGGCCATCCCCAGAATAGAGAACATCGATGTCTGTGCAGTGACAGAAGCCTGCTGCAAGGCTCCTGACAGCACACCAGCACTACCAGGTTATACCACGTACCATGTGTCATGGCCCCAAAACCTGGAACACTACATAAAAGGAGGTGAGTATCCATAGGCAGCACAGACACCCATACGTCCAGGTAACTGACAATGCACAAGGCAGTGGAGTTCACCCATGTGCAACTAACTGTAGGCAAGACTGCTGTGCAGTCTGTAGCATGCTACAGACCGCACTCTCACACACAATAACCCCCCCCCAACTGTCCTGAAGACACTGGACAGTATGAATGTCCCACCAAATACCAAACAAGGTACCACGAAATACCACATAGGTGGTAAACCATTATGTATGGAAGGAGTAACCAGGGACCTAGGGACACAAGTGAACAGTAACCTGTTATGTGACACCCACATTGCCAATGTGGCTAGGAAGACTGTCTACATGTGACACTGTATCAGGAAAGGAGTCACATCTACGGCAACAGAGGTCACTGTGCCCCTATACTTTACCCCAATCACACCCATAATCCAGTACAATGCCTCATATGGGATCTACCTTACCTGACACCTGCAGCAGTTAGAAAGACCTCAAAGGTACCTCACCAAGAGGATAAAGTGTCACACATATATGTCATATGCTGCCTGGCTGTAGACACCCCAGCTGACTCCAGTCACAGACTGCCCACACAGAGGCATTGCATGCCTGTTGTAGGAGGCCATGCCCAACACAGGAGTAATGGACATGCTCCACCCCAGACAACACATATCCATTGGAGCTGCGAGAGTGAGAGATGTCAACCTCAACAAATAATGAAATAGGATGTGCTGGTGGGACAGATACATAATCCAGAGGCTGCCCACACCCTGGACCAGAATCCCACTCCATGTTAGGCAGAGCCCCTCACTGACACTGTTCAACAGGAATCTTGCCAAGTGGATGGATGATTGTAGAGTTACAGTGGGGGTCTTCACTGTGTCATGTCCAGACAGAGGCACAGCAAAGCAAATAATACATGGCCATAATATCCACATAGCAAGGGGTCTCAAAAGCCACACACACTCTGGCTAGGCTAACAAATGCCCAGGGTGGATAGCCTAGTATGAACCTATGAACCTATGTAGATACAAATTGTACAGGACACTAAGGATAATCCCAAGGCTTACACAACTGATGGTAGGAGCCATGTTGGGAATTCACAGATATGCCCTGAATCACACAAATACCACAAACACACACACATATTGCCAACATACATCCCGACAGGTGCAGTGCAAACCCCCCCCCCCCCCCCAATGCCGAATATCTATCCCAGCAGACTGCTGGCCCCCTGACATAGCAGATGCTGAGGTAACAGACAACATCTCCAAAGCAAAACACACAGCAGCAATGGTATGAGATGGTGACCTGGGCTTAGTGCAACATGGAGTCTAAGATGAATGGAATGCCAAACCACACTACTGCTCAATGTCAGCCGTACCACAGAATATGTACCCAAAGAGCAGTGCACAACAACAGTGGTCCTTCTCAACAAAGGTGTTGCCTGAATGGATACTGAACAGTACTACCCCAGAATCCTGAGAAGCCCAGATTGCACAGCTATGGAAAGGATCAGCATGTACCACAGACATAAGGATGTTGGGGACCTACTGACACCGGACCCAACCCAGTGTGGCCTTCTCAAGTGCAGATCCTGCCCCTAGCCATGTTTGACTCAATTGAAACAGTCATTAAGGTCATTGATGAGGGCAATGTGCTCCACACAGTGTATCTGGACCTTGCAAATGCTTCTATACAATACCCTACATGTTCAGTATAGATAGGCTCACCAGCGTAAATATAAACCCACATGTCAGTAGAGGGGTTGCAAACCAGACCAAGGACAGAACAGACATGGTCAGACATGCTTCAGCCATATCAGACTACAAACCAGATATAACTGGCATCCCACAAGGCTTTGTCCTGGTATCTCCCTCGTCTGGTATATATGTCCCATAGGTACAGGCAAACATGGAAGGACTGTGTCCTAACATGTTTGCAGAGGACTACAAACCGCTCACCACATATGATCCACCAACTGACACATGCATCCCACAAAAGGGCCACATAAAAACAGACAACCGGTGCCATAGCTATGTCAGCAAGCTAAGTGCAGAAACGTGTATAGTCAACCCCCGTGGATATACAGTAAGTGCCCACCAATCACCACATAGGTGTTAACCCATTATGTAGTTAACATGTAATGAGAGACCTGGGGACACAGGGTGATAGATATCCTGCATTGGACAAACATGTGCTGTAGTGTTTACAGAAACATACCATATACCCACCTAATCATGAAGGCTGTCAGATCTACATAAGGGGAGGTCATTGTGGCTCTGCAGTCCTCCTGCATCAGTGGTACAATCGACTACAATAGCCCCTGTGGGATGTACCTCAGCAGACACCTCCATCAACTGTAAAGTCCCCAACAGTACCTCATCAGGAGTATCAAACAGCCTACACAGATGCCATGTGTTGCCTGTGTTGCTGGCATCAATAAACATGCTGCACATAGTACAATCTGAATGGCAGTGAGCTATGCACATGACAGACCTGAACCCCAGCACTGACTTACATAGGACAAGCTGTACTGTGTGATCCATAACACAGAAGCCACTCCCACCCATGAGTGAACCCTCAGCACAGGCTACCCATAGAGTCACTTATCAATCTTCCTCAATAGGAATCCTGATGGGTGGACGGGAGATGGTAGGTTTATCCTGGGTATCACTGTCATGTCACAGGTAGACAGAGGCACAGTATACTAACCATGACATATGTCATGGCAAACTCCTCTTACAATGTGTGTTGAAGGACAAACACACTCTCCAACTTGCATTAGACATGGACTAGGGCACATCGTTAGTGTTTGCAATTGTACACCTATGTTGTGGAATACACTAACAATGTTGGACAAGCCTGGTGTAAGTAGTTCATATCTGAACAGAATGCAACATGGTCAGATGTACACAACTGGCCCCAACCAGGCTGTTGTTCCCACTATCGAAATGTAAAGCAGTGATAGCAGTAAAGCCCAGGTTACTGTCCACCACAGTCAAAGTACTACCAGTACACTATACAGTACTACAGTGTTAGGTCAGTGTGAAAGGATGTTGACAACTGTATGCAAAGTATCCCATGCAAACACTGCAGGCACAGTATAATCCTGTTGTGTTCACACACAAAGCAGTTGTACAGTAACTACACAACATGACACACAACCCACAACCATAAACAGGTGATAGTTTGTGAAGTTCACACACATCCACAAATGTGGTGGGCTGCAGAGTCCAACATATGGAATGCTCACACTGGGCATGCTCACACACTTTGACAACATGCCATGGGAAGGCTGAACTGGGCATGCTCACACACTTAGTTTGTAAAGTTCACACACATCCACAAATGTGGTGGGCTGCAGAGTCCAACATATGGAATGCTCACACTGGGCATGCTCACACACTTTGACAACATGCCATGGGAAGGCTGAACTGGGCATGCTCACACACTTAGTCCAAATCTTGGTTTAGCAGTTGGACACACATATCTGGTATTGTTATGTGTTATGCCAGGAACCAACCACATTACAGCAGTCTGCCCAGTGCACACAGTTAAATGACTACGGAGACATACGTGATATAGTGGATCCCTCCCATATGCAAACATTTTCTACAGATGCAAAAGTTGTTCATACCAACAGGGAATGCTATGGCAATAAAGATATGCAAACAGTCTATCAGCAACAAATAATGTGCATTTGACAATTAAACATAATGGTGTAGAGGTCAACACTAGGCTGTTTGCCCTAGGGAATGACAGCTTAGCCATAGTGTGCTTGGTGTCTGCCTCCCCACAGGATGCACATTCCCCTTTCCAAACACAGATGATGTCAGCACCCTATAAGTACAACAGGAGAAATGAAACTTCCCAGTAATCCGAATAGCGCGCTCCGCTAATGCGTCCGTCTCAAGTGTCATTACATAGTTAGGTAGGGGTTTCAAATCCTGCAAGTGCTCAGTGTGTGTGTGTAAGTCTGTGTGAGGGAAATGTCCCTTTTGGCAAACAGGAAAAGACACTACAGGATGCACATTCCCTTTTCTAAACACCGATGATGTCAGCACCCTATAAGTACAGCAGGAGAAAGGAAACCTCCCAGTAATCCGAATAACGCACTCTGCTAATGCGTCCGTCTCAAGTGTCATAACATAGTTAGGTAGGGGTTTGAATCCTGTGAATGGCAAGTGTGTGTGTTTGTCTGAGGGGGGTTAGTGTGTGAGGGAAATGTCCCTTTTGGAAACTAGGTGAACAGACTACAGGATGCCCATCCCCTTTTCTAAACACCGATGATGTCAGCACCCTATAAGTACAGCAGGAGAAAGAAAACCTCCCAATAATGCGAAAAGCGCGCTCCGCTAATGCATCTGTTTCAAGTGTCATAACATAGTTAGGTAGGGGTTTGAATCCTGTGAATGGCAAGTGTGTGTGTTTGTCTGAGGGGGGTTAGTGTGTGAGGGAAATGTCCCTTTTGGCAACTAGGTGAACAGACTACAGGATGCCCATCCCCTTTTCTAAACACCGATGATGTCAGCACCCTATAAGTACAGCAGGAGAAAGGAAACCTCCCACTAATCCGAATAGCGCGCTCTGCTAATGCATCCGTCTCAAGTGTCATAACATAGTTAGGTAGGGGTTTGAATCCTGTGAATGGCAAGTGTGTGTGTTTGTCTGAGGGGGGTTAGTGTGTGAAAGAAGTGTCCCATTTGGCAAATAGGATAAGACACTACAGGATGCCTATTCCCTTTTCTAAACACTGATGATGTCAGCACTCTATAAGTATAGCAGGGGAAGAGAAAACCCCCAGTAATGCAAATAGCGTGCTCTGCTAATGCGCCCGTGTCATAACAGTCCGATAGGGGTTTGAATCCTGCAATTGGCAAGTATGTGTTTTTGGCTGAGGGGGGTTACTGTGTGTGAGGACAATGTCCCTTTTGGCAACTAGGTGAACAGACTACAGGATGCACATTCCCCTTCTACACACTGTTCAGCAGACGGCCATGGCTCTGGCACAAGTTGTCTGTTGCTATGATGCCCCTTTGGAAGATGCTTGTGTCAGCTGGGGAGTCGATTATGGTGTCCAGTTTGCAGTCATCTGCATATTTGGACAGCCACAGTTCATCCGTGTTGGCCTGTACCTCCAATAAATATGTACCAAACAACAGGGTCCCAGGACTGAGCCTTCTGGGACACAACCTGTAACTGTTATGGGGTCTGGCATGGCTCCAGCAATGCTAACCATGTGGGTTCTGTTCTTGAGCCACTGTGCAATCCATCTAGTGACATAGGGGCTTATATTTAAGCTGGTGAGCTTCCCTAGAATGCACAAGTGGGGTATTGTTGCGAAGGCGTTTGCAAGGTCCAGGTAGACTGTGTGAACCACCTTCCCCTCGGCAATGGCCTTGGTGACTGTAGCAAAGAAATCAACCGGGTTACACCCGGTAGTGCTGGTGTGCTCTCAGTAGCCCTGAACCAGGCATCTGTTACTGCACAGATATCGATGTTTCCCATGCCAAGGAGTGTTTTGGGTGCATGCATCTGGAGGTTTAGACATCTGGCGTTGGGTAGCATTGCTCTTAGTGTCTTATCCCTTGTGATACCTATGAAGGTGGGTTTGTCATTTGAGCCCTGCCTAACATAGGCACTATGGGGTAGCAAGAGCCTTTGCCAATATCTGATAGGCCAGGGGTGACAGGTGCAGGCTGTCCCTAGCAAAGCAGGTAGTTCAACAGGAGATGAATGTGTGAAGGTGTAGTGCCTGTGACTACTTAGCAGTAGCATATATGACTGCTCATGTGGACACATGCCAGGCAGGTCATATGCACTGTGTCACAGGCAATGTACATGTGAACAGGTCAAACAGTGGCAACCTGTCAAGTGGGACATGGCCATACATATAGTAGGCTATGCAGATGGCACTAGGAGTCCACAGAAGCTCTATAACTATGCATTGCAGGTGTGATCGGTATTCCAGGGTAATTGCAAGCAAACATGCATGCAAACAAAGATACAGTGAACAGGGCTCCATGTAGTCCATTGTAAAACAAACAAGCTGTACCAGTTCCATAAGGTAACACTGCAAATATGCAGGCGCTATGCACATGTACATGGAAATACACTGGTCAGATGGCTAGGGTCCAGTCTCAGTGCACACAAGTGTACGGAACATGCATGTACTGTCAGGATGTACAATAACTGGATAGAAACCCATGTGCCCATACCTGCAGTAATACACATGTCAAATAACAGACACCGAGCCTTCTCTCAGTGGTGCCATACTTAGTAGGATGTATGCTCCCTGGCCTGCCACCACAGTATCCCTGACATATATGGGGACTCTCCCTCCTGTGACAGTTAGTTATGTGTGTTGGTGCTGTCTAGCATGGTATGAGATATGTGCATGCAGTGCTAGTGTGCTCCTGTGTGTCCTGTACCAGTTGTGTAGTTCTGCACACATATCAACATCCTCAAACATCTGCATTGCAGAGTCTAGTGTGGGCAACATGCCACTTGCAATTTACATGTCCATCATTGTGTATTACTACATTCATTACCCATCCCCTGTGCTACCTATGTTTGTAGCCTGCTGTTGACATCATTACCACCAGTATGCCAACATGTGCAGATGATACACTATGGTACTTACCATGGGTGTAGACAACAGGACATGACAATCACACAAATACTGCATCAGGCATGCTGTGATATACCCACAATTAATTCAGCACACAGTACTGTTAACAACATGATACTATTACTACACATCTATGTGGTCACCCTGTGCATCAGCAACATGTTAACCTGTACCTGCACAGTTGTTACAGAATGCAGGAGGTGGCACAGTTTCATCATATGCACAGGGTGTGAACTTGGTATGCCTGGGTCAGCCACCCATACCACCAATTGACATGTATGTGTATGTGTGTTGGTGAGGGACAGCAGTAGAAGGTGGGGCAATGTTGATGCAGTGTGTGCGTGTATGCGGTAGCCCTAGGTGTTGTCAATTTGCATGTGTGTATGGATGCACACAGTTCCACCTCATGGCTGCCATATACTGGTGTTTGTGGACAGCCACAGACTGTACCTGCCAGGTCATACAGATCAGTGTCTCTGGCCACGGACACGGTACCTGTGCCTTGCAGGGGTGCTACGGACCGTATCCGGTACCAACCCAGACTGGGTACTGTCATCAGAAGCAGGTGTTCATTGACTGGACACAGATCCCTGTCGGGCCTGGCCAGAGCCACGTGCACGTGGTCTCCTGGGGCGGTCTGATGACAGCACAGACCCAGCATTGCTGGGGCTGCTGCTGGCACTACGGGGGCGGCCGCGGCCCTGTTGTCGTCCGCGCCGACTGCCAGCTGCTGCTGTTGCTGGCATACGGCCACGTCGACGCCTCAACCGCCCACCATCACCCTGGCTCATGGACATGTAGTTGTGGAACCGGTCTAATATGTCCCCACAACGTCTGTCTATGACATCGGTGAAATCACGGATGGCGGCCGCAATGTCACGCATACTGTCAGTCATGGCTGTGCGACATGCTGCCAGCTCCCTCAGACCCTGTCTGGTGTACCGCTCCATACGTGCCTGTGCCTGCATGACAGTCCGAAACATAGCCGAGGTTGTAAGACCTCTGTGGGCACGTCTGACAGGGGCAGTACGCCCATGGATGCTCCCACGAGAACCCCTGGACATCTGTCTGTGTGGTACCATCTCTGGGCCATGCCCATGGCTGCTGTGTGGGGAAGCATGTGCCGCAGATACCACATTACCCTGGTCAATGCCCACTGTATGCTGTCCATCACCTAGGGACAGTGGTGACAAGGGTGTATTGGCAGGATAACTGTGCGCATTGATGGGGTCGACAGCTGTGTACTGTCAATTGGCTGACCAATGGCGGACCCTGGCATACCTTCCTGTGCCATTACACCAATGTCATCATTATCAGTACCCACGGCACCTGACTCAGGTTCCCTGCTACATGACACCAGAGCAGCAACAGAACCTGTGGGAAGGAAACAGGAAACACAGTTTACAATGTCTACACATTACCAGCGATGCACACATGCACAGGTGCACACATGCACACATGCACACATGCACAGGTGCACACATGCACACATGCACACATGCACAGGTGCACACATGCACACATGCACACATGCACACATGCACACGTGCACACATGCACACATGCACACATGCACAGGTGCACACATGCACACATGCACACATGCACACGTGCACACATGCACACGTGCACACATGCACACATGCACGCATGCACAGGTGCACACATGCACACATGCACACATGCACACATGCACAGGTGCACACATGCACACATGCACACATGCACAGGTGCACACATGCTGCGTGCACACATGCACACATGCACACATGCACACATGCACAGGTGCACACATGCACACATGCACACATGCACACATGCACACATTCACACAGTTTCACACAATTGTACAGTACTCAGTATGCGTGATATCGACACACAGACACAGACACACCTACATGCATACAAAGAGCACTACTAAGTGTGCCACATAGTACTATTACTATCAACACTTTTACAGGTATTGTAAATAGACACTCACCAGCATGGATAGGCTGCAATGCAGTGATACCAGAGGGTCCTGCAGACATGAGGAAACTAATGTTAGTGGGCACAACTGTGCCAATGTTACTGAGTATGATACAGGTCAGGAGTACAACAGTCACCTTTCACAGGTCTGCAGCTAATATTGAGGATATCACGCTTGCACATTAAATACTATGGTGGCAGCTACGAACCAAGGACACACCACACACATGCATTAACTACCAGTGTACACAACAGTCAACTACACATATGACATATTACCTGCACGTTCACTGTCCTGCTGCTGTGTGGCTCCAGCCTCCATCATGATGCATGTCTGCTGCTGTTGTTGTTGCAGGTGGACTGGAGCCACTACACTCAGGAGTAGTCCCTCCAGTCTGGTGAGTGGGGGATGTGTAGCCACCCCACCACCTGTGGCGACCTGTTGCCTGTGGATATCTGACGCACGCTGACGGACATGTCTGATCAAATCACTGCAGTGATGTCGTACCTGCTCATATGTCCTATTATGCATGCCTATATCATTTACCCGACGGACAAGGTCCTGCCACAGTGCAGCCCTCACCTGCTGATTCTGGCTGGTGCGGGAAAAGAGTGTTGCAGAGTCCCGCACCAGGCTGTGGTGTATCTCCTCATCCTCAGCCCCAGAGTAGGTGGGATGCCTTGGGTGGGCCATGTACCTGAGAAAGAAGATAACCTGGTATCAGCAATATATGTCAGCAGACTTTGGCACACATACTACACATGCTACTTGACTGTTATGATACCACATATCTCACATATGTAGCATCTGTCTGTCTATTGGTGGATACACATGTAGATGGCCAGGTATCAGTGCTCGGCCAGCAACTGTGCAACAGTACCTGCCAGGCTCCATACGACATACTACCAAACACCAGCAGTCAGAACACCAATTCAGGTCAGGAGCACCTCCTCACTCTGGGGGTTTGTATCTAGGTACTGTATGGCGTACATCGGCGAATACTGTGGGCTGACCACACCCTGCTTGCCCTGGATATACATATCCCACCTCCACCACCAGCACAGATGGCTACAGTGCACAACATTACAGATACAGACATTACACTTTGTAACAGTGATATGGTATCCTTACAGCCCACTGGGCCAGTGGCAGAGACAACCCACAATGCTGACCCCTACACAATTGCTTTCTACAGACATCTCCAAGAATGCATGGCTCATGCATTCCCATATATGGCCAAGACACTATCCACAAAGGGACAGCATCCTGTCTGGCGGACCCCAGCCATATACAGATTGTATTACAGAAGATGTAAGCTACTGCAAGACAGAGCATCAGTCACTGAAGGGAGGGCATGTCTGAGCAGCACTGGTAAGGATCTATTTCCCATCATACTGACTACATGGGCAATGTTGAGTGAGGCGTCAAGCGTGACACTACAGATGACCAGGAGGCCTACCTGAGTTATGTTAGCGACCTGGTCAGGAGCCATCCTCTATGCCCATAGGTAGTACACAACACATATTTCACTGACACCACAGTTAGTCGACATTGTGGCGGGCAGGTTCAGTGCAGGTGTCACCCGCCCTCTCCCCTGTAATAAGGCATAGTTATCCCAGCTGACCCTAACCTCCAAGTCATCACAGATGTCCAGGTGAGAGACACCCGCAGGTCAGCAGAATACACGACATGGATGGGACCTGCTGGTATCCCCAGTTGCATGCTACATAACCTCTGACAGGAGCTAAACACACATATAGAAGTGCTATGTTACACTACCTTGACTACAGGGTATGTACCTGTACACTGGCGCACAGCACCAGTGGTTCCACTCCATGAAGGAGGCACCTCACCATACCAATACAATACAACACAATACATGACATTGTAATACAATACTATACAATATGCTAATGCCCCTGTGTCTACAGCAGCGTACTGTTCTGCTAACCTGACCATTGTGACACATGTGGTGTGATGGTACCTGCTGCCGTCACACAGTTACACAGGGTGACTCATATGGCATATTACCTATCTGACTAACATTCAGCAGGGGTATGTGTGACATGTACACATGGGGAGTCTCGCTTCTTAACACTGTGTGGTTTGTTGCAGGGTGTGTCCTATCTGTGAGTTGGAACCCGTACCTACACATGTGCACACTATTGCAGTGGCACAGACGACACACAGCAGACATTTAGGTTGTGGATGGTGGGTGGTGTTACAATGGTTGTTGGACATCTGTCATGGGTGTGACCTCCATATGTGCATCTGGGGGTGGTAACCTCTACGTGGGTAGCATATGTGTACTCTGTGGTGTTGTCAGTCACTGTGCATTGGTACTGTGTTTGGGTGCATTGTCACAGTGTTGTACATGTCACTGTGTCCTTCTCCATATCTGTTGCTGTCATGTGAGGTCCATACCATGGCATCCATTATGTGCTGTGGGGGGTACACCGACCTACATGTCCATGCCTGACTCATCATGTCTGCGGACACATACCATGTGCAGCTATTCCAGGGATAGTGTGCCACTGTGACTATCATTGGGGCCACTATTGTACACATGTCTGACCCTGCCCACCCCTGACACATGCAGTGGTGGGCAGACACTCACATATATGGTGGTTACTGGTGTAGGTGATCTGGAATGTGGTATGTTACTCCGGATTTGACACTGGTGTTCACTCCGTGCCTTTGTCACCAGGCACCTGTTGTAATACATCTGTACACATGTGCCTCACTCAGACTCTATATACATCTCTCTCTCTCTCTCTCTATACATATATATATGTATTAAGATATGTCTATATGTATATAGATATATATATATATATATGTAAATATGTCTGTATACATTTGCACATATATATATATTGATGTACATATTCTGCTGTAGATGTGGGGGGCGCAGAGGGGGTGTGGGCAACAGGGGGGGGCAGGCTGTGTTGCAGGTCATCATATACAATCATACCTGTAGGTGGTCAGATCAGTCTGTCTATGTATATGTATCTACATATATCTATCTCTGCATGTGTGCATTACATAGATATGTTGCTACAATATTCTATCGACATCTGTCTATGTAGTCCTACATCTCTCTCTATGTATGTATACATATATGCATATCATATGTATATATATACATATATATATATATATATATATACACATACATATGTTGACATACATACATAGCCATATGTTAGACAGGTATATCAGCATATTTGTCTACCTTACTGTATACACACACTAACATACTGCTAAACATACATAGCTGTGTAACCTAATTTGTACATGGCAGTACAACCTACAATCAAACAACATTTATATGTGCACATAGATGCTCACACATACAAATGTATGTACAGCCTTCACTGATAGGTGCTGTATGTCTCCTGCCCTTTACACATCTTCATATACATATGGATACAGACCAATGACACATATGGAGGGTTCACAGTATGTACACCTTTATAGTATTACTTTACAGTACCTGTGTTTGTCACAGCTGCTTCTGCTACTGTCTGGCTCTCTGTCCTGCTGCTCCACTTCACAGTTGTCAGCTTCCAGGTAGCTGTTGCTGAGGGATTCGTTTCCGTCTGCTTAGTTGCAGTCTAGTCCTCTCTATATCTCTCTCTCTCTCTCTCTCTGTCTCTCTTTCTCTCTCAGGGTGCAATGAAAGTATTGCATGCGTGGACATGGAGTACAGCATACTTTTGTAGGTATCTGCATATGCCCATGTGATGGCCTCTGCACCAATTGTTAGCCAGCATTTGCTAATTGCATGCAGCCTGTTGTGTACTGATTGCAGTTCTCACTGTGATTTCAGAACTGTGCTATAAAAGGGTGTGTGAAATAGGCGTAGCCCTTTCAGATGTTAAGGGCAGGGACCATGCTGTTATGCTGTGGACAACATTCTGTGAGTGTAAAGGTTGGTATCTCTCATTTTTCTCGGTGGGTTGTGGATTAACATTCATCCATTCATTTCTCCAGTTTCCTGTACTGACTGTGTATGTACACTAACAACTACAACTACTACTATTGTTAATGTGTGTGTGTGTGTGTGTGTGTGTGCTTTCCTTTCACCTTTGCTTGCACTCTGTTGCTAAGGCTTCAATAGTTGCCCTTTACTGTCAGTACTGGTATGCCTGCTAGGTGTCTTGACTGTAGTGTGCTGCTGTAGCTTTCCTATTTTCCATGTACATTCACACCCTGGAATGCTTGCTATATCTGCTAGGGTGTTACAGCATGCAGTGTGGTCTAGCCATGGTGTGGGCCTTGACATCTATTAGGGTATGTGAGTATGCTGCTGAGCAGGCCCCAGAGGCTTTCAGGTTCATCAGTTATGTGCCTCATGGAATGGTACATATCAGTGGGGTACACCCATTAAAATGTCTGGTATGCTGCAGTTGTGACTGTGGGTTAGCATGAGCATATGTATTACTACACTTTTTCTGCCATGCAGTGGTGAATACTTTCCGGACTCCATAGTTACCATTGCATGTGTTACACCTTTCTGCCTACTGTTTGTACATTTCACATGGGGTCTGTGGGGCATCCCTGTAAGACATTCACTGTTGCTATGTCTAGGTTCTTAACTATTCAAATATGGTGGTGTTGGACCCGTCATGTGTACAGATATTTGCAGGCTGTCCACATTTCTGCCTCATAATTTGGTCATTATCTCATGCACACCTTTATCTGGCAAGTCAGTCTGGGCTCAAGTCAGAATATGGTGACAAACATTCAAGTTCCAGACTGCATACCCTTCCAAACATCCCACAAGGTGTAGACCCTGTTACTTTCTGAACTGTCTGCATTTGTTGTAACTTTATTTGTAATGTGTCCCTGGTTTTGGGCCTTTGCTCCACATATTTTATTACTTGGTCCGGATGTGTTCCTGTAGGAGGTTGTGGGGTATGGGCAGTGCTTATCCTGCTATGAGTATGTGTGTGTCTTGCAAGGTGCTATGGTGACATTATTACCTACTAGCTTCCAACTAGCATGGCTGTTTCTGTTCACACACTACTATTATGGAAATCCACCAGTTTTGTTTGTGATTCTAAATGTCATGCTTTGTGTACTACACATCTATATTCCCTTTACATTCATTCCTACTGTTAAATGATATAGTTACTTTAGCACCGTGCTTTTATATGAGAGTCATGGCTTAGTGGTAAGTCATGCAGACTATAGTTGCCAAGGTCCTGGGTTCGGGACTCACAGTGGGATTTTATTTTTCTTTGGAACTGAGTACAGGACCTGTCAATCAAAGTGACTAAGGCACTTTTAAGCAGTTGTAACCGGGTTAGCACTGGTTTGCGTGGAGCTCACGCATGCGCACTGGCGGTTAGCTCTGCGCACACCCGCTTACAACCGCTTAAACGTGCTTACTCTTGCGCACACCCGCGCTATTTTCTTTGAAAGAAAAGAAAACGGGGAGACAGGAAAGTGGTGAAAAAGGGGTCACAAAGAGGGTAAGACAGTAGGGAAACAAGCTTGGGATGTGCAGGAGGGATGTAGGTAAGGCCCATAGCTGCCCATTTCTTCATCAGCAACAGCTGTGCATATGTATGTAATTTGGTGTGACATTTGAAACCTTCCACCCCTGAGAGAGGTGTCAGGACAACAATAATACCTGTTGTACAGCCAATTGGAATTGATGGGTTCCATGTCCAGTAGACATGTGTGCGGAATGGGCAGCTATGTATGGGGCGTAATTTTTTTGTGGGTACAGAGTGCCCTTTTTTTTTTTTTTTTCAGGTGAGAGTGGTATGTCAGGTGAAGGTAGTCGGTACAGCTGGGGAGGTAGGTTGGGTAGGTTAACAGACAAGACAAACAAGACGCATACAGGGGCGGTGTATGACACGTGTGGGGGTTACACAATTGACGGGACGGAGGTTTGGATGTCCAGAGCCCATGAGCCCACAGATGGCAACAGTGGAACTGATATCCCCACCCATAGGCAGTTGCCACTGTTCCTTCACTGCCCAGGACGGGGCTGTGCTGGGGGCTGTGTAGGCGGGGCAATGGGCATGCCCGTTAGTTGCGCCACCCGTGCCTCGAGCTGGCGTAGGGGCTCAAGGACAGAGTCCCGAATCTCCCTACGCACCACAGTCCGGACGCTACGGAGGGTGAGTGGTGGATCTCCTCCGGCCACACTTGCAGAGGGGGGGCGAGCCCCATCCCCTGCAGCGCTTCCACCCACAGGTGGCAAAGGGCCACCGGAGGAGGGTCCGGACTGGGCACTAGTGCCAGGTGCACTCGCCAGCTGAGGTGGGAGAGGTGGGTCCGCCGGAACCCGCCTTCCCTGTCGTTCTATGTTTTGCATTATGTCATGACAGTTTGGGTTAGTGACATATAAATACCATTCACAGTTAGTTGTAACAGCATGCATTAGTATTCCCATTAACCAAACACCCAGTTATTCACACCATTGAACAGCGTGCATAGCACATGCATAATTTGAACAGTAATACACAGTCCAACAACATGCAGGGTTGATTGATGGCAACAGGCCATCAGGTGTGGATGTATGAACAGGGCGGATGCATCAACAGACATGCAAATATATATGACCCAACAGGACAGACGTCCAAGGGTGGTAATTGTGATTGCACATACCATTTTCCCGTGGAATGGGTTATAGATGGTTAGAGGGTGGGGTAAATCAAACATATTATTAACACCTTCGAATACAACCACATATGCTGTACATTTCTAATAGCTATAGTTATATACACACTACTGTTCTAACTACAGTGTCCTATATGTTAACTACTTAACCTTGCAGATGGGACTGTTACTGCAACATAACTCTACATTTTATTGCTGTTCATACACATTCATATCGAACTTTGTGCAGATACATCATCCTGTTAACTGTGCTTTCTATACTTGTAGACAGGTGTGGATGTTTGGTATATCAGACAGTCATCCTATCTGCATATTTCAGACTGGGAGCAACATATCCAGATTTTGGTGTACACATTCCACATGCAGCAACACTTTGAACAGATGTTTCTGTTTGGTTCTGAGTCTCACATGCATTTAATTATGTCCTGACTGCAGTATAGTTTATTCAGGGGTTATTACTACTGTAGTGCTGTATTCCTGACACTTTCTCACACACTCTCACTTGCTTTCATGTTACTATTCAGACTGGTACTTCTAGGCTTTATTGACATGTTTTAACAGTAGCTATTACAGTTCTTTCCAGCACTCTCACTTCTGTCATGTTTCAGTATTTCCACAGGGATATATTTCACACATGTGATTTCATCCTCTTCTGCAGCTATACTTTACCTGCTGCTGCAGGTTGTGTACTATTTTCTTACAGGCAGGGCAGTTTTATTTCAAAATATGTGTTGGACAGTCTCATGATTAGTTTCAACTTACAGGCTGGGAACTGTTGTAATCAGGCAATACTTGCATACACTTTCACACTGTGGCTTGCAGATTTAATTCCTTCCTGGCTACACTGCACTCTTATGCTGACTGTCATACATTTATATATCTTTACAGTTACTAGTAGTGGATTACTGACCTGCCTGGTGGCGCAACCGCACCAGCCTATCGGCATAGGCTCTGCGGTTCGCAGAACGGACACCTGCAGCTGTAATATAAATGAAGTAATATTGGAATACACATCTCCATGATTTCAGGTAGTTTAACTTTCTACAAACATAATTAATTGATACTTACTCAGTGGTGGGGCGTTGGGTGATTGCCGGGCCTCCTGGATCCAACGGTTCAGTTGGTCCTGCTTACGTCTCTTCAGGTCCGCATGGTGGTGACGGACCTGCTCACCTGTCCTAGGAATTCCTGTGGCACTGGTGAGTTCATGAGCCAACTGGTCCCACGCCTCAGCCTTGTACGCTCCCCAGAGGACCTGGCCCTGCATGAGTTGGGCCTCATGGTTGTGGACTAGGAGCCAGGCCATGTACCTGGACTCCTCCATACCCCACCTCTGCGCTCGAAAGCGACTACCCTCACCTACACCTGACATTCTGCCTGCAGGTCTGTTCTACAATTGTTTATGCTGTGTATTCCCGCCTATGGGGCTTATATAGTCCGTTTTTCCCGCACATATCTGTGATTGGCCATTTTGGAATTGTATCAACTTCAGTAAACCTGCATTGTCATGTTGTAGTTTGTATTCATTCCTATATATGAGCTAATATTGCATTTCTAGGTACTGCTGTCATGGCTTAGTGGTTCTGTACCTTGACTATGGTGTATAGTATCCTGGGTTCGAACCTGGCCACTGCTTTTTATTTTTCATGACGGTCTAGACATGTTGAGGGGTGTGTCTGTGTAAAGGCATTTTGGATACGGCTTGCTCACCATTGCCCGTCGGTTAGCTCGTTTGCGCGGTGCGCAGCTCCGCAAACGGGTGCCGTTTAACACTCATTTGGCTATTGGCACGCATATGCCGCTTAGCTCAATTAGGGGCACATATATTTAGCGTGGTAAACCACTGCTCGGCTACAGGCACTCATTTTGCACCAGTTAAACCAATGCTTATCTACGGGCACATAACCTCACTCTGTTGAACTGTAGCTCAGCTATGGACACATCTGGCAGTTTATATTCATTTCTTAGCTCACATTTATTCAATATAAATAGGCTATTACATTGCATTTTACATATATTCTGGTTTTATGTGTACATATATGTGTCAGGGACTTGTTTCCTGCTTATTTTGCGAAAAAAAAAAAATTTGTGTTGTGGGGGCTCGAACCATGAATGCCTGCTCTGCAGCCGGCATCTCTACCGCTTCGCTATTGCTTCCTGGCTTATTTTGCATATTTAGTTCTTATATGCTTTCCCATTGACTGCTAACTGTAGCTGCGCTACGGGCACGCCAGCAAACGGCGCACTCACGGTTAAACATCTTTACAATTTAAAAAAAATTTGACATGTTCATTTAGATTGTTTTATGTTTAATAGTCTGTAGGGGCATGTGTTGTGTTGTGTTTATTCACATTTCCGTGGACTCTGTTGTGGGTGTCTACTTTGGGCACTTTTAAACTTCTGGGGGCGTGTCCGCTTGCAGGGCTCAGCCTACGGACACGCCCCCTACTGTCTTACACGGCCATGTTCGACTTAGGTGTGATTCAGCATGCTCTCATGAATATGCAGAGCATGCTGACATCACTCAGTTTAACTGCAGCCTCCGTGTAAGAGTTATAACTCTTACACGGAGGCTTCGTGAATCCTGGGGATCGTTTATCTTGTTTGGTTTTAATGTTATTATTAAAAATTTGCTCCATAACAGTATGAGTGCCTTTGGACTTATTTTGTTTAGTTTTTGGTAATCTTAATTTCGATTTGTCAAGACACTTGAATTACATTAATTGTTATATGGATGATACAACACAAACCTCATATCAGGTGACTTTTCAAGTATTTGAGCCATGTTGCAATTGTTGGTCTTCAGTTCTATGTGTTTTTATGATTTGACTAAGTAATGAAATCAATATATCTGTAACAGGCATGTACATGTCATATGTAATATACTTTAGAACATGGATGGCAATGAAACAACATTGATCCTATCACCTTAATGGGTATTGCAGGAATATTGTACTATTCTGGGAGGGTGGCTTAATGGCTAAGGTGTTTGCCTTACAAACACAAGGTGCAGGGTTTGAGTCTCACAAGGGATAATTGGCTAGGTTTAAAATGGCTCGCAAGGGCAGTTTGTTTAGTACTAAACTATGAACCTATGAACCTATATTTGTTAACATATAAAGGCTGGATTGTACCTAATGTCCTGCAATAAATTATTGGCAGATTTCAGCATTTTCTGAGCATGAAACACATAAGGGACAAATCATGTGAATGCTGGTAGAAAACCTGACAATGGAAAATTGAAGCATGGAAATTTGTGATCAGCATGCTTCATAACACTGTTTACAACTGGAACATCTCATATGGTGCACACTCACCTCTTTCCTCATAGTGCTGTCAGTCTGTCTTTCTATACCACAGTGAGGCTAAGTATCATAAAGGGAAGGGCATCAAACTAATGTGGCCAAAGACAGAAACTCACAAGAGTTTGTCATAAGCTGTGTACTGACATTTTCCATATGTTAGAGATATTGCTTAGTTGCAGGCATACATGCTGAGGTGAAAGACTGATGAGACAGAAGGCTTGGAAGGAGGGAGACAGTTGCACATAGGGATAGAGACAAGCTAAGCGATTTGTTTATGGGACATTGCTGCACATCTTGTGTGATGTGTTACTGTTAGGATTGTAATGATTATTCCCTGAGGCTCTTTACATACAAAAGCAAAAGATTATGGGTGAGAAAAGCCAAAAGTTATGAACAATTTGTAAATATTTCCCTTATAAATTTGCAATTGTGCTACTCTAGTGCATTTTGTGACCTATATAAAGCCTGCACATCAAATGTAAGGCATTACTTAATGACTTCAGTTCTCAATGATTTGCCAGAAATTCACATATGTTGTGATGAACACACCAGAAATTAAGATGGGAAAAGGTGGACATGTACACTTTAGGGTTTCTGCTTTGGACAATATGGATCAAAAAGGGGTAAGAGAATAGAAACAAGATGGTGACATAAGTAGGATAGTGGTAGATTCATAACATATATAGCACACAGCTGCACACACATTATTATTATTATTATGGAAAACATCATATAATTGTATGACACACTCCTGGATTCAATCTCTTGACAGTCTCCTAAAAAAAAGTGAATAGACCTGAGGATTACCTCATCTCACCACACAGGAACTCATATTTTCTTTTGTTAAAATCAGACATTTTAAGGGACGTTGGCAAAAGATTGAAGAAAGGGAGAATAAAGGCATCAGCCTTCATCACAGTTACATCAGTTGTAACAACCCTTAGGGTGTATATGATATCCAGTAGCCAAATTGATATGTAAGAGTAACTATATCACAGTTTTGTACTTTTAGTCTGTTATGCTACAGTGCAACAGGGTTAGGCACATTTGCACAAAGCTAACTGCACAAATGTGATCTAAGGCAGAAACTCACAAGATTTTACCATACAAAGTTAACTTCCATTTATCGTCATTTTGTATTGCTGCTTGGTGCCAGGCTTCACAAAATGCTGAGGGATTAGACTGATAACATAGAAAGAGGTATACAGAGAGAGAGAAAGGGAAGAGGAAGACAGACAAAAAACATTTCTACTTATGTGACTTCTGTATTAGAAACCTTGGCAGTATGCAAAAATCAGTCTGTAGCTCTGAGCATTATCTCAGCACACCACATAGGAAGTCCTACTTCACAAAGTTAACATCACATAATTGAAGTGTCAGTAAAACAGATTGAAGCAATGGATAATGTAGACATTAGGCTTCCTCAGAGTAATGACAAGTATAAAATCCTTTGAAGTGAACATGCAGTAACCTAATAAATATCTAAAAGAAAGGAAGTGATGCAGCAGAAGGGGGAAAGAAACAGAGAAGGACTGAGACAGAAAGACAGACAAACCTGGGGATTTAATAAAATCTGTGTAGGAATAGTGGAAGGCCTACACAGAAGGTACTGTGGCCATGTCTGCGGCTCTCCCTTGGCAGTGCAGCTTGCATATTAATGAAAGTGCACTACTGAGGGAAAGCCATGTAACACAGTTGCAGAATCAGTGTAGGGGGTGTGTTACAGTGTCCAGAGATGAGTAACACACCCCCTGCACTGTGAAAGTGCCAGATATTCAGCATATGGCAATGTAATAAAAAGTAAATTTTTTTTTGTGTGTTTGCATAGCACAGTACAGCGCTTAGCTGTGAACATGTGCCAGACATCAAAAATAGAAACTGGATACATTTAATTATGGAAGCAAAGGTCAAGTTTAAGCATAGTTTGCATGGTGTGCCATGATGCTCAGCGGCGCTTAAACGTAGTGGAGAAATATATGTAAAAGTATAAGAGTATTTCACATGGCTACGTAGCTGAATGGTTAGAGTGACAGCCTTAGGTGCAGGCTTTGAATATACAGATAGGTTATTTTGTAAATACACATTCTGAGAATTATCTTAAATCCTGATGAAATATTATGCGATTACGCAGACAGATTATTAATATTACTTTGCACATACAGTCAGTGGATATAAAAAGTGTACACACCCCTGTTAAAATGCCAGATCTTTGTGATATAAAAAATGAGACCACAATAAATCATTTCAAAACTTTTCCCACCTTTAATGTGACCTATAACCTGTACAATTCAATTGAAAAACAAACAAATCTGTTAGGAGAAAAATATAAAAAATAAAAAACGTATAATAAGCTGGTTGCATAAGTGTGCACACCCTTAAATTAATCCTTTGTTGAAGCACCTTTTGATTTAATTACAGCATTCAGTCTTCTTTTGCAGGAGTCTATCAGCATGGCACATCTTGACTTGGCAATATTTGATTACTCTTTCTTGCAAAAGCACTCCAAATCTGTCAGATTGAGAGGGCATCCCTTCTGCACAGCCCTCTTCAGGTCACCACACAGATTTTCCTATTGGATTTAGGTCTGGGCTCTGGCTGGGCCATTCCAAAACTTTAATTTTCTTCTTTTGTTGATTTGGATGTATGCTTGGGGTCATTGTCATGTTGAAACATGTAATTCCTCTTTATCTTCAGCTGTTGATTTGGATGTATGCTTGGGGTCATTGTCATGTTGAAAGATGTAATTCCTCTTTATCTTCAGCTGTTGATTTGGATGTATGCTTGGGGTCATTGTCATGTTGAAAAGTGAAATTCCTCTTCATCTTCAGCCTTCTGTCAGATTCCTGAAGGTTTTGGGCCAAAAGTGACTGATATTTGGAACTGTTCATAATTCTGTCCACCTTGACTAAAGCCGCAGTTCCAGCTGAAGAAAACTAACCCCAAAGCATGATACTGCCACCACCATGCTTCACCATGGGGTTGGTATTCTTTTGGAGATGCGAAGTGTTGTTTTTGTGACAAATGTACCTTTTGGAATTGTGGCCAAAAAGTACAACCTTGGTTTCGTCGAACCATAACACATTTTCCCACATGCTTTTGGGAGACTTGATGTATTGTTCTGCAAATTTTAGCTGGGCCTGGATGTTTTTCTGTGTAAGAAAAGTCTTCCATTTTGCAGCCCTACCTCATAGTCCAGATGTATGGAGAATATGGGAGATTGTTGTCACATGTAGTACACAACCAGTACTTGCCAGAAATTCTTGCAGTTCCTTCAGTGTTGCTATAGGTCTCTTGGCAGCCTCCCTGTCCAGTTTTCATCTTGTATTTTCATCAAGTTTGGAAGGATGTCCAGTTCTTTGTAATGTCACTATTGTCCCATATTTTCTCCACTTTTTGATGACTGTCTTCACTGTGTTCCATGGCATATCCAATGTTGTGGAAATGTTGTTGTACTCTTCTTGTAACTGCTACCTTTCAACAATAAGATCCCTTTGATGCTTTGTAAGCTTTCTGTGAACCATGGCTTTTGCTGTGGCAGGCAACTGAGTACATGCAGCAAGTAGCAGTAAACAGCAGGATGAGGAGGGAAACATATGATGTATTGCCACTATGTTGCTGATAGCCACATACATACTGTGGTGATAGATGGCAGGGTATGATGTGGGAGTTAGCAGAGGATAGTGCTGGCAAATGTGGATGTGCAGGGTGTGTACATAATGGAGAGCAATGTATGTGGTTCTGTGACGTGTTCCCCTCTTCTTGTCTTTCTGGAATGATGTACAGATGAAGGAATCCAACATTTTCTGCAGCCAAGAATGACGTTATAGTTGACGGCCTCAGACTGCATCATGGGATCCTGCTCTTGAGGAGTCACCAGAATCAGGAACAGGCTGCACTGTGGACAGACCTGTTGCATGAGTAAATCACGTCAGGCTACAGGAAAGAAGCTATGAGCAGGTCCGCACCGGGCCACATACATGATAAATGCTGCATGGCAAAGGGGCACAGCTGATGCCAGGGACCATGCTGGCACCGGTGGAGGGACTGCAACACAACAACCACTCTCAGCCACAGAGGAGTTCCTGGCAAACCTGGATTCAGTCACCAGCTCGCAAGCATCCATACATCGTGGAGGTGGGTGGCACAGCTTCCACAGCAGAGGAGCATCCAGGTAAGCCTCCTGTAGTCATCACTTGACTACAGTAGCAGTCATAGTAGCTGCTTCTACATACCTGTACACAGATGTCAGGTTAATCTGCATTTGGGGGGTAGTTTGTAATGCTCACATGTGCACACATACTCAGAATGTCAGCAATGTTGGCAGTATCAGTTTGTACTGTACATGTTGACATATGCACATATTATCCTGTACCTATACAACATTTGTGTTTGCTGACAATACCTCTCCCCCCACAATTCCATAGGTACATCTGGTGTGGCCGGAGTCCAACATCCTATAGCTGGTGAGTGTGAAACTGTTTTGCTATGGCTCATCCGTACCCTAGGAATGTTAAGGGCTGCCAGTTTGTCATGGACACAACTGTTAAGGTTAGCCATAGTACAATACTTGTATATTCAGTTGTGGAGGGGTTCACTGCAGTGCATTGAATTGGCAATCACAGTAGCATATTTGTAGGAGCTGTAGCATATTTGTACATATTTTTGTGAAGGTGTATGCAGTCTACTGTACAGGGGGCAATAGTATGGTGGAGACAGATGCACTGTGATTTAGGTGAAGGTCCATCACATACACTGACATGTCACTTATCTCACAGGTGCATAGTACTGGCAACAGTAAATGGACGTAGCTGCACTGCATGTTGTTAATGGTCTGTCTTCTCTATGTCTTTTGTGGTCTGCTTGTGAGTTGTGCATGGGATAAGTAATAAGGTGTGGTATGTATAATGCAGTTGTGACACCTCACCTGTATGTGTGTGTGTGTGTGGATCAGCAGACATAATAGAGCATATATTAATGTAGTCATATTGTTTTCCTCCTCACAGGTGACCATGGGGGTTGGAGTCTGTCCCCGTCACAACCTGATGTCAGTGTCTCATCGGATTCTTCTGATGATGGTGGCCATAGTGAGGCACATGTGAGGTTGTTGGGAGCTGAATCTGTCCCATGGGTTGACATCCCACTTCCTCTCCCAGTCTCCCCACACATAGTCAGTATGCCCACATATACCCAGTCCTCTGTGGCCACAGGTATTGCACATTCAGAAGGTGATGGCATCGAACAGGAGAGTGTGGAGACTATGGCATCTCTGACTGTAGACAGTAGTCATAGCCAGAGAGCTGGGGAGGTCCCACACAGGCAGATTGACAGGGGTGCTCGAAAGAGGACTGCAGCTCATCCACCACCTGTCACAGGTGTCACATCATGAGTCACCTGACACATGTTTCTGTCCATCATGGAGGCACAGGCATGTTTTGAATGCAACACCAGATGGATGCTCAGGATCATAGATGCATCACTGTCTGACATCCATGTCTCCATCCACAACATTGGTGATGCCATGCATCATTTCACTGATATAGTGGAGAGAAGGTGGGATAAGACATTGGCGGTCCTTAACTGAGCATTGTCTGTGCTTAACATGTGGTGGTAGTAGGGCATTAGACACATGGACGTAAGTCAGCACCAACATCAGCTGAGAGTCCACATGGCTATGCAGAGGCACGGTCCCATAGTGGCAGTACTACCATCACTACAGAATGGAGGATGCTGTCCAAACCATGATATGGCAGGCCATGACCACGTGGTCTTGGGTGGTCCCATGATGGGCACAGACCCAGCAGACACCAATCACCATCAGCAAGTAGTATCACATCTGACCCTGGGCATAGTGGTGCCAGTGTCATTCCTGGCAGAGCCAGTTCCCATGTTCATGGCCAGAGATGGTTAACTGTACATTCTGCCATGTATAGTCCACAGCTGTCCAGCATACCCTCGTGTAGGGCTAGTACATGGCTTGATTGTGTATGTGCACATACTCACATATCACTGTCACATGCAGGTCACCAACAGACACACACAGCTCCTCACCATGGCCTAGCTGACCAGCGCCCCTCCAGACACGCACACAATGTCAAATGTGTGGCACAGCTTAGGCCTTTGTCATCCATACCATTGATGCAGGGACATGCAAATATGTGTCTGATGCACAGGGTGACTATAGTACATTCAAAGACAGTTTGTAGTGTAGTAGTGTTATGCCCTGTAAGGTGCTGTCTGCTGGCATGTGTCATGAGTACACATCAAAATGTATGCACCTTTGTTCCAAAATGTTGCATTGGTGGTAGTATTGCTGACTGACTGTTGTCTCCCACACCATTTTCTGTTTCTGTTCCAGGGGTCCCTGTATCCATGCTGGGGAGTGCTGGTGCCAATACAGCACCTCAGAATGGCATGGTGGCAATTCAGAAATGTGACTTCACCAAGGTACAGCTGTATTATGTGTATGGTTACCTAGGTGCGTATGTGTAGAACAGTGTGTCAGGGACAATGCAGGCAGACAGCATAATCTTGCATACATACCCCATGACTCATCATGCTACTCTTGATACATGTCACCTGGAAGTTCAGTAGGATTGTAGGTTCATAGGATCATAGGAGGTTACTAGAGTAATGGCCCTGGGGCCCTTGCAAGCCTAGCCATTAGTTTATCCTCAGAAAGAAACATCAGTCAGCACCTGTTTCCCCTGTCAATGAGGGGAAACAAGTGGTACCCCTCGACAGATTTGTGATTTCCTATTCACTCATCATGGTTGCATTTGAAGAGGGTCAGCATGGTACTCTGTTTGATGTGTATTCTTGAGGCAGGGCAGCCTCTGGGAGACAAAACTGTCTCTCCAGCAGGTTGTGAT